>NC_092873.1:110480460-110800710 GCF_028372415.1 Notamacropus eugenii
ATCTCATGAATGGCTAAAATTCCTTCCAGGTCAGAACGGAATGACATTGGTGGACAAGTGAGGAAATGCACAGAGTGCTGGACCTGGAGTCAGGAAACTGTTGTTCAGTCATTCAGTTGCGTACAACATTTCATAACTATGTGGACCACTGCACATAAGTACTGTCCATGGGGTTTTCTTGGCAAAAATACTGGAGTGATTGGCCATTTCCTTTTTCAGTGGAGTAAGGCAAATAAAGGTTAAATGACTTATCCAGGGTCACATAAGTAATAAATATCTGAAGCTGGATTTAAACTCAGGTCCTTCTGACTCCAGAGCTAGCACTCTATTCACTGAGTCATTTAGGAATCAGGAATACTTGAATTCAAATCCATCCTCAGACCCTCATTAGTTGTGTAGCCCTAGGCAAGTCACTTAACCTCTACTTGTCTCAGTTTTTCCCATCTGTAAAATTTACTAAAAAAATACCTCCCAGTGTTGTTAAGAAGATAAAATAACATCTTAACCTTAAAGTGTTAAAAACAAATTATTATTAATGTTATCATTATTATTCATGAGGCACCACACAGTCCTGCTTTAGGGTATTCATATACTTTGGGAACAATGCTATTCATTGACCCGTTTAAATTTTTTTTGGCCTCCTATAGGAATATAAACCCCTTGAGGGTAAGACTTTTCTTTTTTGTAATTGTATTCTCACTGCCTAGCATGGTGCTTTGCACATATTTGGTGCTTAATAAATGCTTGCTGAATTGATTCAGCTTAACTTGTGCCTTTCATTGAGTCATTATTTCTTGTTAGGGGACACAACGAGTCATATACTGAAGAGCACGTGTGTTCCTAACCTGCAGCCACTTTTGACACTAGGCTGTGGCATCATGAACAAACCCCTTCACCTCTTAACCTTAGTTTCTTCTTCTGTAAAATAAAGTAGGGCGAGGGATGAGTAGATGCCTTCTGGGAGTTTGCCTAACTTAAATCTGTGACCCTCTGACTTTCATAAAATGTGGGCAGAGAGTTTAATTCTGGTCCTTCCATAGACCTAGTTAGTAGCAGTAGTTCAAACACATTTACTGGGGGAGATGAGAGAGGGACAGATAAGTCTGACCTATTTCTCAGTGAACTAAATTACAGATTGAAACCTGTCTCCTTTACCTCCAACATCTTTCCTGATCTCCCTAAGTTGGGCTTCCTAACCTGGAACCCCATCAAAGAACTTGCTTTTTCAAGTATTCTAACAGCTACATTTGAAATATATCATTGGTTTCCTTTGAATTTTTCAGTGCTTTTTTAAAAATCATTCCAACTTCATGATCCCATTTGGGGTTTCTTGGCAAAGACAATGGCATGTTTGGCCATTTGCTTCTCCAGTTCATTTTACAGAGGAGGAAACTGAGGCAAATAGGGTTAAGTGACTTGCCCAGGGTCACACAGCTAATACGTGTCTCAGACTGAATTCGAACTCAAGTCCTTCAAATTCCAGGGCTGGCATTCCATCTATTTCACCACACAACTACCCTTATGTATTATAAACTAAATGGTAATTTCTGTAGGGAAAAAGTGAATAAAGTACATGAAAAATGATATTCTTACCTGTGCAAAGTAGAGTTTTAACTTCTTCCCCCGGAATTGTGTTTCATGGAGCTCTATCCTGGCCCGAGCTGCAGATTTGGGATTGCTAAAGTTTATTCGCACACGTCTGAAACTCTTGAACAGCTGAAACGTCACACAGTCATCATAAGTGCGGAACAGTCCCTCGAATTTCTCCTTGACAAAAAAAAAAAAGAAAACACACATATACACACATACAAGGAAATCCATTGGTCATATAATGTACATAGTGTCATTAATGACACAAATAATTAAATTTTTGACTAAACCAAAAAAGAGAATATTATTTAATGAATAATTTTTGATGATTATTAGTCAGTTGTGAATGATGCCTAGAGACTTATTTAAAAAAACCAAACCTAAATCATGATAATTCAGGCTAATGAAATACTGACAATGTCCTGAATGGCATTTCCTATGTCTATTCACTGTTATTCTATCTATCTTCATTGCAAGTAACAAAACCCTATATGTATTACTATGCCATATGTTCTTACCAGAGAGGTGGCTATTAAGTAAGCAAATGGCTTTGTAAAATGATTCTGATTCTTGTTTCTCTAAAAAAAGGCATTTTTATCTTCAAATAAGTTAGTGCAGGTAGAGACAGAGGAATATGGGGGTTATGAAAAAAAGATCCTTAGAATATTAGAGCCAGAAGAGATCCTAACCTAGATTTACAGTCAGAAGGAAACTGAAAGTTCACATGGTCCTCTCATTTTAATAGATGAAGAAACTGAGGAATGTGTAGTGATTTGATCATCTAGCGCAGAGGTTAACAAACTATGCAGCTAATGGGTCAAAGCCTGCCTGCCACATATTTTCCCACGACAGTGAGCTAAGAATGCTTTTTTACATAATGTAAACCATAGTTTGCTGACCCCTCCATTTACAAAGGGCTAAAGAGGTGAACGAAGAGACCCAAGATCACATAGCTAATTAGTGGCATATACTGGAACCAGAATCCAAATCTCTTGATTCTCAGTTTAGGGCAAAAACTTAACTATTTGAAGGAAGGAGAAAAAGGAAAAAAATGTTTCCATGAAAAGGAAGAAATGAATAGAGGTATGCTAATGCCTAAATTCTGAGAGGAAAAAAAAAACTTGGAGATTTCAGGTGAACACACACCCAATTTATTGCAGTCACATGTTAATGAAATGGAATATTGTTATGCAATAAGAAATGACAAAAATGAGGAATTCAGAGGAATGTGGTAAGATTGGGATGAGCCAGAAAAATAATATGTAAGATTACAATAATGTAAAAGATCTCTATAAGGAAGTTGAACTTTGAGTAATTGGGAAACTCAGAAAACAGATAATGTAATGTGCTTCCACCCTCCAGTCACTGAGTTGGGGAAGCATGGCCACCTAGTGTTGCACATGCTGCCAGACACAATGAGTTGATTGATTATTTTTACGTAACGGTGTTCCTTTGTCACAAAGGAAGCTTCACTTTGGGGATGGGGAATCTAGAAATCATTATGATGTAGAAATGAGAGGGATCAATTTAAATTATTATTTAATAACCATAATATGAGCTATGAGGTCAATATGCCTCTTAAAATAATTAATGGCACTTTGGACTGTATCAATAAAAATAAAATGTCTAGATTACAATAAATAATAGCTCTACTTGGCTCTTTGCTATTTATGTCCCCTCTGGAATATTGTGTTCAACTTTGGGAATCAAGTTTTAATGATTATATTTAATCTCATCATTTGTTGTTCCAATCGTGGTAAACTTTTCATGACCCCATTTGGGGGGCAAAGATACTGGAGTGGTCTTGCCATTTTCTTCTTCAGATCATTTTACAGGTAAGGAAACTGAAGCAGGCAGGGTTAAATAACTTGCCCAAGGTCACACAGCTAGTAAGTGTCTGAGGCCAGATTTGAACTCAGGTCCTTGGAACTCCAGGTCTAGTGCTTTATGCACTGTGGTGCATAAATAAATGGAAAGAAGCTACCCCCAAACATATGGTTTTGATGTTATTCAGTCATATCCAGCTCTTTGTAACCCTCTTGGGTTTTCTTTTGGCATATTTCCTTCTCCAGCTCATTTCACAGGTGAGGAAACTGAGTCAAACAGGGCTACATGACTAGTTTAGTGACTAGTCAGTGCCTGAGGCCAGATTTGAACTCAGGAGGATGAGTCTTTCTGATTCTAAGCACAGTGCTCTATCCACTATCTTCTATCCACTCCATCCATTTAGCTGCCCTTCATCTCATAATTACCCATCAAGAAACTAAAATGTCTAGAGGGAAGAGACCAAGATGGTTACCAGTAAGGAAACTAGTGGATATAAGGAATTGAAAACTGAAAAAGAAAATGAAGGAAAGAAATGAGAAGTTTATTCTAATATCTGAAGGACTATAACATAGAAAAGAAAGAGATCTGTTCTGTGCTACTCTCATGCCTAGAATTAGGATGAATAAACAGAAATCACAAAGAGGTAACATCTGAATCAACATAAGAAAAGTCTTTCTAACCAATGCTGTCCAGTAATTGAATGGTTGTCTTCAGAAAGATTAAGTCCTATTCTTGGAGACTGGAAGTCTTCAAGAAGAGGAGACATCACCATCTGTCAAGACACCAAGGGGGAGGAAAAGATTGGACTAAATGACCTGAAGTCCCACCCAACACTATGATTCCATGAGAAACAGAGAGAAAAAACTGGCATGTCTAGCTTTATTCCACGGCTCTGGTTCAGGAACTGTCCACCTTCTAACACCTTCTTGACACCAGGCAAACTGCCCCAAAGACTGTACTAGCTAGCCTGCCTTGGAGCAAAACTATAATGTAGACAAAATACAAAAAAATAGAATGTAGACAAAATAAAAAGTCTGTAAAAATTTCTATACGGCACTAACAAAAATCAGATTAAAATTATAGAAAAAAATCCATTCCAAATAACAGAAATTTTTTAAAAGCCCAAATGGGATCATGAAGAGTCGAACATAAATAATTAATTCACCAACAACATCTCTCCTATATGCCTCCTCTGTTGCTTCCAGGGTGAAATATAAAAGCTTCTATTTGCCTTTCCCCACCCTCACCTCCTTTAAGTTTCTCACGTTGGAAATTTTATTTACTATGATAAAGCAATCAGAATAGGAACATAAATATCTCTTCCATTGAAGCTTGAATCTATCATCGTGTTGAGTTGAGAAAGGTTATTATGAATAAATGCAGGCTCCACTATATTCTACATTAAGGTGAGTTAGGGTGATCCACCTGGCCTAATGATAACTGCTAATTGTAAAAATAGCAACTTAGTTTTAGACAAGTCTGGAGTGGGCCAGTCACAAAATTATGAGTTTTCAGCCAAATCAATTCTTTAAAAATGACATTCTTCAGTTATAAACTCCATTTATGGAAAAAATAAGCACAAACAAAGCCACAGATCCTAATAGAATCACAGAATCTCCCAGTTTTCTTGAACTAAAAGGTAGCAAGATGAAGTATGGAAATAAGTTTTTTATTTACAGGACAGTGCAAGATGGGAAATGCCCCATAGAAATAAGAACCCTATTGAGGATAGAGATTTCATACAGTATGTACACAGTTCAAGCTGTTCAAGTATGCTACATGAAAAGTCACATTTAAAAAAAGATCTTAGTGGAGAGACAGTAAGACAAAATTATACCAAGAGCAAGGCATACAAGATTTGAAGGTTTGACTGTAAAATCTAACAGTTAAAGGTCCCATGTATACCATGTTGAATCTGGAAGGTATAGCCACCAGAGTTAGATTCTGATATAACATTTTGATTTTCTTCCTCCAGAGAAATACTTTTCAGTTAAGCTTGAGGAAGCCTTACATACCCTTTCATTTTCATGGCACTGAAATGCTTCAATTCTGTCTAGTCTTCCACATTCTTCAATTAGGATACACAGTTTTTCAGCAGCCAGAAAAATATTTGAAATTGCATCCAAAATAACCAGGACAATTTTGCTGTCTTTTGCAGACAAGGTTGATTAAAGGTTCCAGAATTCCATTTTGGACAAGAGACACAATCTGTCCAATTGTTTCACCACTTGGATAGTTTGTGACAACCCACACAGCTTCTTTCGATGACTTAAGGTCTCCCTTTGACAGAATTCCAACCAAATGTGGAACTAGTCCATGATTTTACAACTTGCTTTGGGTTCTGATGGCCAGCTGTGATGTTTGACATGGTCCATGCAGCCTCCGTCTGGATTTGGGGTGCAAGTGCTCCTCAATCTATTACAATCTGAGTTTGTTCATCTCTCCCTGCAACAATGTTTCCTCTAGTCCATAAGGAAGGAGTAACTACTGGTAATTCACCAGATCCTAGAAGTGCTACTAGCTGTGGGACCACTCCATTTTCACAATCACTTCAGTCCTGTAATTGGAGCCATCTCTGAGGCAGGAAATGGCCCAACAGGTATCGACAGAATTTCTGGATCATCGTGATGCAAAAGGAGAACTAAGGTAGGAAGAATTTGCTCAATAACTCCTATTATGGGACAAGGATTCTTGTTACGACAAAGATTTGAAAGTGTCTAGGTAAGATTCCTTAAGTAACCACATACTAATGATGAGGAACTGCAAGAAGAGATAAAAGAGGGTCTACTGCACCAAACCTGACAACCAAATCTCTGAATGCTGAACCATCACCTGCAATGTTTTCCAGAGCCCACACTGCGTGTTCCCTGATGTGAGCCTTGGGAGAGGCCAACAGGGCACTGAATGCAGATATAGCGCCTCTATCTACCACAGCCTTGGACTGGCCCGATGTTCTAGAAGCAGTGCTAGTAAGTGCCCAAGTAGATTCAAACTGAACAGGATTAAGATCTGTCCTGTGCAAAGAAGCCTAAGAGCTTCAGAAGGTTACCAGTCTCAAGGATTTGGTCTATGGGAGGCTGCTTTTCTCTAGAAAGGAGTTTCCTAGCAGTTTGGGTAGCCTGAAGTTGAACTTCCACATTATTACTATTTGTGCCTTTGACTATTTTTTCAGCAGACCAATGCTCAGAGCCCTGGCTATTTCGGTTTTCTTGCAGAGGAGAAGTATCATCAGAAAAAGTGCTGATCTTTCTTCTTTCGAGCATTTGGTCATCTTTTTTAGCTTTTCAGTTCTACATTCACTTCAATATGCCTGCGCCTCATTTCTAGGCTGTCTTTCTCTTTGTTCTTAAACCTATTAAACTGGGCAGCTGGTGAATTAGCATTTTCATTGGTGGCCCTGGTTGTGTTCCACACTGAGGGAAAACAAGAAGGAACATTGCTGGAGGTCACAGGGAGAAGCAAGAGGAGTGTGCAGCTGCATCCTGGTTAGACTTCCAGCAGCCACTGCAGTTCAGCCCCAAAAGCCATGTGTCCTGTTTGACTTTTAAATCCCTTCTTGACCTGCTCCTGTCCCATCTTTCCAGTCTTTTCACATCTTGATCCTTTCCACATACTCTGGGACGTAGTACCATGAGTCTCTGCTATACAATACTCTTATCTCCCAACTCCAAGCATTTTTACTGGCTGTCCTCCATGCCTAGAACTCTCTCCCTCCTCATCAGTACCTCCAGGCTTCTTTAGCTTCCCTTGGGTCTCAACTAAAGTCTTACCTTGTGCAAGAAACCATTCCCAGTCCTCCTTAATCTTAGTGCCTTCCCTCTGAGATTATCTACAATTTATCTTTGATATCGTGTTTGTATTTAGTTGACTGCATGCTGTTCCTCATTGTTCCTTGAAAGCAAGACCCATGTTTGTATTTCTTTGTATACCCTGTGCTTAACACCTAGTAGAAACTTAATCAATGCTTGTTGACTATGGGAAAAGGTTCCAAAGGTACCAAGAGATTCCGAGGAATTTTGTGTCAGTTAAAAAAAAGAGAAACAAAGTGGGTTCATCAGTAAAGCAATGGTTAACCAAATCATGACGTCTGAATATAATAGAATATTAGAATGCTATAGAAATGATGAATATGAGGAATTTGTAGAAGCATAAGAAGACCTGGAGAAACTAGAATGAAATAAACACAATTAGAAAGACACTATAATGACTGTAATAATGTAAATGAAAATAACCCTGAAAGACAGCCCTATTTTGCCTAACTGGAATGACCAGTTGGTGGGGAGAATAGATAACGAAACTTACTTCCCTACCCTCCACAGAAGAGGGGGAGATTTTAGGCATGGAATGTTGCACCACTAGATGGTTAGCTTGAAGGCAGAGATTGTCTTTTGCCTCTTTTGCCATTGTGCTTAGCACAGTGCCTGGTATATAGTTGGTGCTTAATAAATGTTTATTGATTTATGTGGTGCTTCATGTTGCTTAACTGTTTTATTTTCCTATGTCACAAGGGATGGTTCCTAGGGAATTGGGAAATGATTATGATGTAAAAACAAAAGGCGTCATAGATTTTGTCACGGAAGGAACTTTTTTCCTCTCATTTTAAAGACTGGGAAACTTTGACCCCAAAAGATGAAGTGAATTGCACAGATAGCAAGTGTTTGAGGTGAGATTTGAACCTATGTCCATTTGGAGTATGGGAAGCTACAGTAGCAATTTTAGCCCCAACTTAGCTTCAGGCCCAGAGGCCCAGCGCCCTCTGTCCCTCACAGGGAGCCACGAGGTGTTATAATGGACCAGAAATCAGAAAGACCTGTGTTCAAATCCAGCCTCAGACACTTACTAGTTGTGTCACCCTGGACAAGTCATCTAACTTCTATTTGCCTCGGTTACCTCACCTGTGATATGGGGATAATAATAGCGATAGAGTTGTTGTGAAGACCAAATGAGATAATAATTAGAAAGTATTTAGCATAGTGTTTAATAGGTGCTATATAAATGTTATCTATCATCATCATCATCATCATCATCATCATCATCATCATCGTCATCATCATCATCATCGTCATCATCATCACCATGGGAGGATGTGAGCCTTGCTGTTAATCTACCATCCACTGCTACACACAGGGCTAATAGCTCTCCTCCTTTTTCTACATATCCCTTTATTAATCTATCTCTGGCAACAGAAGAACAATTTATCCTCAGCATCCCACCCCCTGTTTTTTTCACCATTCTATTCAGTCTTTCCCTACTTATTTCCCACTCCCTTCTGCTATGTCCTTTGGAATTCTTATTCCATAGTGTGTTGGGGGTGTAAGCTCAGTTCCATGTGGACAGTCTCGGGTGGGTAAAGGTGAGGACTTCTAAACCTTAGAGTTCTCATGAGGCCCCCCAGGGAACAGCAGGGAATTGAGGTGTGAGACCGGGCTATCTCGTGCATTTCCACCTCTTCCCGTGGGAAACATGCTGGGAGAGAGCATCCCCGCCCTCGAGATTGGCCCGGGGTCTGAGCACACCTATTGTTGTCTAACAGGCACGGTATTCAGGTGCAAACTATGTGGCAGGAGAGCTTAAGTAGGGTCAGGAAAGCCTGAAGGCGCTCTTAGCGCTGAGGGGCCCTTAGAGGACAGAAGGCCCCCTCTTCCTTCTCTCCTCTCTTCGCTCTTCCCTCTCCCCTCTCTCCCCACTTCCTGACCCTACTTAAGCTCTCCCGTGCCTGTTAGACAACAACACCTCAATTCCCTGCTGTTCCCAAGATCACTCAGCAACTTTGAAGTTCATTCAATCAAAATTTTGCACACAATACAAATCATGGGCATTGTTGTATGTTAGCCTTTAGGCACTTTCCCCCCCTTTCTTAAGGAATTTAGCCCTAGGCTGAAAATTTTTCTCTCCTCTCCAACTCCTGACTAGAGAACTTCAGTGCTCAGATGTGCACACAAATTCCTCACACTCCCAATTTTATAGCTTCCTTAAGTTCCATCCCCTGCTCCTTCACTTCATCAGCCACACGCAGGGATGGCACCATTGGCATATTGGATCTCACCATTCTACTTCACCTTCACTGAGACTTCTGATCCCTCTACCCCTCAGTATTTTCTCAGTTAATTAGCTCTACTCTGACTTCACTTTCTTCCCTTTCCAATTCCAACCCTATAGTTAGACACTTCAACTCTACATTTTCTTTTGCTCTTGAATCTCCCAGTCTGCATTCCTATACCCATCCATCTTTTGCTAATTGGTCTCCATGTCTTAAGTCCCTATGTGCTCCAGTTCTGTCTCCATTCTTCTGCCAAAGGAATTTTCCCTAAGGGTAAGTTTGATTATGTCATTCCCTTAATCTATATTCCAGTAGTTCACTATTACCGTAAGGAGAATATATCATATCCTTTGTTTAACATTTAAAATTCTTTATTATCTGGCCTTAGCAAATCTTCTCTTTTTCATTGCATGCTACTACTTTTCTCATACTTTGCAATCCAACCAAATTGACCTTTGGTCATTCTTCATACAAGACACTCCATTTCTGTGCCTTTGTCCTGGCTATTCCCCTAATGTCTAGAAGATGTTTCCTCCTCAGTTCCACTTCACAGTCTCCCTCTTTTCCCAGTTTGAGAATCAATTGTTGATGCCTTCAGTCCCAAACTACTTTGTATTTACCTTTTGTTGTTGCTGTTTAGTCATTTCAGTCATGACAGACTCTCCAAGACCCCATAGGGTTTTTCTTGACAAAGATCATTTTACAGATGAGGAAACTGAAGCAAACAGGGTTAAGTGAGTTGCCCAGTGTCATACCCTCATGATGTTCTTGGTCCTTTTCAATAAGGAGGGATGAAAATCAACAATAGCTAGTAAGCAACTGAGGCTGGATTTGAACTCAGGTCTTCCTTATTCCAGCCCCAGCGCTCTACATGCTGCGCAACCCTACATACCTCTTTTATTTAACTAGTTTGGGTTTACTGTCTTAATTTTTGTTCTGCACATACTTACATATGTATTTGTTATCTTCAATAGAATGTATAGTCCTTGCAAATAGGAATTGTTTGGTCTCTTAATTTTTTTTCAATAAAAATCACTTGGATTCAACAGATATCTGTTAAATGCTCACTTCATGCTGGGTTACTGCTGTGGAAAATATAAAGATGAAAAATACCCCTGTTCTTGCATCTTGTGTGCCTAGCATAGTGTTTAACATATAGTAAGTACTTAATAAATGTTTGTGGACTGAAGTCCTTCCACACCAAAGCCCACAGATTTTCTACTGCATCATACTGCCTCTCAGTGGACCTTCAACAACATAAACCAATATGACACCAGGGGCATGGTTCTTTAACCTTTTGTTCTCCCTTATCACATCTGAGTGATGTCTGCCACCATTCAGTGTTAATCCTCTGCCTAGCCACTATGGCCCCTTTACAGAATCATAGAACCTTAGAGTTCAGAAGGCCCCGAGAGATCAGCCAGTCCATCTTGTATCTGAATACGGATTCTTTTATGCAGCATCCTTGACAAGGGGCCCAGATTGAAGGTCCACAGCTACTCAATCGTTTACTAACTGTCTTTTAGTCCAAATGGTTCATTGTGCCCTCCCAGGTCCAGAGGACACAAAAGCTTTGTGTCCTAATTTCTTTCAATAAAAATCAATTCAACAAATATCCATTAAATGTTCACTTTATGCTGGTGCTGAAAAAGACAGAAAGACAAAAAATGTCCCTGTCTTTAGAGAGTTTAATATCCAGGGGAGAAGACTTTGAAAAATACTTTTAATAAATCTGAATATGATCAAGTAAGCATAGAGGAGTTTTCAAATGGAATAGCACAAAATGTTTGAGAAAGAGGAATCACGTCTAGTGAGACTGAGGAAGACTTCATGGTAAGAGGTGGCCGTCCAGTGGGGCTTTGAAGAAAGAATTTTGACAGGCAGAGTATGGGTGAGTTCCTTCTAGGTCTAAAGTGCAGTAATGAACAGTGGCGAGAGGGAGCAGAATGGGACTGAGGAAAATTTCAGTAACTATGAACTTCTCCAGTTTGTCTCTACTGCATGTGCGTTCGTCCATCGTTGCCGAAGAAGACCAGGCCATCAGACAAATAGTGACGTGACTTGCACTTGACTTTGTTTTGAGTGAGGGAGGGCTGTGCAGGTCACCAGTCTCACTTCTCCTCCTGAGCCATCTGCATCCAGTGACCAGATATTCCTCAAGATGACTGGAGATGACCCAGGATGAGGCAATTGGGGTTAAATGACTTGCCCAAGGTCACACAGCTAGTGAGTGTCAAATGTCTGAGGTGAGCTTTGAACTCATGCACTGGAGCTCTGTCCACTGTGAATGTGAATGACAAACCAGACTAACTAGGTAGATTTACTGTGGAGGAGCTGAAAATACATGTAAAAAAGCTTGTATTTTATTTGATAGGTAGTAGGGAGCTTCAGAAGGTTTTTCAGGAAAGGAGTAACTGTATGTAGGCTGCTGAGTCATCTGATCAAGCTTCAAAGATATCTTCCTGCCCTGCTACTTACACATTAGGGGCAGCTAGGTGGTGCAGTGGATAGAGCACCAGTGCAGGAGTCAGGAGGATCTGAGTTCAAATCTCACCTCAGACACTTGACACTCACTAGCTTGTGTGACCTTGGGCAAGTCACTTAACCCCGATTGCCTCATCCTAGGTCATCTCCAGTCATCCTGATGAATATCTAGTCACTGGATTCAGATGGTTCTGGAGAAGTGAGGCTGGTGACCTTGCACAGCCCTCCCTCACTCAAAATAAAGTCAAGTGCAAGTCACGTCATCATTTTTGTGATGGCAAGGTCTTTTTCGGCAAGGAAGGATGAATATAAACACACACACACACACACACACACACACACACACACTTACTCATTAACTTCCTTCTCTTTCCTTGTTATGAAAATTTGTTATGGGGAAAGAGTGAGTTAATTTGACCCTATGGTTCCACTTGACAAATCTGTGACTTCCCAGACAAGCTTCCCAGGCTACCACTGCCTTATATATGTCGTCTCCCTTTATTAGAATGTAAACTCTCGGAAAGCCAGGCCTATCCTAATTTCTCTTGGGCAACTAGGTGATACAGTTGGACCTGCAACTGCAAGTGGACTTGAGGTTGGAAAGACTTGAGCTCAAATCCTGCCTCAAACTCTTACTAGCTGTGTGACCTTAAGTCACTTCATCTGTCTCTGCCTCCATTTCCTCATCTGTAAAATGGGAATAATAATAGCACCTACCTCCCAGGATACTTGTGAGGATCAAATTGGATAATATTTATAAAATGTTTTGAAAATCTTAAAGTGCTATATAAATGCTAGTTGTTACTAAATAATAATACAAATAATATTTTGTTATAGAATATATATCATATATGTAATAATATTAAATGTTCCATGTATAATTATTGTTAAAAGTAATTTATATTATATGTTAACTTTATTATATAACAATGTAATCATTTTATAACAATAATTATGTAATAAAATATTAAAATAGGAGATATCAACATTATATAATAATAACAAAAAATTATTATATGTTCAGCACTTAGGACAAATGCAGGCATGTAGCAAGAGTTCAGTAAGTTCTCATTCATTTATTCATTGGCTACAAAAGACCAGGAGTTCCAGCTTTGCTTTCATAAAATAGGATTTGGGATTCAGTGAACCAGCAGCCCCTTCCGACTCCACAGTGGCTATTCCAAGCTAACTCTCTCTGTCCCTAGTTCTCCATCTTCTGTGTTCTGCAAGTTCTGAGCCTTAACCTTGCTGACAGACATCACCACAGTACCATCTGGCCTTGCATGGGAATCTAGTACCCTTGATGTCCCTTCATGCCTTGTGGCCAAGGGAGCCTTGAGCTGATCCAGCTTTGGCTTGTGTTGCCATCTGCTGCTGAGCCCCAGGGTCATCCGGTTGACTTCTCTGCGAGATAATGATGACTCTCTTTGAACACAGTTTTCAGATTCCAATCTGGGCCATGGTTATCAACTCTCCTTTGCAGGCTTAGTCACCCAGCTAAAAAAAAAAGTATTGTCTGATGTGTATTCAGGGCCTCCTACTCTGGTGTCCCATGAGTGAAAACAATGCCTCATGCTCCCAACTCTTTCCATCTTCCTCTCATCAAAGTTTTTCTGTCCTGTTTCCTAATATTTCAAGGCCATGTTCTTTGTGTGGTGGCAGTAGCTGATAATGGGTTAATCAGAAAAAATAATCAGTGATAATGTTAAATTAGTTCCGCAATCTGCTACCCCTCCAGGGAAAATCTTAATTCAGTCAAAGTGTATACATCTATAAAAGAAGAAAAATTTCAGATGCTTCAGTATCAGAGATGACACTTTTGTGTTGCTCCTTCAACTCACGCCATATAGACAGTTGCCTACTTTGCCTGTATGTCCACAGATGGCCTTGGTACCAGTTAATCTTGTGGGAATGCCAGAGGCAAAGGAGCATGGCACAGAGTAAGAGCTATATAAATGTTAGTTATCATTACCATTACCATAATTATTGTCTCTCCTTCACCCTCCATATACATTTCTGCCATAGAGAGATATCTAACACCTCTCTATAAATGTTAACTATATTCAGTTGTGGATTCTTTCTCTTTTGCTGTTTAGTTACTTTTTAGTTATGTTTGGCTTTACATGATCCATTTGGGGATTTTCTTGGCAGAGGTACTAGAGTGGTTTGCCATTTTCTTTTTCAGTTCATTTTACAGATGAGGAAACTGAGGCAAACAAGGTTGAGTGACTTGCCCAGGGTCACACAGTGGATTAAGTGTCTGAGGCCAGATTTGTATTCAGTTCTTTCTGATTCCAGGATTAGTGCTTTATCCCACTGTGCCAACTAGCTGTCCTCATTCTTCCTCTACAACGTCTTAGATGTGTGATGTTATTGGTGAGTTTAATCACCTCTCTCCTCAAGTACTAGAATAGTAGGTCTCCCTGCTTCCTCTCTTTCTTCTCTATGATCTATCCTCCATGTAGCTGCCAAAATCATGTTCCTAAAGAACAGGTCTCCTGGCCAGTTCCCTATTGCTTCCTGGGATAAAATACAAGCTTCTTTGCCTGGCATTTATTATCTGGCTCCATCCTATCTTTCTGGCCTTACTTCACATTATTCCCCTGCATGCAATTTAGTTTTTAGCCTAATCTGCTCGCTTGTGCTATTCCCTGAATTTGGACTCTTATCTCCCACCTCTGTACATTTGCTCAAGCAGTTTCCCCATCCTTGGAATATACTCCTTCCTTTTCTCAATCTTGATCTTCCTTCAAGGCTCACCTCAAATACTGCTTGCTCTGAAAAGCCTTCCTTGCTGCTCACAATGATGACTTCTCTCTACCTCCTCAAATTACCTTATATTTCATTGTTTATGTATCTGCTACCACCCAACTGGGATTTCAGCTCCTCAGGGGGCAAATAGTATTGTTTCATTTTGTTTTATTTTGTTTTGCATCCCCAGTAACTAGCACATGCCACATAACATAGCACTGGAATGCCATAAAATTTCTCTGATCCTCTCTGTCTCTGTGTGTGTGTGTATCTCTCTGTGTCTCTATCTGTCTCTGTGTCTCTCTGTCTGTCTCTGTCTCTCTTTTTCTGTCTGTGTGTATGCGTGAGCGTGTGCATACACTAATGGGTCTCACTTGCTGACTGGTACAGAACCTTTGACCTGTTCTTTTCCCAACCTGGCCCTCTTGGTCCCTCCTTAGGCAGCCTGGTTCCCAACTGTGTGGGCTCCCTGGTTTTGCTACTGGGTTTTCTTTGGACAGTCAAATGAGTATGGCCTACTGCAATTGAGAACTCCTAAACACAGGTGATCCTGTCAATCTTAGCTTCCCCTAAACAGGGATTATAGGTCTGTGCCATAGCATCAGGTGCCATAATGACTTACTATACTGATGAACTGAGCAAACATTTGTGGAGCACCCACTAAGCAAGGTAATAGACCTTGGAGTGAGAGGGGATATACAAAGAACTTCAGGCATGCTTTCTTGTTTTTCACACTTAACAAGCCCACATGATAGCTTCGGGGCAACAGTCCTGTGACCCAACCCCTGTAATGTTAATGCGAGGTTAATGGTGGGTGGGGGGAAGAGTTAAAGGTCTTCCCTGTTCATTAATAGGACTCAGTACCTTTTATTAATTTCTATTGACACACTGTGTCAGAGGGTCCTGCCCTCAGTCTCTGAAAAGTGTATAAATACTCTGAGATGAGGTTTTCCTTTGGGGCTTACTCATTAGAAGTGGGTCGTTTTTTGGCCAGAGAGACTCTGGGTAGCTGCTAAGGAGATCCCTGTCTTTGAAAACCCAGATGCTGGTGCTTCTCTCTCTGGTAACTACGTATGTATGTAATGGTCAGACAGTTAGATCTGTCTGTTGATCTATGATGTATGAATTGCTTATGGTCAGACAGTTGGAAGCCCTGTCTGTTGGTCTTTATTTCTCTGTTTGTATTTTCTCTAAAGTTCAGAGTGTTTTTTTCCCCTGAACTAAGTGAATGATATATGTGCTTGATAAAAGTAGATTGTTGACTCCTCAAAAGTTGCTTTCCTCTTAGAAAAACAGATCTAAGAACCTGTACGGCTAGCCCTCCTGTGTATGCCAGGGTTCTTGCTGTTACAACACTTCATACAGGTCCTAATAACACAAGGCAGTCTGTGCCTTGCATCCAGTGGCCATTAGAGTAGTTAACAATAAGCTTTATAAGAGCTCAGAGGTGGAGAGAGAATTTGGAACTCAAAATTTTTAAAAAGCTAAAAATAAATAATAATTTTAAAAAACCCTTGGAGGTGGGAGATAAAGATTCCTGTGATTTGGAAGCATCAGAGAAGATTTCAATTTTAAAATGCTAAAAAGCAAATAATAATTTACAAACAAAACACTCAGAGGTAGGAGATAAAGATTCCTGTGAGTTGGAAGTATCACAGAAGACTCACAGGATCAGAATTATAGACTTGGAGGCAGAGAGAAGACCCTAGAGAGTATTTGGTCTGACTCCTTTAGTTTCTAGCAGAAAAGTAAGGGATGCCCAGAGAAGGTGATGTGCCCAAGGTCACACAGCTGGTAAGTGGCACAGCCAGGATTTGAAACCAGATTCTCTTCTGCAAATCCAGCTTACATCCTACAGCTTCCTTTAATCTTTTGATGGCTAACTTTAATCATTTATATTTTTGTAACTTAACTTTTATATTGCAAATTGAATGGCCAAAATGAACGGCATTCCAGGGATTACCAAGATATCCGTATCTTATCAGAATCTTAGATGCTCCTTTTTGTAGTGGCAAAAAAAAAAGAAAGAAAGAAAGAAAGAAACAAACAAAGGGGATTTCCATCAATTGGGGAAGGGTTGAACAAGTTATAGAATATGAATGTGATGGAATACTGTAAGAAATGTACTGTAAGAAATGATGAAGGAGATAATTTCAGAAAAAAACTGGGAAGATTTGTATGAACTGATAAAGACAGAAGTGAGCAGAACCCAAAATATCAACAATACTATAACGACAAGCAACTTTGAAAGACTTAGGACTCTGATCAGAACAATAACTAACCACAGTTCCAGGTGGCTCATGATGAAACTTGCAATTGACTTCCAGAAAGAGAGCTTTATATTCTTAAAAAGTATTGAAGATCCCAAAGAGCTTCTCTTCCCATTATATCTACTGATATAATAGCTATTGATATTTACCATGTTAAAGTAAAACTAAAAATATTAAAAACAATTATTTTAATTTGTTTAAATAAAAACACTAACCCTATTACATGTGAATATAAATAACATTTTAATGAAAAGTAACTACATTTTCCTAAACAAAAAAAATAGTGAGAAGAGTAGCATTGTTTTAGATATTTTTGCAAGTCTCTTTACCTTAGGTGGTACAATGAGACCTGGAGACAGGAAGACAAGAGTTCAAATTTGACCTCAGACACTTACTAGATTCATGACCCTGGGCAAATCACATTACTCTGTTTGCCTCAGTTTCCTCATCTGTAAAATGAACTGGAGAAAGATATGGCAAATCACTGCAGTATTTGTGCCAAGAAAACCTCAAATGGGTTCGTGAAGAGTTGGACTCAACTGAAATAACTGAACAACAAATTATCATTTGGCTTAAGACTGCTGAATTCTCCTATCTGCATTTGCATTCAATGTATTGTAATATGTTGTTTTGCTTGAAGTATATTAAAATTATATTTTTAAAAATCTGGCCTCATACAGATATGTAGCTAGAAAAGGGAAGAGTATTTTAATAGGCAAATAATGGCACTATTATTATGAAAATAGTTTCAACTCAATGGAGTCTTGAGATCTCCCAGCAGTAGTCAGACCACACTGAGAACAGTTGCTCTGTGTTATTTTTTCTGATTCTTTTTAAGAAAGTGAAGGGAATTAAGGTAGGATACCTCTTTCAGTATGATCACTCTGAGAAGGTAAGATGTGACTAGATTTGCCTTCTGCCCTATTTATCCCTGAGAGAATTTACTGTACTAAAGCTACAGAGGATTTTCCCCAGCCCCACCTCGCTTGGGACCATTTTGAAAGAGCAGAATCTAATGCTTGGCTCAAACACTATACTCTAAAATGTCAAGGAAGCAGCGTGGTCTTAATAAACCATGAATTCCATACCCGCAGCTCTCAGGAGAGTATTTTCTATAATGTTTATTTTGTAACAATCTCTCCTCTCTAGTAGTGGTCTTAAAATTCACTGTACCTGGAAAACATCACAATAAGATGGTACATTCTCTGTTCTCTTTCATAAAGTCAGAAACGTTCACTTTGATCCCATCTAGTTTCTATTAAGGAGTCATGGCAGGAGGGAAAAGAAATGGAAAGGATAGTAAAAATCATTTCAATCCAACTCCCTCCTTCCAGACATCTCAGATGAGAAAATATGACTCAAAAACACATTAAGTGGTTTATACAAAGTCAAAAGGGGTGACAGAGTCAGAATTCAAATCCCCTTCTCTGACTCTAAATTCAACACTCTCACTTCTGCGCCATTGTACACTGGAGTTTTCTTCAAAATGGGAGCTTTCCTAATACATTTAAAATGATCCAACTTACAAAAAGATAATTTATTCATATTTTCATGAATAATGAGAGCTAATATTTTAGAGCAGGGATTCTTAATTTTGTGTGTGTCCTGGATTCCTTTGGCAGTCTGGTGAAGCCTGTATGTTCCTTCTCAGAATAATGTAGTTTAAAAGTTAATAATGAAAAGAAATGCTAAATTTTAAAGGCTAGTGAAAACAAATATGTAATTTTCTCCCATCGGTGTTTACATTAACATTTTGAGGATGCAGATCTAGTATTGGGACCCTTGGGTCAAAGGATGTGAACAGTTTCACAGCTCTAGCTGAAATTCCTATCTTACTTTTCAGAAAAATGGCAGCAGCAATTTAATGGGTAGCTAATTCAATATAACTGCCAAAATGTATCATTTTAAAGAATGAGTATAGAAGGTAAAGGCTGGAGGAAAGACGAACAAGTACCTAGTAAGTGCCTACTGTGTGATAGGCATTTGTGGAGAGAGGGAAGAAATAAGCATTTATATAGCACTTTTTATGTGCTAGGCACTATGCCAAGTATTTTACAAAGATTATCTCATTTGCTTGGGAGGAAGATGTTGTTATGATCCCCATTTTACAGTTGGTGAAACTGGGTCCATTAGAAGTTAAGTGACTTGCTCATAGTCAGCCAATAAAGGCTTAAGGTCAGCTTTGAACTCAGATTTTCCTGACCTCAACCTTAGCTCTCTATCCACCGAACCACTTGGCAGCCACTTCAGTTGCCAAGCACTTTCCAAATATCTCATTTTATCGTCACAAGTCTATGAGGTTGGTGCTATTATTAGTACCACTTTATAGTTGAGGAAACAGTCAGACAAAGGTTAAGTGACTTGCCCAGGTTTACACAGCTAGTGAATGTCTGAGGCCATATTTAAACCCACGTATACCTGACTCTAGACCCAACATTGTCCAATGAGTCACCTAGCTGCCTCAAGAAAGAGAAAAAAACTAAATTCCAGGAGCCCCAAGTGCCACACTAAAGGATACTGAGTCATAGGAAAAGTTCTATGATCTGAGGCAAGGTAGGTGGATAGAAGAGTTGGTTATTGTAGCAGGAGCAAAATCAAGAAAATGCTAAAAAGTTTTGAAAGATCTTAACTTGTAGGACATGAGAACCCAGCGTTACATGGACCTCGAGACCATCTTAAACCTTTCTTTAGCAAATATTTTTAGTCTAGTAGAATTATATTTGATACTTTCATAACAGAAAACAATAGACACCGAAGATTGAGCTTACAGTCAAAAGCTGCTGAATCTTGCTTCCTTCTTGGAAAACCAGAAGTTACAAAAAAGTAGGTCAAGGACCACATGAAGAAGCATTACATAAGAGGGAAGGGGAGGAAGGCAACATGGTGGCCAAAGTGGGGGTCATGCTTTGCTCATCTTGCTAGAATGCTGGAAATAATTTTTAAACTCTTCCTCAAACTCAAATCCATAATGCAACCTTTCTATAAATGGCAGAACTAAGCAAGGCCTGCTTTGTGTTTTTCTACTGATCAGCCCAACAGAACTTAAAGGGACTATAATGGCCGTGAATCATTTTCTTAGAGTATACATTGTGAAGGAGGGGGGTCACTAAATAAAAAATCAGCCCTGTATGTATAGATGATAAATATTGCCCAAGAAAGAGTACACTTCTCATTGATATCCTTGCCAAATTTCAGCTTAAAATAGCAATGACTACTTTAGTTGGGAATCAATGGTGGCCAAACTCAACATCTAGGCCATCAGCTTCTCTTATCTGATCATTAATCTGCAAGGAACATCTGGTGCTTTCAGAATTCTTGAGTAGACATACAATCTTAATTCTAAAAAAAAAATCTAATTGTTTATACTAAAATCAGGAAACATATTTCCTTTAAGAGGTTATCTCATCTTTTAAAGGTATATAAATTGCATTCTGAGTGCATTTAAATATTGATCCTTCTATTAAGCTTATTACTCCTAGTCTCAAAGGCAAGGATTTACATATAAGCTGTTCAAATGCCATGGTAAACTGGCTAAGGAGTTGGTCTGGAAATCCTGGAACATGTGAGTTCAAGTCCCACCTGAGACATGTGATGGCTATGTGACCTAATCTTCTATTTACTCACTTGACTCTTAGAAACTATGAGTTATAGAACAAGCATTGTTATGTAGTCAGAGAGGGAGTTTGTTGGAATTTCCAGTGAGAAAACTCCCTATTCCAATTAAATCATAAGTCTGGTTCCAAAAAAAAATGCAACACCTTATGTAAGGTGAACAGATATACATGTGGGTGTATGTATGTGTACATACTCATGGAAACAAGTAGATTTAACATCAAAACCATACATTATATGTGAGGAGAGGTACCTAGAAGAACTCAAGGAATCACAAGTTAGACAGTTTATTACATGTGAATATTACATTATATATGAATAGCATGTGTATATACATATATGTGTATGTATGTATCTATCTTTGTGTCTATATGTCTACATACAGATATAGACATAGATACAGTATATATAGTTTATAGAGATATAATTTATATATCGTTATACTATATGTATACTCTATATATTATATGTAGTGTATATATAGATATTATGTGTCTACATGTAGACTATAGAAATCTATACTGTCATACATATAAAATATGGAGCATTTTGATGAGGTCCAGACTTTGATTTCATGGTGTTAGGACTTTCAGTGTGGAGATTCCCTTCATCAGTGCAAATGGACAACTACCCTATTACAGCCTTAGAGAGTTGCCTGAAACACTGAGAGATTATATAGTTTATTGGCAAAATAATTCGTATGTGTCAGAGGTAGGTCATAAACCCACATATATAGTCCTTAAAGATTTTAAAAGACAGTTGTAGGGAAATAAGCACAAAATGTATAGATTTAATTGGTTCAAAAATTTAACTTAATCATATATTGATAGCCGAAGTTGGAGTTAAGAAGACTTGAGTTTGAATCTTGCCTCCCCCATTTCTAACTGGGGGAACTTGGGCAAGCCATTTAATGTCCCTATGAACCTCAGCTTTCCCATTTGTAAAATGATGATAATAATAGCACTTTGAAGGGTTGCGTTGAAGCTCACTATATAAATATTGGCCATGATGATGATGGCCAATTATTCTACCTCAAAGGTGGAACCCAGCTCAGTAATTAAATATGGGTCTATTCTAGACATTTAGATTCTAAAAATTCTATTTTATTCAATACCAGAACTAGGCTATTCTGAGCAGCTGGGCTGTCCCTATGGCACTGACAACTGAGTCAGTCCAAGAGATTGTTCCTCCTGTTACTTGACAGGAGAAAATTAGGGGGTATTCTCTGTTGTTTAAAAAAAAAAATGCAAGGATCATATACATGTAGTCAGCTTATCCATCACCAAAGTAAATCAGGTACACCTCTAACCAACCCTGCATAAATCCCTCTGGTCAGATTGTAACTAGGATATTTTGGCATCTGGGGCAAAATCAGTTGAGGAGAAAAGAGATACAAGCCCTCCCTCAGAGAGACTAAGCTTTAGTAGGTAGACCTTGGGAAAGGTAGGGCAATCACAAATAGGGATGGTTTGGGGGATGGGAAAGGACATGTCATTCCCTCCCTCTCTCTTGACCATTAAGACAAAGACCATGCTCCTTTTTCCATTACCGATCTTGAGACCTATCTTCCCAGGGGAATAAGTCAGTGTAGTATTGATGGGAAAGGAGACAGTTTGGCCCATCTTTTCCCCTTACTCTGACTCCTGTTGACCTGAATTTCTCTACCTTTCCCAAAATCTACCTTTATCCCCTCCTTGATCCTAGGGGAGTGGCGCAGGGAGGTCAGGGGAGAGAGACATTTGATAGAACGAAATGGATACAATGGGAAGAAACTTGTCTATATCCTAATAAAGCAGCATTTGGGAAAAGTCCTAGCTACCCTAGGTTTATTGTAGCTCTGGCTCAGACAGTACATATCTCTTTTATGATGTCCCCTCTTATAGTGCTGCTCTTTTCCATCCATGTAAAAAGGTTGCAGGTGGAAAGAAGAATCTGACTGTAATATGATTTGTCATATTCCCTGGGTCCCTTTAACAATGACCTTGGGCCCTATGTGCCCCAGGAAATGAGGTTATTGATCAGGTGCAGTGCCAAGTCATGTTGCACATGATTAAAAATGTAAATAAATGTAATGTAATTATATTTATTTAATTTAATATATTTAAAATATAAATTTTAATAATATATAAATTATTATTATATAAATAATATATAAAATTATAAATTTAATATATTTAATGTGATTTGGGGGCTGTGTTCACTTTAATGTATATTGATTCTCATTCACATAGCTTATATTTACAATCTCCTAATAGGACACTTCATTGAATTACGTTTTTTAAAATTCTAAGTTATGGGGCATAAGGGCTGTTCTCCTTCTTGACACGTAGCTAACTCTTTGAGACTATAAAGTCCATTTAGGAAATTGTCCCCACCACATAGCCACCCGCCACATTCCCTAGCTGCCTGGCTGACAGAAACAATAAACTTTTCCTTCCAACAGAAATTTATTGTCTTCTCATTAGGAATAGGAATGCTTAAAGCAAACTTTTCATATGGGCACTAAGGACTTTAGAAGGATGTTATTAATTTAATGCCGTCGGAGGACCTTAAAAATCATCTGCTTCATAGTAGCCTTAGCAGTTTCCATCTTTGTTTTTGGTTCCTTTAACTTCTTTCAACAATAACAAAAAATGTTGTGAACCCCCAGAGTAATTTAATGCCATTGTTAAGTCATTTCATTCATGTCCAACTCTTTGTGACTCTATTTATTGGCAAATATACTTCAATGGTTTGCCATTTCCTTCTCCAGCTCGTTTTACAGATAAGAAAACTGAGGCAAACAGGGTTAAGTAACTTGGTCAGAATAACACAGCTATTAAGTGTTTGAGGCTGGATTTGAACTCAGGTCTTCCTGACTCCAGGCCTGAAACTATATCCATTGCACCACCTAGTTACTCTTTTAATATACTAGTCATAATATTCTGTAATTATTTACTGTTTATGCTGCAATTAAAAATTTAAGAATTTTTTGTGCGAACCCCTTGGATCATCATTCCTTTGGGGGTTTTGCAAATTATTAAATGGGAACCATGGGATCATAAATCTGGAGTTAGAGGCCTTAGAGATTACAGGATTTAGGGGCATATATGTAAAGAATCATATATTTAGAGGATCATACATTAAAAGTTGGAAGAGATCTCAGAGGTCATTCAGTTCAACTCACTGGATTTACAGATTAAGAGACAGAGTCCCAGAAAAGGCATGTAACTTGACAAAGATTATGCAACTAAAAAGTACCAGATTCCTGCCTCATTTTTACAGAAGATAAAACTGAGACCCCCAAAAGGATGATGACTTGTCTAAGGTCATGAAGCAGACTGGGGGAATTCAAACCTAGGACCTCTGATTCCCAGTCTAGTACTCTCTCCACAACACCCTGCTGGCTCTCATGTGCTTCCCAACTCAACTTTCTAAAGATACTCAGTTTAAAATTTAATTTATTCATTTTGCCAGGGCTTATGAAAATGATCAAAGCAAATCATCAAAGATGTTTCTCCTTTAATTTTTTTTAGAAAGATAGTTTTTTTTTAAAAAAAAAAAACAATGATACAAGCAACCTTTTATCACCAAATGTAGAAATCATGAGCTCAAGAACTAAGGCGTATGAATCAATTATGCTGCTAAGAATACACATGCTCCCGTATCTCCATGTTGCACTCCTGTTTTTCTCCTTTATTTAGAATGTCAGTCCTCTAGGCATGAAGCAGATCTTTCTGATCTGTTCTGCTTTTTTTACACCCTGGGAACCAAATACTTGTTAATTATAACATCCTGATACAAAACAAACCCATGCTGATGGAAATCATTGGCATTTTGGGAAATCACCCTTCTAATCAATAGATGATTCCAGAATACAGTTTACAAGAGCCAGAAGAAAAACCTCCCCTAATTGGAAAAAAAGATGGTCAATATCCTCCATGACAAGGGTGGATTTATTGAAAGTTAAACTGATTTCTTTGGCTTAAGAAAGTACTGAGTAGGGTTTCTAGTGAAGTATTAAAAAAAACTGATTGAAATGGTTCTTAGGTGTTGTACAGGGCAATAAGCTGTTCAGCTTGGAAAAAAAAATGCTCTGTGTAATGAGCAGGTGGCCATGTTTCAAGTGGGAACCATTATCTGTTGGGATCCATTGGCTGCACCAGTGCAGCAGAGGGATGAGGGACAAGACTAAGGTACACCTGCCATCATCAGATAAATCAGCAGAGATGTAGAAGACGAAATGTCTGTAATCTCAAATAAACTTCTAATTTTGTCATATACTCCCCTTTCTGAAAGCCTTTCACGACCTGGTTCCAACCTGCCTTGCTAGCCTTAACTGTCCTTTACAATCTGCCCAGACAGGTTAACCTTCTTGCTGTTTATCACACAAGACACTGCATCTCCCATCTTGGTACATTTGACAGACTGCCCCCCCCCTTTGGAATTCCCACTTTCCTATTAAAGAGCCGCCTTCTACAAGAGATTGTTTTTGACATGCTTCTCTCTATCCTTCAACTACTAGAGCACTAGCTGAAAATTACTTTTAATTTATTTTGTATGCTTTTTACATATATATGAATGATTTTACAATTATAAATTTTAATTGTATTGATATACAATTGGATAATATATTTCTATATAATTTACATAAAATAAATTGAAATAATATAAACTTAACATATTTATACAATATAAAATACATATATGTACATGTTTCCCCTTTCTCCTTTAGGATGTAAACTCCTTGAAGGTAGGAACTATCTTATTTTTTGGTCCTTGTATCCCCAGTACCTAGCACAGTGCTTGACACATAGTAGACAATAAATATGTATTGGCTGACAGATAAATGTTTGTTGGTTGGCTAATTCACTGATTGATCTCACTGATGTCTACTACTTGCCTTCATGATGTATTCTTCTTGCTTCTGTGTGGACTTCTACCACTGATTCTCACTTGCTCGTGTGCCCTTGGGTTAAGGGATTTACATGCTCTTAGACTTGGTTATCTCATCTCTAAAATGAGGGAGCTGGACTAGATGTCCTCTGAGGTCTCTTCCAGCCCTAAATCAATTATCCTATGTGAGCACATGTTCTGAGAAGGTTGGGAAGATTCACTCAGCTCCAGTCCCCTTAGATTTGGTCACCCTGTAAATGTAAGCTGACCCTGTATAGAATCCCATTCACTCTCTAAGACTGCTACTCATTTTCAAGGTAAATTACACTTTTTCCTTGTGAAATTTCTTCTTCCCCCACCTCCTTCTCTATTGAGAGTGTGGTCGATATTTGGTGGATATCCAGGTGGGCAAAGAAATTTCTAAGGTTGCTTTGTATAATGCAAACTGTTTGTGGTCCCGTACAGAAGTGGAGAACTACAAACAGTGGGATATGGTAAATGTCTGATAACCACCTATCTAGAGAAAAAAAATGTGTGGATGACATAATTTTCAAGTTTAATCTGCAGTATTAACATTTCTCAGCCACTTTATTAAATCTAGATGATAAGCAAAACAATAAATCACAACCTCTTCTATGTCATTTGCCCATTTCCCAGGTGTAGATATTCACACTGAGAGTCAGAGAGTACACCCCTGGCTATGGATGTACTATCAAATACCATCAGACTTGGTCATCAGGATGAGACGTTTAGCTGAAATGCCTTCTCTGCCCCATTAGTTGAGTTGTATATAGATGCTGTGCATTGACAAGCTCCACTGTTGTTATTATTACCATCCTCCTAACTCAATGATAGGCCTCAAAGCCATTGGTGAGTTGGAAGGATGTCTACTCTAAGAATGAGAAGACTTCTCTCATCAGAATGCATGGAGGAGAACAATTTGTTCCAATGGCCATGAAGGTGACTGAAGCAGGTTCTGTGGAGAGGTTAGAAATTGGTCAGACATCGAAGACACCAAGGTCATCCATTGCATCCTAGGCCATCGCCAGTCATCTTAAATTTTGTTCTGCTGGACTGAGGCACAACTGTGCCTCACTTACATCCAATTCACAAGCAAGTCAAGACATCACCCATGACGTCATTGGCATTCTTCAAAAATGAAGGATGAACAATTACAGACATCATTGTCCCCTTTAGTGTTGGAGTAATTGTCTGCTCACCATTGGTTAGCCTCTTGGCTTTAGAATACCAAGATGGACAAAATCCTTAGCAGAGAATCTCTGAGGAATATATCACCTTACAATGGACACTATAAACTTCTCCACCCATGACAAGGTAAACATTCCCATGTTACCAGGGATGAAACCAAATCCCAGAAAAAGGAGCAAAGCCAAGACAGGACTGTCTAAACTTCACCAACATGATTCATCTGCCTTCTCATTCTGGAACTTCCTTCAGTGGCTGGGACCTTCTCATTGTGGGACATCCTTCCACCACGCTGAACCTTTCTCCCATTAGTGAGTTTCTTTTGGTAGGTGAGTGCTATTTCGGGGATGGGTCCAGGCTAGTCTTCGCTTTCTAAATGTGCTTCTGACCTCTCAGGCCTCACCACTATGTCTCCAAGGGGATACACCTCTGCTTTTCATTTCTCTTTTATATATTTTCTTCTTCCATTAGAATGCACATTCCTTAAGTGCAAGAACAGTCTTTCTTTTTGCTTATCTCCAGAACTTAGCACAGTGCCTGGCAAAGGTAAGTTCTTAATAAATTCATGTTGGTGGCCTGACTCCAGGTTCAGCAGTCTTTCTACTGCATCATGCTTCTAATTCACCAAAGGCAAAAGCTCAAGGATTCTTCGGTGTGGACCATGTTAAGAGGCTGCTCTCAATTAAAACTGCCTGGGACCATGAGGCAGCGACACTGGCCTCTTTGCTGTTCCACAAGGAAGATCCTCCATGTCTCAACTCCAGGCATTTTCTAAGGCTATCCAGAGAACATTCTCCCTCATCCACTCTGACTACTGACTTTCCTGGCTTCTTTTAACTCCAACTACAATTCTACCTCCTATAGGAAGCCTATCCCAACCCCTCTTAATTCTAATGCTTTCTCTTTGTTCATCATTTCCTATTTATCCTATATGTAGCTTACTTCTTATATATTTGTTTGTATGTTGTCTTCTCCAGGGTCAAGATTATCTTTTGTGCCTCTTTTTTTGTATACCTAGTATTTAACACAAGGCCTGGCACAGAGTGAGCACCTAAGAAATATTGATTGATTGATTGACTAGGCTCAGACCCTTGCCATTAGTGAGATCAAAATATACTGCTTAGGTCCTATGTCACTTGGTTAGATGCCACAGAAGATACCAAGCTTCTGGCATAGTTTAACTGCTCCTATTGACATCATTCCCAATAAGGAGAAACTGGAAGTTCTTGGCAACTTTTGTGCCCATGTTGGTTACTAAGAAGACACCACAGCTTAATTCCTATAGGATGTTTAATAGGGAGAGTAATGAAATCTTTTTTTCTCTTTTTGCATTCAACTTCTTTATCATGTACACAGTATGAGCTTCTCATCACTAACACCATTTCCTCCCCCCCCCATCAACCACAAACATGAATACCTGGATGCATTCTTTCTCCAAAGCACTGTTCTCTTCTTGACCCCATCTCGGCAAGGTTTCAGGACTTCAGTGATATTTCATTAGCAGGGATTATGGGAAAAGTTTAATCTGACTATTCTAGCCATTGTTTGGTAAAAAGCATGTAACATCGTGACAGTAAGACTGTCCCTTGAAACACCCAACATTATTGAGAAAGCTGAAACCTAGAAAAAATGTCATCTTCATGTTGTTGTTTGCCCAAAGATGGTATATACCAGCTTATAAAATGACCAAAGTAAGACTAATACTTTGGAACAACAATAATAACACATTTATACATCACTTGAATGTTTGCAAAGATCCTTATGTACATTATTTCATCTGATATATTCATAGCAATCACACTGATCCTGTAAGAAAAATATCATTATTATTTCCATTTTACAGAAGAAAACTGAGGATAAAAAAAAAGTTAAGTAACTTGCCCAGAGTCACATAGCTAGTAAGTGGATGGTTAGTGCCTGAGGAAGGATTTGAACCCTGGTAAGTGGTAGATAGAAGTCTGGCCTTGGAGTTAGAGAAACCTGAAATCAGATCCTACCTTTAACACACAGAATAGATAATTATGGACAAATCACTTAACTTTTGAGTTTCTTCCCTTTCCCTAGCAACTCTCTAAGACTATAAACTTCAATAAAGTTCCATTATGGACATTCCCAATATGCATGAAATCACAGGCAAGGTCCAAAAAGAATAAAATAAAAAGATGGATGGATTCAAGTAAAAGTGTTAGAATACATTATGTATACATGAAAGAAAAATTGTCAAAGCCTTTTGGCACTAAGAGGTTGATGGTGAGCAAATGGATGGAAGGAATAAGCTGAAGCAGATGTGGCATGAGATCACTCCATGAGAGCCTCAAATCTTTGCTATCATGTACTACCTGTGGGACCTCAGGCAATTCATTTGCCCTCTCTGTGACTCATTTTTTTTCCTTTGTAAAATGAAGGGGTTGCACTGGGTATCCTCTAAGGATAGCCCGCATGCATGGAATTCACTTCCTTTGCAGCTCTGCCAATTTAAAGTCTTCTCTTCCATCAAAGTCTAGCTGAATGCCAGCTCCTCCATAAGACTAAATGTTGGGAAATCTTTCATATATACTATGAATGACGACAGGACTGGCTAATGAAGACCCAATCCTGAGAGCATGCTCTGTATAACCAACCAGAAAGGACAAAGTCAAGAATGCTCCTGGGACTGAGACCTCAATGGTCAGTCACTGGTCAGTTTCCCCGTTATGTTCGTTTAGAATATCCTCATTCCCTCTTACCCATGGAAATTTTACCCTTCCATTAGTCAATTTCTGGCATAAATGTCACTTCTTTTAGAGAACTTTTCTTAATTTTTCCAGTGGGAGTGACCACTCCCTCTTCTGTTCTATTAAAGTAGTTTGTACTTCCTTCATGCATGTCACAGAATTTCAGGATTACAGACCTTGAGATTTGGAAGAGACCTTGAAGACTACCTAGAGCAGCCCATATCTGGAAGGAATTTCAACTATATTAAACCCAACAAATGATACCTCCCTCTACTTTGTAGTTACTTATGTACATCTTCTCTTTCTTGTTAAGTTGGAAGTCCTCCCGTGGATAGGAACTGTGTCTTATCATATGTCTTTCAGCACCAGCACTGTGCCTTGCACGTGTTAGAGAACTAACAAATCTGTATTGAATTGAATTATTTAACCTCAGGCTGCAGTCTTTGTGTCCTCATGATCATTTAAATTATACGTTCACAAGCTCTAAGTCTTTTTTTAATGTGTTGTAGCTACATATAGCATCTATTCCAGGCTTTGATTCACTATGGTTTCCTGTAGGGGGAAAATAATGTTTTCCATTTTGTTTCTAGTTATCCTTACTGGCAGTATGACATAGTGGATGGAGGAAAAACTTATAAGCCAGGAACACTTGAGTTCAAGTCTCACTCCTGTCTATACTGGCTGTGTGACCCTATGCAAGTCACTTAACCTCTTGATACTATAGGCAGCCCTCTAAGAAATTACTGGCAAAGAGACCTTTTCCAACAGGGAGTTCCCTAGGTCAATAAAATCACAGTTTCCATTCCTTTCCCTATCCTTTCCAATAAGGTCCTACATTGAAAGGAGCCCATTTTAACATGAATCAAGTTATTTGGGAGATTTGGAATTTCTGTAATGCTTTCAAAAAACACTGAGCCAAAAACATTTCCAGAATCTCTTTATGTTCTCTTTTTCATCCTGAACTTATCTTTGGCAACACAATCACGCTTAGTCACTAGCTAGCCTCCGCCTTTCATACATGCAAGAAAGTCTCTTATTATTGGCAACTGCAATGCCTTGCTACCATTTCTTAAACACAAATGGAAGGACAAGTTACTTCCCCAGGACTTAAGACATATCAATTATATACCTCTTCAAACAAAATTGGATTAGTAATTCTAAGAGAGTCACCAAGGCATGAAAAATACTTTGATTGCAATGAAAGGATGAGCAAAAATTATGATAATAGTAACTGATTAACTTCATAGTAGTTTAAAGTTATCCAAGTGCTTTACATATATTATCTCAGTGATGCCAAAACCCACCCTTTAAAGTAAATATTATAGATATTATTGTATCCATTTTTTTTGATGAATAAACTAGGCACCAAGAGGTTAATGACTAATTCAAGGCCACATAGCTAAAAAGTTTAGAGGCAGAATTTGAACTCTAGTTTCAACCATTTCATTTCACTGAAAGTCAACTATTTGCCCATATATGTCAATAACATGAGGATTTTGCTCCCTTAGCTAAGTGTGGCTTTTGCATAGGCCATGGAAAAGGAGATATTATTTTCTTTCTTCAGTAGAAGGCAATGTAACATAGTCATCTTTGTAATTTGTGCACTGTACTTAGAGATTTAACTGCAGAATTTATTTGGTTCCATTACCAGCTTGGATGAGGGACAGTGTACCAAAATAAACAGAGAGCCACCCTTGGAGTCAGGAAAATGCAGTACATACTGACTGTGTGAATATGGGGAAGTCATTTAACCTCTCAGTTCCTGGGACAAAGGGTAGCTAGGTAGCACAGTGGATAGAGTGATGGGCTTGGAGTCAGGAAGATCTGAGTTCAGATGCAACCTCAAGATACTTACTAGCAGTGTGACCCTGGACAAGTCACTTAATCTCATTTGTCTCCATTTCTTCATCTGTCAGATCAGCTGGAGAAAGAAATGGCAAACCACTCCAGGATCTTTGTCAAGAAAATCCCCGAAGGGGTCACAAAGAGTAAAACACAACTGAAAACGGCTAAACTACAACAAGCCCGGATCAAATCTCTGAATCTTTATTTCCCACTCAGTTACATGCCTCTATGATCCTCCATCATGTCTCAGGAACCTCCTCATCCTATAAGGTTCTTTCAGTTCTGGAACTCATGCCTCATCAGTATCTTCCACCCCTGAGACACCTCTGTTTGAAGGGTGGACAGCTCCTCCCAGAATCTCCATGGAAGGAGGGCACTCATGCCAGCCATCTCTTCATTTCTCATCAGTTGCACTTCTGTACTTTCCATCATGCCCCCAGGGTGGATGCCTTCCCTCCCTGGCACCTTTTCTCCCCCTACCCTTTTTAAGGTTATTTTTTGTTTTTAGTTTGTGTATTAAGCTGTGAGCTCCTTGAGGGCACACTGTCTTTTGCCCTTGTTATTCTTCACCCTCAGCACAATGCCTGGCACATAGTAGGTATTTATAAATGCTTATTGATTATTAAATTTTAGACAAATTGCCAATTTGTATTCATGCATCAGTGGAAGGAGTTTACATACCCTAAACTTCTTACAGTAATGAAATTATAGGTCTGGACCCCTAAAGAAACAAAACCAAACTATGCTAGTATGTAAAGAGTTCTGTTGGAGGAAACTTGTGCTGTGCATCCTGTTATTGTCTTCTACAATTCTCTAGGTTTTACCGCCTTGCTTCTTCTTCTTCCAGACCTCTAGAATGGTCATTTGGTTTACCTAATATAACCTAAGGACACTGAGGCCTTGCCATCTATCCCTCTACTGCACCTTTAAGACTTTTAAGATGTTATATCCACAGTGGGTAAAACATCTTTTATGTGTTGTCTCCCCTAAACAGAGTATAGACTCCTTGAGAGCAGGAGCTGAATTGTTCATTCTATTTATATACCCATGCTTACCACCCCACGGTGCTTGGTATAGAGCCAATAATAAATGTGTTTTATTCATTTGTAAATGTCACTGCAGGGAGAAACAATGGGGAGAGTTTTAAATGCAGGAGAAACATGAAGCCTATTTCATGTAATAAAACAACCAAACATAACCACATCTCTTCACGACTACTCTTTCATTAACTACCTCTCACAACTGTTGTTAAGGCACCTTCAGACACTTCGATTGAACCACCAACACCATGTTTAGGGCAGATATGCAAAATCCAACTTGCTTTATGATGGGTCCAACACCCAATGGTAATTAGAGGACAATTAATAAGGCCCTAAGGAAAGAATTCCTGGCCTAAGTCCTGGGGGGGAGGCTAAACAGAATGTCTTACTTACTAAGGCTAAGTTCATGGTGAAATCCAACTCAAGGGCCTAGAAGGATAGTAGGATAAAGGTGTGTAGCAACAAGCCAAAGCTGGGAAAGCAGCTTGTTTCATCAGGCAGAGAACAGTCTGAATGGGAGCAATAGATGGGGGCAGAATGACAAATGGTCTCATGTAACTTTTCTACTTTGGACAGAACCCTTTTTATGGCCAACCATGACTCTTTTCTGTGCTCTACTGGAATTACTATGATTCTAAACACCTGCAATATCTATTAGCAAAAACTGATGGCAATTACTGTGCATGTTCCATGAACAGCTTCTACTCATTGATGGGTGCACACTTGTGGCTCACAGACAAGTGCCAGGACATTTTGCCAGACACCACTGCCCTGTAGCAGGGGCCTCTGCCACATTTATTGTCCTACTAAGTGGGTCATGCGAAAACTCACTGAAAACTTTGGTTACCTTGGTAAAAACCTTTTTTTTTACAAGGCTACTACTGGAGAAGAAATAGTCAGCTGCTGGGTTGACAATAGCTAGTGATGGTTTTTGGATAGCAGACAAACTACATTTGTAAAGACTCCCAGAGAAGATAACTTCTGCATCCTAATATGTAGGGGGTTTACAGTAATCACCATTCTGCTTCAGAGCTATGAGATGTGGACACTGATGCAATCATTATGGCAGGAGGACTTTTCAGTTTAACAGGAGGAAGTAACACACACAATGGTGAAGAAAGAAAGAAAGAAAGAAGGAAAGAAAGAAAGAAAGAAGAAAGGAAGAAAGAAAAAGAAAGAAAGAAAAAAGAAAGGAAGAAAGAAAGAAAAAAGAGAAAGAAAAGAAAAAGGAAAGAAAGAAAGAAAGAAAAAAGAGAAAGAAAAGAAAAAGGAAGAAAAGCTAAAAAGAAAGAGAAAGAAAGAAAAGCTAGAAAGAAAGAAAGGAAGAAAGAAAAAGATAGTGAATAAATCCTAGTTGAAGGAAAACATCAATAATATCTGTGGAATGAATTATATTGTGAGACCAGTACTATTTCAATGTATCAAGGAATGTTTTGACAGAGCTTTAACTAGGGTGGAACAACGGGGGATTTTTCTAAGGGAACAAAAATTCAAAGTAGGGAAGGGGGGCCATTGGCAGCAGTTACATATCTCCAGTAGCATAGAAACAATGATGTTTAATACCAAGTTAACAAGAACAATTAATTAAAACTAGAAACATGCTAGATGGCATACTTCCTCTTTCAGCTTTTCACTCCAAGTACCTAGCCTCTTTTGCTTCCCCCTCCACACTGACGTTCCCAGGACCCCTGTTCACAGAGGCTGGTGTTCTAGAGCAGGGGTGAGAAATCTGCGGCCTCATGGCCACATATGGCAGACTCCAAACTGAAAGTCAAAGGGCTGTACTAGAGGTCCTAGAGAGCCACATGTGGCCTCAAGGTGGCAGGTTCCCCAGCCCTGTCCTAGTTTCTCTTTCCTTTCCCCATTGGATGGTATCCTAGGGTCTCTTCTACAGCTGAATTTGTTTTAGTAAGCTGATTTGAGATTATATTTCAGGCTGTCTTTCCTGGGCTCTTTCTGCGATGCCTGCCCTGGGTGCCAAAGCTACTCACTATGATTCTGTATTTCACAGAAAGAAGTCACTAAAATATCAAAACAAAATAATGACTAGCATCAGTTTTGTGGTGTGATATCCTACAGGACCTCATTGTAACAACAATAACTATTTAGCACTTTGAGGTTTTTAAAGGGTTTTACATATATTATCTCATGTGATCCTCATACCAGTGCTATTATTATCACCCTCATTTTACAGATGAGAAAACTGAGGCTGAAAGTGATTAAGTGACTTGCCCAGGGCTACACAGGCAGTAAGTATTTGAGGCAGCACTCAGGTCTTTCTGGCTCCAGGTTTAATGTTTGAGTCATTATAGCACAGAGCTGCCTACAGACAACCACTTCTCTCAGGGCTGAGTATCAGTGGGGAAAAGTTGTTCCACATGGGCCAGTTACTTGAACACTGTCAACTGATAAAAGCCACGTCCAAGAGAATGGTGATAATAAGACAAACCAAAAACAAATCTTCAATGCTCTAGGGAGATATCTGTAAGTCGCTCCATTCATCAGGGCTGGATTGCTTTCATATCAAAAGAGCCACCTATTAGATGTGGTCAGACTCAGTGAAAATACCTTGAGCCAGAAATAGAAACAGTAATGCCTGGGACCCTACCGACTCTGTTCTAGCCACTAAGAACCCCTCAACAGAAATCACTAGCTGCCGGACACTTGATGACACATGGCATTTAAGGACACTTAATTTGTGCACAGAAGTCATCTACTTCTGTTAAAAGTTCATCCCACACACTTATCAATAAGATATGCACCTATGTTTACACTTTTTCTACTCTTGATCATGGGATACACAATTGAATTGAAAACTGTCCAGACAGCATTAAATCATCCCTGTAGCGGTGCCATGGGAATGATTTATTTCATCCTGAAGGAGCCTTTGGTTTCCGGACGAGTGGAGCTGAGCCCAGCAGCAGGCAGGTGCGTCACTCCATGAGGTAAGCTGGGATGTGAGCTGGTTGAAAGCAGGAGAGGAGACTGAGAGATACTCTCTGACCCTGAAAATTGCTGCCTTCCCTGAAATGGGGAAGTGAGTTTCATTATGCTGACGCACAGATTCTATCGGGCTTTTTTTGTGGAGTGGCTTATTGGAAATGGGACCCAAATGAAATCTGAGATGGGTAAAATCTATGCCTAAAAGGGTGAAGGGTAAATGGCAGCTTTGTTGTCCTAAATGTAATGATTAAGAACTTTTGTTAAGAGGGAAAAAATGGACCCATTCAATGCTCTTGCTTGATTCATTTTCTGTTCTTAAAAGTCCTTTCATTGCTTCATTTGAAGGTGTCTGCATCCTTTCTTATCACTGCCACTGTTTCCATCTAAACTAGGCTGCTTGTTTTCAACTAGCTATTTGCCTGGATGTGTATGATTTTACTGCTATTAAATTTAAATTTATTAAATTAAAGCCAGATATTCCACATGGTAAATTTGTCTTTTAGAATAAAAATGCCCTCCCTTATGAGGTAAAATTATTTTTCCAAGGCAAGAAACCATTTAAAGAAAACACTTTGTCCAATGTATATAGTTCACTGCCGTTGCCTAGGAAAGCTCACAGGAAAAACACAGGTTGACAGCTACAGAAAGTCCTAGAGATTCCAACCCCTTAATTTTACAGAAAGGAAATTGAAGTCCAGAATGAAGCAAAGCCTTGCCCACCATCATTCAGCCAGGTAAGTGGAAGAGCCAGGATTTGAATTCATCTCTTCGGGTTCCAAATTCCCAGTTCAGTTTCCACAATACCCTAATTGCTCACCCACAATCTATTCTTGGAAAGTAGATTCTCACTTTGAAATGATTAATATGTATTCGCCATTTGGTGCTTATAGCCAGAATTAGCATTGATATAGGAAAGCAATTTGCAAACATTACCTCATTTGATCCTCACAGAAATGTCAGGAAGTACATGGTTTTATTATCACCATTTTTCAAAGGAGGAAATTGAAGCTGAAATTGAAGGGACTTGTCCATAGTCACTAAATGGAGTGACTATATCGCTAGACTTGGAGTCAGGCAGACTTGAGTTTGAATTCCTCCTTAGTCCTTTGGTAGCTATGTGAACCTGGACAAGGTTTCTAACTTCTCTTAGCTTCAGTTTCCCCATCTATAAAATGCAAATAATAATAACACTTAACCTCACAAGGTTGGTTTAAAAATCAAATGAGATACTGTATGTAAAGCATTTTGCAAAACTTTAAATATTACATAAAAATTATCTATTAAGAATAGGAAATAGATTGGCTAAAATGATAGAATGGGAGAATGATAAATGTTGGAGGGGATGTGGAAAAACTGGGACACTAATTCATCATTGGTGGAATTGCAAATTTATACAACCATTTTAGAAAGCAATCTGGAATTTTGCCCAAAGAGTTATTAAAGTACCCAGCAATGCCAGTACTTGGTCTATTTTAGAAGATAATTAGGGAAAAAGGAAAAGAACCTATATATTCTAAAATGTTTATAGCAGCTCTTTTTGTGGTGGCACAGAACTGGAAATTGCAAGGATGCCCATCAATTGGGAATGCTGAACAAGTTGTGGTATATGATTGTGATGAAATAGTACTATGTCGTAAGAAATGAGGAACTCAGTGATCTTAGGAAAACATGGAATGATCTACATGAAATAACGAAAGAGGACAATGAGCAGAACCGAGAAAAAATTGTATATAGTAACAGCAATATTGTTTTAAGAACAATTTTGAGCGAGAAGTTCTTTTGTCTATCATAAATACCTAAGTTAACTATAAAGGACATATGAAGAAAGATGCTATCTGTATCCAGAGAAAGAACTGATAAAAAGAAGTATGTATAGAATAATTTTACATACATATGTGATATATATGTATATATACATGTACATACATACGTGTGTGTGTATATAAATACATACATACACACACCTATTTTTTATCTAATGATAGCCATCTCTAGAGTGGAGGGGGAGGGAAGAAAAAAAGAAATTTACATGATAACTTCATTATATATTCACGATGAAGAGCAAGTTGTGAACATTAAATTTGCAGTTGCATATGTATTCATTTCTTTGTACTATATTATGGAAATGGTTGTTTTATTCCATAAATTAAAAAGAAAATAATAAAAAGAAAAATACAAATTCCTAGATGACCTTAAAAAATAAAAAGAATACGAAATAGGCTATGCACATAGAAAGCATCTATTTAAATCCTTACTATGTGGCAGCTATATCAACTCATGTCTCACATGACTTTAGTCCTACAGGATGAGAAAACTGAATCCAGATTCAGTCAAAGAGCTGTATTTGAGAACCTAGAAAGACACATGTGGACTTGAGGCTACAGGTTCCCCATCTCTATAATCTAGCCATTAACCTCACTTAATTTACCCAAGACCTATATATTTACTTCTCTAACTATTGCATGCTTGGTTATGGGCAGTGCTGTAGCAATTGGAAGGCTGAGAACTCAGAGGCACACACAAATGAGTCCACTTTCTAAACTGGTCAAACACAAACTATTAAGGTTCTACATTTGTTCAAGGGAATGTGAAAATGAGCAGACCTTATTTCCTATCACTATCTCTCATCTACAGCACCTGCACTGATCTTTTTTAAGCATCTGGTCCCAGAACCTTTATTTTTAAAAATGGCAGCCCTTAAAGCTTAAGCTCTGCTTGCTATGGTCTTGAAAAGATAAATGCTAGCAAAAGTTATTACTTGTGGCCCAGGAATAAGACTACAAAATGAAGCAGATTCTTTCTATGTCAGCTTTAGGGTGAATAAAATAGCTTTCAAAAACAAATAGTTTTATCCCCCAGGTGCCAAATAAACATGTTATAAAGTTTAGAAAAGAGGAGAACCTGCTCTACGCATAAGGTCAAGACTTCTATTAGTTCCATTGTGGGACCATCTGAGAATAAATTCTATTGCCAAAAGTCTACACCTCCTTGCAAAATAATAGGCCAGTGGACCTTATTCAATGTGACAAATGGATTGTTAAGCTGAACCAAAATATCCCTTCTCCCATTCTGTGAACAGACTAGATATTAATTTCACTGAAGTGTTTTCATTAAAGGAGTTAACTGTGAGAGTGAGAGACCTGGAAGAGAATTGATATCTCCAAGTCCAAACCTGTTCTTCCCCTCCAACCCCCCCATTGCTCCCCATCTTCCATTGGGCCATATCTAGTCTAAATTTCTCATTCAAACTACATGGAAAAATTAGAGATTCAGTTCTATTAAACAAATAATTTTTAAATTCCTGTTGTGTGCAAAGGAGAGTGTTGTGCTAGGCATCAGATGACATACAAAGTTTAAATAAGATTACCCTAGCTGAGTTTATTGTCTAGTAGAGTGAAACAAAATGTACACAAATAACTTTTTTGGAGAAGATGGGTGCGAGACCTGTGATTTCATTGGTATGGAGATATCCTGGTATTGAAACTCTTCACGGAAGCAAACTGGCAACCTTGTGGTAACTTATAGGCTTACAATGCTGCTTGAGGATACAGAGGATACTTGTCAATGCTTACTTAGCTAGTATGTGTCAGAGATAGGCCCTACACCTAGGTTTTCTTGATTCCAAGATTAGTCCTTTACTCCATTACTGGAGTAGTGGCCCATTACTCCAGGCTACCCATGTCGCTTCTCAGATAAATGACTATAATAAAAAATAATACATAATAAGTTTGAAAAAGAGGTGTCACTGAAATACTATATGTGCTCCAAAGAGGAAAGAGGTCATTAGTGACTGACAGAAGGCTACTTGAGGAGTGATACCGGTTGGGCTCTTTAAAGATGGGTGGGATTTCAACAGGGAGTGAGAAAGAGGAAGGAGACCCAAGTCATTGGGAACAGCCTAAGCCTAGGGAAAGTTGAGGAGGTGCAGATGAGATGAATTGTCCAGTTTGGTTAAGATATAGGATATTGGCAGAGAACAGTATAACGTAAGGACCATAGTGTATTACTTATATCTATGGGAGAATACTGAGTGGCATGCTAGGAAGGTAACACAACAACAGTTCTCTGGGATTGAAATAATTGACCACAATTCTTAGACAATAGCAGCATTTTCAAACTATGTTTCTTGGTGAACTAAAGATGGATAGATATGCTCCAGACATGGAGGAAGGCATTTTCAAGAACAGGCTGATAAAAGCAAAGCAGACATCATTCACGGTCAATATTGAAGAAACAGGCTGACAGAACCTGCTGGTTTTTCATTATCAGGAATGAGCTCGTTGAATTTACATGAAAACAATGCTTTGCAAGAAAGAGAAACTAAAAGACAAATGAGCTTACTTAAGTCCCATCTTGAAGACTGGGTGTGTTTATTATGCTTAGAAGAGGCTCTATGGAATAGTGGTGAGAGCACTGACTTGTAGTTGGAAGACTAGAATTCAAGAGACAGAGCCAAGATGGAGGAGTACAGGCAGCAATCCAGCGGAACTCTCCCAACACTCCTCTCCAAACAACTTTAAAATAAGGGGGCCAGTTACCTAGGTAGCGCAGTGAACAGAGCACCAGCCATGGAATCAGGAAGACCTGAGTTCAAATCTGGCCTTAGACGCTTGACCTTTAACTAGTTGTGTGACCTTGGATAAGTCATTTAACCCTGATTGCTTCATCTCCCACATTCAAAAAAAATTTTTTTAAATAAAATAAAATAACTCCTCAAATCAAATTTTGGAGTGACAGAGCCAACAAAAGGTCATAGTAAGACATTTTTTTCCATCCTAAGACGACTAGGAGGTCAACAGGAGAAGTCTGTGAAACCTTGATCGGGGACAGCTCAGACCCTGAGAAGAACACCAGTGGTGAACCTTGGAGGTTTCTGTGATAGCAGCATCGGCTTTGGGAATTCTCAGCTCACATATGGTGATGGAGCTGGACAGCTAGTCAGAAAGAAATCATAGGGGGTCCTTTGTTGGCATCAGGTGCAGCTGGAACTGATTTGGCAACCTTATTTTCTATATGCATTTTGGGTTCACAGTTCCAGGTCAGAGAGGAGCACTTGTGGTTGGTCACAAGGGAGCAGGGATCCTGGTCACAGTTCCAAGGTAGAGAGTAGCATTAGCATCTATGGCTGCAGGAGAACATGAAAACTGGTCACAATTCCAGGGCAAAAAAGAATGCTAGCACTTGCAGCTGCAAGTGAGTAGAGGCCCATCCTGGGTAAAGACCAGGAGAACAATGGAAACTCCCAAAACTTGCAGACCCCAGAATTAGCTCTGAAAACAGAAACATAAAAAGCCTGAAGCTTGGGACAGTGCCTCCTCACTCCAAGGTGAGCAGAGCCTAACTTTAACATAAAGTTCAAAGTCAAGAAATGGGCTGGGAAAATGAGCAAACAACACAAAAAGGACTTGCCCATAAAAAGCTTCTATAGTGACAGCAAAGACCAAGACATAAACTCAGAAGAAAACAACAAAAACAACTACAAGCAAAGCCTCAAAGTAAAATGCTAATTGGATCCAAGGCCAGCAAGAATTCCTGGAAGAGTCAAAGAAAGAGGTAGGAGTGGTAGAGGAAAAATTGGGGAAATAGATGGAGATGATAAAAGAAAATTATGCAAAGAGAATTAACAGCTTGATAAAAGGGACACAAAGAATTCTGAAGAAAATAAAAAAATACAGAATTAAAAATTAAAACACAGAATTAACTTAATAGTAAAAGAGGCACAAAAATTCACTGAAGGAAAGAACGCCTTAAAAAGTGGTATTGGAAGATCAGAGGTGAAGCAAGGATGCCCATTATCACTACCATTATTCCATATTTTACTAGAAAAGTTAGCTACAGTAATAAAAAAAGAAATTGAAGAAATTAGAATAGGCAATGAGGAAACAAAACTACCACTCCGCAGAGGATATGATGTTATACTTAGAAAATCTCAGAAAATAAACTAAAAAACTACATGAAATAATTAACAACTTTAGCAAAGTTGCAACATACAAAATAAACCCATATATATTGTCAGCATTTCTATATACTACCAACAGAGTCCAGTAGCAAGAAATAGAAAGATAGATTCTATTTAAAATAACTGTAGACTATATAAAATATTTGGGAATCTACATGCCAAGACAAACCCAGAAACTATATGAACACAATTACAAAACATTTTTCACACAAAGTCAGATCTAAATAAATGTAAAAATATCAGCTGCTCATGGGTAGGCCAAGCCAATCTAATAAAAATAACAATTCTACCTAAATTAATTTACTTACTCAGTGACATACCAATCAAATCACACACACAACAACAACAAAAAACTTTTGTAGAGCTAAAAATAATAACAAAATCCATCTGGAAGAACAAAAGGTCAAGAATATCAAGGGAATTAATAGGGGAATTAATTCAAAGGCAGGTAGCCTAACTCTGCTTGATCTCAAACTGTATTATAAAGCAACAATCATTAAAACTATCTGGTACTGGCTAAGAAAACAAGAGTGTCGGATCAGCCCAATAGATTACGCAGGCAAGACACAGTAGTAAATGATCACAGCAATCTAGTGTTTGGTAAATGCAAAGACACCAGCTTCTGAAATAAGAACTCATTATTTGACAAAACTCCTGGGAAAATTGGACACCAGTATGGCAGAAAATAGGGATAGACCAACATCTTATAGCATATAACAAGATAAGGTCAAAATGGGGATTTAGACATAAAGGATGATACTATAAGTAAATAAGGAGAGAAAGGAATAGTTCATCTGTCAAATCTATGGAGAAAGGCAGATTTTTTTTTTTTACCAAATAAAAGAAAGAGAACATTATGAAATATAATTTTTATTATATTAAATTTAAAAGCTTTTGCACAAACAAAATCAATGCAACCAAGATTAGAAGGAAAGCAGAAAGCTGGGGAATATTTTTTTACAGCAAGTAAAGTCTCTGATAAAGTCCTTATTTCTCAAATATATAGAAAACTGAGTCAAATTTATAAGAATGCAAGTCATTCCCCAACTGATAAATGGTCAAAGGATATGAGCAGGTAGTTTTTAGATGAAGAAATCAAAGCTCTCTGTAGTCATATAGAAAAATGTGCTAAATCACCATTCATTAGAGAAATGCAATTTAGAACTTCTATAAGAAATGACAAATGCTGAAGAGGATGAGGGAGAATAGATATACTAATAAACTGTTGTTTGAATTGTAAAGTGGTGTAAATATTCTGGAGAGTAGTTTGGAACTCTGCCCAAAGGTCTATCAGACTGTGTATACCATTTGACCCAGAAATATCACTACTAGATCTATACTCCCAAAGAGGTCAAAGAAAAAGGAAAAGGATTTAAATGTACAGAAATATTTGTAGCAGCTCATGTCGTGGTAGCAAAGAATTAGAAATCATGGGGCTGCCAATCAGTTGCAGAATGACTGAACAAATTGTGGTACATGACTGTGATGGAGTACCATCATGTTCTAAGAAATGAAGAGGGGGTGGTTTCCTGATGCAAAATGAGGTGAGAAGAACTGGGAAATCATTGTGCACAGTAACAATGATGATCTACTGTGAAAGACTTGGCTACTTTGACCAATAAATACAACTGTCCAAGATCTTGAGGCAGACATAAAGTTAGCAGACTAATTACCTTTCAAAGAGGGCCATAATTGCTCTTTTTTATTCACATCCTCCTTTATCTCATCTCGTCATCCTCCACACTGAAGAGTGTATTAGGCAAATCATTTTCTTGTATATGTTTTTCGGTACTAGTCATCTTGTAAAAATTAGCATTTTTAGCATTCAAAAATGCTTTTATTCTGATGTAAGATATGTATGATCCCTACATATATAAATACAAATTATAATGAGATTTCATCATCCATCATAAATTTATCAGCACCAAGGACAGCCCTAGGCAAAATTGTGGATTAAGGCTTGCTCCACCATCTCAGTCTCTTCTTTTTTTCATTCTTTTCTCTACTTCCTTATCAACTACCACTTTACCTCTCCTCCCCATTCATCTTTCCATGCATGGAATGCCTTTTTCTTGTCTTCTTTCAAACCTTAGTCTCTTCAGATATGAGACATTTGCTTCCCTCAGAGATATTTGCATATTAAGCTTTTGTCCATTGCTGTCTAAAGCAACTATTCCTAAAATGTGTTTGGGGACCCCCAAGACCTTTTCAGGGAGTTATTGAAGTCAAATCTATTTTCATAATAACATTAATATATTATTTTCTTATTAAAATATTCCCCTTTGCAGCTACATATCTGTGTGAATCCAGATTTTCTTCATGTACTTTAATTAAAATAACATATTGCAAGAGACTGAATGCAGAAGCAAATATGAAAATCCAGCTGTTTTCTATTAAGCCACATATTAAGGAGATTTGCAAGTATATGTGAAATAATGACTCATGCCAGTTTTTATTTGAAAAATTGTTATTTTTGATGTTTTTGTCTTGAAAATAGTTATTTTTCATAAATATTTGTCAATATGTAATATGTTTATTGTTATTTTAGATGAATTAGTATTTTTAGCATTTTAATTTTTAATTTCTAGTATGGTAAATATCAATAGATATAATCCACATAAACAAAAGCTTTTTCTGTGTTGGGGGAGTCCTCAATAAATCTTAAGAGTTTTAAGGAGTCCAGAGACCAAAAACTTTGAGAAAGATTATTCTAAGAAATGCCACTATTTGTTAGGCAGCCTTAAATTTTTTTTTCCTATTCAGGAGGGTCTTGTGGTGCCTCCGACATGCTAGCATCTCGGCAGCAGTTTACTCTTCTGATATCTAGGAATATGAAATGATTCATCAAAGAATATACATTTATTAAGTACCTACTATGTGTCAGGTGCTGTGCTACTCAATAGAGATACAAACCCTGCCTCTTCCCCCTCCCCAATCTGACAAAAAATCCCTGTCCTCAAGGCAGTTCTATGGGGAAGACAACATGAACTTATAAGTGTATACAGAATAAAGCTAACAGCAGAGAGATGATAAAGAAACCTACTGTAGAAGATGGTACTTGAGCTGCATTTGGAAGTGAGAGATTCTATAAGGCAGAGGAGAGGAAAGGAGAGGAGAGAAGAGGAGAGGAGAGGAGAGGAGAGGGGAAGAGATATATATACCTATATATCTATATAGATATAGATACATGAGGGGGAGAGAAACAGAGACAGAGAGATGGTGACAGACACAGAGAGACAGACACAGACAGACACAAAGACAGAGAAACAGAGACAAAGAAACAGAGAGACAGAAGAAGGAAAGAGACAGAGGAAAAAGGACACAGAGAAAGGAGACAAAGAGAGATAAATGTATGTGTATGTATATACATATACATCCACACACTTATGTATATATGTGCACATATACATACACACACACGTGTGTGTGTGTATGTGTGTAGGCATGGGGGTCAATAAAATTAGTGCTGGGTGTGAGGAGACCAGTTTGGCTAGACTATAAAGTGTGGAGAGAGCAGTCCTTTATAAATGAGAGTAGAAAGAGAAGTTAAAGGCAAATTCTGAGGGGCTTTAAAAATCAGACTTTTGTATTTTATCCTAGAAGCAACAGGAATTCAGTGGAGTTTATTTAGGGGTATGACATAGGAAGGAAGGAAGGAAATAAGTATTTATTAAATTTCTACTATGTGCCGGATGTTTTATAAATATTATCTCATTTGACCCTTATAACAACTCTGGGAAGTTGGGGCTACACAATTCTACACTTGAAGAAACTGAGATATACAGAGGCTAAGAGATTTGCCCAGGTTCACAGAACTAGTAAGTGTCTGAGGTTATATTTGTACTCGGGTCTTCTTGATTCCCCAGCTAGCTCTCTATCCACTGCACCACCCTGCTGCCCCTACTGTTATGTGCTTTGAAATTCAACCCTCTCATTTGACAGATGTCCAGAATGGGGAAATAATGTGCCCAAGGCCCCACAGGATTCAAACCCACATCTTCTGACTGCTAATACAACATTTTCAGTAAGATCATAAGGCTTTTTAAAAAATTTCCTTTGTTTCCATCTTTGTACCAGTTATTTTGCATAATACTGTCATGTCTAGAAATTGCAGGCTGAAAGGACCTTCCTGCAGAATAACAAGGCATAAAGGTAGAAATAGAAGGGGACATTCCTCTGTCAGTGTGGTCTCCAAAGTGGGGTCTAGGTTGTAACCACAAAGGGTGTATTATCAATAAATCAGAGGGTGGCAAGATGGGTTGCATCTTATCCTCCCTTTAATAGCCAAGCTGAGGTTTATCTCCAACACAACTACCTTATCTTATTCCCTCAAACCTCTCTCATTCTATCTTCTTCTGTGAAAGCTCCCAATTATCCTTCCCTTCATAGCCAAGGGTTAGTCATGTGGACAGTTTTAACCTAAACTAACCAGCCACAGCATCTCCCCATGAGACTAGGGGGAATCTCCCCTCTACCTGCTCTCCTTTCCGATCACCTCTTGGCTGCCATACCTGCCCTCTTTGAAGGAAGGACTCTTCTCTTAGAGCTAATGATTGGAAAGTAAGAGTCCCATCTTCCTTATCATTTTGTATGGAGGAAGTCCTGGATGGATTGTGATTGGCATTGCAAGTGTTTATTGCATGAGCTGTCCTTCCAAATCCAGTCCTCTTTCAAACTTCCTTGGAAGGCATCGCCATTCTCCTACTTCCCCAGGTTGGCAACCTGGGTGTCATTCTCTACTCACCACCCTCTCTTACCCTCCATGTTTAATCAGTTGCCAAATCACATCATTTCTATCCCTACAGTCTCCCTTGCTTCCATCCTTTTCTCTCTATTCACACAGCTCCCACCTTACTGTTGGCACTCATCACCTCTCACAAAGTATTCACTAGAATACTTTGATAACTGCCTAATTGGTCTCCCTGTCTCCAATCCATTCTCCAAAGAGTTGCCAAAATTGATTTTCTAAAGTGTCACTCCTCTACTCAATAAACAACAGCTCCTTATTGATTCTTGAATCAAGTGTTATTTCTTTACTTTAGCCTTTTAAATGTCTATTTTGTGCATTTTTCATATTATGTAATTATTACGGTTAATATGTGTATACAATCTAGATATTTATTTCATTCTTTCTAATGTCTATTTTTGTACAAGTTTTATAACATGCATATATAATTATTATTTTAATAGTGAATGTATATTATATAATATATTATATGAATGTCATTTATTTCTATTCCCTCACTCCTTTCATACTATATATACCCTAAAAAATGGCCTCTCTGCCATCCCTTGAGTCCTAGATCTGACTTCAGTTTACTCTTTTATAGAGCAATGGGGGCTATGCTAGCTGATCTCTAAGGTTTCTCATTTCTCACACTATACCATTTTTTAAAAAAATGGATTAAAAGATTTGTCCCTTCCAAAATAGTTACAACAATCCTGAGAAAGAAATCCTGAGAAAGAAGTGAAAACATGGAATTGGCAGAAGAATGAAGGCATCTTATGACCAAGGTGAACTGGTCATTGATACCACAAAATTCCAAACTTCAGACCTTATATTAGTTACTGTTGCTGTTGCTGAGTTGTTCAATCATGTTCTTCTCTTGGTGACTCCATTTGGGGTTTTAGTGGCAAAGATAATAGAGTGGTTTGCACCACTTCCTTCTCCAGCTCGTTATGCAGATGAGGAAACGAGACAAACAGGGTGAATTGACCGCCCAGGGTCACACAGCTGGTGAGTTCTGCGGTCATATTTGAACTCAGGAAGAGAAGTCTTCTTGACTCTAGACCTAGTGTTCTATCCACTGTGCCACCTAGCTGCCCTTTATATTAGATGCTGATCCACCATTGGATCTAGCTCAAATACCTCCCCTCTATCATTTAAGTCCTTACTAGGATAAGAACAAGATATTAGAACTTATAACCAAGCTTTTGTTTTTTTTTATAATAATAATTTCTTGGATTAGAATGCAGACTCAGTTAACTTGAATAGTAATAACATTAATGACATATTGATGGTGATTTCATTAGTATGGAAACTCACTTTACCAATGCTGATCAATAACTTCAAATCACAGAGAGCTGTCCAGGGATCTAAGAGATTAAATGACTTCATAGGACAGAGGAGGAAACACTAATGAAGGAAGAATATAGGAACATAAATCTAGAAGAAGACTTAGGGGTCATTGAGTCCAACTCCTTCATTTAACAGACGAAAATACTGAGGCACAGAAGGTTTAAGTAATTTGCCCACGATCACACAGTGTCTTAGTCAGGATTTGAACTCAGTCCTTCCTGACTCCCTATCCAGCACCTTTTCCACTAGTCCGGTGGTTCTCAGACTTTTTTTGTCTCAAGACCCCTTTACAATTAAAACTTTTTGAGAAACCCAAAGAGCTTTTGTTTATTTGGGTTATATTTGTGGATATTTATTATATTAGAAATTTAAACCATTAAAATTTTAAAATATTCATTATTAAATTATCATGTTAAATATTTCCTTTACAATAACATGCCCATTTATACATTATAACTGAGATATTTTTTTTAATCAGCAGAGTGTTTGTTTCTAAATTCTTTGATCACCATCATTCATCATCATCACAACAGCTTTAACACTTTGAGGTTTATGAAATACTTTAAAAATATTATTATTCTTTATCTTGACAACAGATAGACAGGCAGATACATAGAGAGACAGACGCACAGATAAACAGATACTGTTAGTATCTCCAAGGAAATTGAAGCAAACAGGATAACTGACTTGCTCAGGGTCACCTAGCTAGTAGGTATCTGAGAATGGATTTGAATTCAGGTCTTCCCGACTCCAGGACTGGGGCCATATTCACTACATCACCTACGATCCTAGCACTTTGCTCATGAAGCAGAGAGTATAAGTTATACTGTCTTGCTCTTATCAATGAAGACACTGCAGTTTTAAAAAGGATAAGTGACTTGCCCCCCAGCCACATAACTAGCTGATGGCAGATCTGGGACTCCAATACACACAGGTTTTCTCTTCCCAATCCTACTGACTTCATTTATCACATTTATTTTTAAGTCCAGCCACAAAGATGCACCAGAGGAAATGAAAAAGGCATCTTGATGTTCCGGACTTTGCATAAGCCTGAATGAATCAGAAAAACTCCCACAGGTTTGTTTCCAGAACAGCCTTGGTATCCAAAGACAAAGTGGGCAGATTGCCTTCGTATTGATATTGGCTAAAAACAGACTATCTGACTAAGCACCTAGGAGATGAGTATTGCATAGATACTTCCTTCCAGTTAGAGGGTCAATTTTTAGTAATGAAAGATGCTGTATAACCTTGGGCCAATCATTTAGCTTCCCTGGATCTTCCTTTCCTGTTCTGTAAAACAAGGTGGGGGGAGAGTGTTGACTACAGGAGCTGACCATTTTCAGCCCTAATATTATTCTATTTTTTTTCCTTCTGGACACTTTTAGAGTCTACAGAGTTTGTTAATGTGGTGGTTCATTCTATTAGGATATGTTTTTTTTAAAAGAATTCTTAGAATTGGGAGTCTAAAACTGGAAGGGATTTCCAGGTAAAGTATCTATTAAACATCTACTATATGCTAGGAATTGGGTCAAGTGCTGGGGATATAAATACAAACAAATATGACAGTGTCTACCCTCAATGAGCTTACATTCTAGTAAAAGAAGAAAACAAATAAAAGGTAACTGGAAAGAGGTTAGGAAAGGAAGAGAGAGTACCTGTTGGAGGCCAAGCTGAGGAGGAGGAGAAGTCCAGAGAGTGAGTTGAGAGTGAGGCGAGCATGACTGGAACATCTCATTCACTGGTTGTCTGGGTTAGGGACCCACCAATTAGAAGATCTCGTCCCACCATAAAAGAATTTAGGGTTGGGAGTAAGGGGGACATGGAGGGCCTCAGTAGAGGTAATCTGCAGAGTGAGCTGAGTTAGGAGTACTCCTACCATATCATTTGACAGATGAGGATGAAGAACTTCAGCGACTTGCCCAAGAGTACACAGGTACACAGCTAGTAGCATCAGATATGGGATTTGAGCTGAGGTCCTCCAATCCTGGACCCAGTGATCTTTCCACCATACTATGGGGACTCAGAGTCAATTTTGGTAATTTGTTGTTCAGTCGTTTCTGTTGTGTCCAACTCTTCATGAACCCTTGTGGGCTTTTTTTGGCAGAGATACTGGATGCTTTACTATTTCCTTCTCCAACTCATTTTACAAGAGAGGAAACTGAGGCAAACAGGGTTAAGTAACTTGTCCAAGGTTACCCAGCTAGTAAATGTCAGAGGCCAGATTTGAACTCAGATGAGTCTTCTGATTCCAGGACTGGCACTTTATCATAGCTGTCCCTATGCTGATAATAATAATTATAATTATTAGGCAATAATAATTACACGTATATCAATTATTTTGGGGCTCAAGAGTTGTGGATTTGAATAAATGAGGGCCCCAGACAGGAACCCAGTATCTAGGTGCAATTAAGAAGGCAATCATATATGGATATGATTCCACTCCAAGTAAGAATCACACTTGGAAGTTTGCGAAGTACTTTATACAACTATCTGATTTGGGTCTCACAGCCCATAATTAATTGGAGATTAATATTTCATATAAGTTAAAGGCATCCTGGCAAAGTCTATAAGACCTATGTGCAAGATCTGCCTTTGGCAAACACTGGATGTGTGAGGTGGGGTATGTTATTCATCTCAGTTCTCCAAGGAAACTCTTTAAGACTATAAGCTACAGCACAGTTGCTTGATCTATATTTGTGGAAGCAGTTTCCTCTCTGGGCATTCTCTGTACTAATGAAATCAAAGGACCATTCCCTCCCTAACACCCTTTCTATAGAAGCATAAGAGTGTAGAATTGGATGAGATTTCAGAGGATGCCCAGCGCACTACTTATCCAAACTCATCCCTCTACAAAACCCTTGAGAAGTGGTCATCCAGTTTTTGCTAAATAAAAATTTATATATATTACACACACATTTATATGTACATGTGTGTGTACACACATATACATATGCATGTATATGCATGTGTGTGTGTGTGTGTGTGTGTGTGTGTGTGTGTATTGTCTGGTGGTACAGTAGATAGTACTCCAGGCCTAGAGTCACAAAGATATCTTCCTGAGTTCAAATCTGGCCTCAGACATTTACTAGCTGTGTGACCCTGGGCAAGCCTATTTACCTATTTGCAAACTCTATTTGTCTCAATTTCCTCATCTGTAAAATGAACCAGAGAGAAGGAAAAGGCAAATCACTCCTGGATCTTTGCCATGAGAACCCCAAATAGGGTCACAAAAAATTAGACATGACTGAAACAACTGAAAAACAATAATAAAATATTACAGTTTAGTCTTCAAAAACTTTATGTCCTTTTTCTCACTTGGTCCTCATTGCAGTCCTATAAAGTAAGTCAGGTATAGGTAGTAGGTAATGAATAAATGTTTGTTGATTGGTTCCTTTGATGGCTGTGTGTTCTTGGGAAAATTATTTAATTTCTCTGGGTTTCATTTTTCTTATGACAAAATTATCTCTAAGGTCCCTTTCAGCCCCAACGTTCTGTGATTTGTGGATAAGTGCAAGTGTGGAACTAAATGTTTTCCTCAAAATGAGCTAGAGCTAGAAACTTCCTTCCTTGCTAATAAAACCCATTAAGAGAAAATGGAAAAATAAAATTGAACAATGTACTTCTTGTCATTCAATATGCTAAGATGCAGTAGTAGTCTTATGGAACAACTGTGATATACAAACTCAACCGTTCAGCTCCATTAAGATTCTGAGAGATGCAAAGGATGATAAATTTAGGAATATGCCATTTTTGCAAGGTTCATTGAATGCTTGTTTTTCCTAAAACTGGTTTATTGACCTTGCTTAATGACAAAGAAACCTGTAAACATTTGGACTTTTTGCATCCTACTTTCACAGTCATAGGAGAAGTAAATTAAATATCTACTAATAACTGCTATTGAATAGTTAGAAACAACTAACTTTAGTGAGACATGCAGGCTCAAAGTAATTAAGTAAAGGAAAGAAAAGCCAGGAATGGGAAATGGATCACTTGATGGGAATGCATCCTTTTTTGCATACTTCAATATTTTTTTTAATCCACTATTTCAGAGGCCTGGCTCTTCCCACTAGTAGTGGTGAGCACAAGCCTTTTATTAGCTGGTTCCATGAGTTGCTATGACCAAAAAGAATATGATGAGCCTACCTGAATTTAGGTGTCCTCAGAGAGCATAGGTACAAGAGAGAAGGAGGAGAAATGTTGGCTGCAGTTAGACCCTGCTGAGAGTGAAGACAAAGGAGCCTAGCTAGTGTGGCATGAACATGGAAACAGTTTAGTGGCCAGTAGTTACAGAAGAAGCTAACATGGTTTGCAAAATCTATAGACTTTTATTTTCAGTTTTTAGATACTCATTTCCAATAAGCCAATGCTAGCTATTTGAGGTACCAAGATCGAGACCTAAGAAACTTAATAAGATTACTTGCAGAAATGTTTCTACATCTCCATGAGGTTAAATGAATTGTTCCCTTTTCTTCTCCCATGTATAAAAGGATAAAGGGGAATTTAATGGGCATTTAACTTAAAATCTTCTTGGGAGACATGGGAGGCAATAGCCTTTGACTGTAAGCACAGATAACATTTGCTATCTCATTTACACACTTGCTTGCTGTTCTGTTTCATCAAATGCCTTTTGCTTTAACGTGTCATCTGGCTTGGTCTGAGAAAGATGGGGTAGAGCTCAGGAGCTATGGGATTTAAATGAATGAGGGCCACAAACAGGAACCAGGGTAATAGGTACATGTAAAAAGGCAGTAATACCTGAGTATGACTACATTCAACAGAAGAATAGGAAAATAGAAAAGAGTGTTAAGATGTAATAAGCCAAGTATTTCCTAAATCAACTCTGGGAACATTAAGAAACGTCTACGGGTAGTATTTAGAATCCAGGCTGGAGCCTCATAAAAGATGTCATAATTAAAGCACAGGAATCTATAATTTCTCTGAAACAAGAGTAAATACATCCACTATGATTTCACAAAGCACATCATAATAATTTGTAGACTAATTAACATCTCTGCTTAATGGGAGAGAAGCTACATTGCCATATGTTATGCCAATGAAAGATTTCAGAGAGAAGGAAGAGTGGTAAAAAAAAAATAAAAGCAGTTTGTTATTGCTAAGAAAAAGGGTCAGAAGGAATCCACAGAGGGGAAATAAATAAGCACCCTCTTAATATTCATTTTTATTTGACTCTTAAGGGTTTAAAGGCTAATTGAATTCATGGAGCAATTTTGAAAGGTATGGAATGAAATATATAATCAGGCTTTTTCAATATTATATTCTGCTGCTATTAGAGTAAAGGAGGAAGAAAGAAGAGAATGAAAGAATGAATTTGTCATCATTCTCTGAACAACAAGAAACAGGAATTCAACTTGTGACCTCAGGTAAGTCATTTCCTTTCTCCTTACTCACCAGTTTCTTTATTTGTCAAAATGATTTGGATTAAATGATCTCTAAGCTTCCTTTCACCTCTAACTTTCTATAATTCTATGACTTTGCAAAAGAAAGTAAAAGTAAAATTTGTTCTTATTGAAAATAATAAAATTTGTCATCTTCACTCATGCCAAAAAAAAAAAAAGATTCAGTGGACTTGTGATTTTATTGATGCAGGAAATTTACAAATGGAGAAACTCTCTCTACCAGTGAAGACTGGCCCTTCTCTGTGACTTAGGAGTGTTCAAGTTGCTTAGAGCACTTAGATGGTAAGTGACTTGTCCAATTTCACACAGCTGGTTTGTGTCAGAAGTGGAATTTCAACCCAGATCTTTCTGGCTTCAGGAGTGGATAGCTTTCTATCCATTACTTAAAGGGAATCTCTGATATGGCAGTTTAACAATTTCCCCCTCAAGACACTGCAGCGTTCTGATGTTGAGAGTAGGAGAAAAAAATCAAACCACTTTTCTCTTCTTGTTTGCTATCTTGCTAGCCATAGGTTGTTTTTGAATCATTTTTCAGTAATTTTTGACTCTTCCTGACCCCATTTGGGCTTTTCTTGGCAAAGATACTGGAGTGATTTGCCATTTCCTTCTCCAGTTTATTTTATAGTTGAGAAAACTGAGGCAAACAGGGTTAAGTGACTTGCCCATGGTCACGAAGAAGTGTCTGAGGCCAGACTTGAACTTGTGAAGATGAGTCTTCCTGATTCCAAGCCCACTGTGCTACCTAGCTGCCCTAGAAAGACATAGACTCGTATCTTAACTTCCATTTTTCATATAAACAAAGGTCACCTTTTCTTGCCATCACATACTCTCTATATAGCCACAAACATTCTAAATTACTGTAGCCTTAATTTACGAAGAGTTCTTTCTCTTAGCTAAGATCAAAAGTACCCCTGAAATATAACTGTCTTTACCCAAAACATGTCTGTGAAAGGAGGGTGGTCAGAGTGGAATGTTTCTTTTAAAATTCAGCATGTCCCATCTTTATGGAAAGGTATCTTGAGTCTCTCTTACCCTCATTCCAAGTAACTGAAAGCAATTCATGCATGATGACCATCTTAACACCAGACCCCTGTTGTAACTTAGTTACCTCACCTAGGGCCTTGCACACAGTAGAGGCTTAAAAGATTCTTGTTGGAAGAAGGATTGACTCTTTAAGATTAAAAGGGCTTTACAATAATAGAACTGGATTTTTCTATCTTTATCTATGAATTAATTTGCTTAGGGTTTTCCCAATTAAGATTGGCAAATGATCTTCAATTTTAATCTTAGAGGAGGGAAATCTGTATTCGTATCATGAAATCCTCTGTCAGTCTGGTGAGGCGTATGTACTCCTTGTCTCAGAATAATTTTTCTAAATTCATAAAATAAAATTCATGGGATTACAAAGGAAGGTAAAGATTAGTGCAGATAAAGATACAATTTACCCTATCCAAACTTTATAAATGCCCTGAAATTGATTCAAGGATCCCAGGTTAATAGATCTGTTCTAGACAGATGCCTGGGGGCAGTAGAGCTTACGTGATTTGCCCAGGGTCTCAGTATTCATTAGGGGCAGGATGTGAATCCAAGGCTTCCTGACTCCCCAGTTGTCTCTTCACCCACTAATTTACTTCCTCATTTCCAACAGTAATCATAATAATAATTTATTATGATAATAAAACCATAATTTTATAATTATTACATGATTATAATTACAATGTGTACTATATAATAATTTATTATAACAAAAGCATAGCTTTATGATATAACAATTATAATATGTACTATAAAATTATAATTTTATAATATGTAACTTAGCAATAACATAAAAACTTTAATATATAAAATAATAACAAAAGGGGCTGCATTCCAATGACACATTTATTTTATAATGACTTCTTTACCAGAGGTGATATACAGCCAAAGATGAACATAGGAGGGACCTTAGAGGCCAGCACATCTATCCCTGACATTTTACAAATGAGGAACTGGAACCCAAAGGGATTATTAACTAACTTGTCCAAAGTCACAAAGAGAGTAAACAGCAGAGATGAGATTCTAACCCACATCATTTAACTCCAAATCCAGCTTGCTTGCACTCAGTACCATCTAGTCTTCCACTCCAGAATGTCCACTCCAAAACTGCACCAAATGTCTAAGTTGTATATCTGGAAGTCCTGGGGCAAAAGGCCTTTGAGTTGAGGCTACATGACTACTTATTAAGAATACTGGGCAGGGGTGATACATGCTTTGAGGGAGTGTGTGTTTGGCTAGATTACATCAAGCATCTTCTGGAAGATGACATCTATTCTCTAAGAGATTCTAAGCAAGTGAGAGCTTAACAAAAGGACAGGTAATGGGACAGAGCTTGGCCTATGCTGAAGCAGTGCAGGGAAAAGAGACATTAGGATTGGATGAGAGTTTGGAATGAAGATTCCTCTCCTTGATCAGGAAGGTTCCAGATTCTAAGAAGCTAATGACAATGGGGCACCCTTGAGACCCAGCAGTTTGGAGATAGACTAGCTGGGACTATCACTTTTGACTCTCCTGTTGTAATCATTCCAAACTTAAGCCTAGTTTACCTGCAGAAGAATCTTCACAGAGCAATTTTAGATTTGCCCTACCTTTGCCCTGCCATTTCCCTATGAGCAAAAACAAACTAAAAAATAACCAACTCCCTGCCTGTCTATAGATGCCTGAAATTCCTCTAATGGAACATAAAGTGTAAAGCATTTCATCCTTTAGTCACAGATAAAAGGCTTAAAATGTCAATGCCTGTTTGAAGTAATTCACTGGAAAGTGTGATTAGTCAATCAAGATACATAAGTGCCTTTTTTTTTAACAGAAGGAAAGATTGATGAGAATGGGAGGGTTTTGGTTCCTGGAAGTCTACTAAGGAGCCATAGGGTCCAGAAAGGAAAAGCTGAGGACACGGAAGGCAAATTTTGCAAACTTCACAATTTTGTCTTGCAATAGCCCTATTTACCTGCAACCACTAAGAGACACAAATAGAAGCTGTGCAGTGAGGTAGCCTTATACCAAGAGGAATCTAGGCTAGTTTCAAATATAGGCTGCATCTCTGAAATAAGATCTCTTTCAAAGGCTACATTATATAACAATATATAAACATGCGCACATAACTTCTCTATATACACACATATAATATGCATGTATATATGTACATATACATACACACATATATATGTGTGTATATAAATATATATGAGTTTTCAGTTATTAAGACTTAAAACTGCACCAAGACTTTTGGGGCATATTGTAAATGGATGTACATACGCATAGACATATATATGTACATATATGTGTGTACATCAATTTCTGTACTCTTCTGCTTTTTCCCAGCATGCCCCAGGAACCTCTTCAACCCAGGAACTCATATCTTGGAAGAACCTTCTGTCCCTGGAATTCCTCCCTCTGACTGGACCTTACAAGCAAGGAGAGAGCCGAGGCCAGCCTTCTCTTCATTTCCCACAAGGCTGTGTTCCTCTAGATTTCTCCATTCTGACTCCTGCCAGGTACCTTCTCCTCTTCCCCCACACATATTTCAGTTTCCTTTTATGTGCCATCTTTCCCATTAAAATATAAGATCCTTGACATCAGTGACTCTCTTTTTTGCTTGTATTTTTATTCCCAATGATTAGCAGGGTGCCTGGCACATAGTAAGCTTGTTGATTGACAAACTGACTGTGTGTCTAAATCTGAGATTTCATCCTTGAAGGGATCTCCCATTATGGAAATTCCATCCACAGATGTAGATTACAACTTCTCTTTTATTTGTAGTCACAGAGAAGCACTAGAGGGTTCTGAACCCAAGGTCACACAGCTAGTACTGGTCAGAGGTAAGACTTGAACACAGGTCTTTCTGATTGCAAGGACTGTTCTTCATCCATTGCCAGGATATCCACTTAAGTATACACAGAAAATTATCATAAAAAATTAAATTTCTTGTACTTTAGTCTCTTGAGGAGATGTGATTTCATTTCTCTGCCAAGGAAATCCTAACTTCTCCACAACTTAGTGTTTGAGAGTTGTGGGAATGAAAATTTCATTCCTCAGTGGCCAATCTATCTCAGCTAGATTGATCCTTAGATAACAGTTACATAATCCATCCCTGAACTTGGTGGGTTGGACCTGCCAGAACACTATCATTAGTGTTACAGGCTTTGAAAATCCAGGGGCACCTTCACAATATCTTTGGTCAGGTTTTGGGGAAGAACACAGACTTGTAAAAATTTATTCATTGCAAAGGTTATTCTTTTGAATATTTCTTTCAATTCAAATAAAGGCTTTATTCTTTTATTATCATTACTCATCTTTTCCTTAATACTTTTATTCATGTGTTCTGTCTCCCCCTCTACCCCCTGTTTTCCTTTCTCTCTCTCTCTCCTCATTATTCTGTTTTCCCTTTTTCCTCCCCCCTCTCCCTCTCCCTCTCTCCCATCCTTCTTTCTCCTCTCTCTTTCTCTTTTATCTCCCTCTCCTACCTCTGCCTCTCCTTCCTTTACCTTCCTCTCCTTTCTCTCTCACCTCCCCTCTCCTGTTTCACTCTGTCCTCTAGTCCCTCTCTTTCTTTCTCTCTTTTCTCCTACCTCTTCTTCCCCCCGTCTCTCTTCCCTACCCCCTCCACCTATGATTCCATCAGTATTGAGAGTTCTGAATAGAAATTTTCTCCGCTGATACAAAACTGAACCTTCTAATCTTAAATAGTTACTTGGGGGCCACTGAGAGATTTCATGACTGGCCCAGAATCCCACATCCAAAATGTATCAGAGGCAAAAGAGAAGCGCTAGTCACTTTCATCCTGAGGTTGGCCCTTTGCTCACTATGCTGGGCACCCTCCATATAATATGTAATAAAATGATATATAATTATAATAATATACTAATTAATATACAATATATAACATAATTATATACTATATAATTAATTAATAATATTAAGATGGTGATGAAAATGATAATAATGATCATAATAAATATAGCAGCTCATATTTATATAGCACTTGGCCATATAGTTAACAAAACCATTCCCTCACAACAACCTGGTAATTCACTGTTGTTGGCTCTGGACTGGACCAGTGATTTCACTCAGACAGGGAAGTTACAGTGAGTCAACTACCTTCTTATTTGAAACTTATGGTCTTGGATTGCTTCCTGCGGTACTGAGAGGGGAAGTCACTTGTCCAGGGTCAGAAAGGGTTATAGGCAGGTCTTGAACCCAGGATTTCTGGATACTATGGCTGGCCCTTTAGCCTCCATGCCTAGATGCCTTTCATATTATTTTCTTAACTGAGAACATAATGAGAGGCTATATCTAGGTTTTGTACAAACCAGATTTAGGGGGTGAGGATGGAGGAAGTGTGGCCTATATTCAGATTAATACTGAATTTTTGTCATACGTAGCTACAGGATTTATGAAGCTGCCTGTTTGCTTTTATAACACAGAGTTTGTTACAAAAGAACTTTGTTCCTAGGGGATTCATTAATGGAGGTATTGCCATATCAAAGCAGTAATTTATAAGATTGTAGCTCTGTAGGCAGCCAAGGGTACACAGGCCAACAGCTCAAACTAAGGGATAAAGTACGAGATTTTGAGACTTGTAGGTCTTTGGAGATAGCAGCACTTAGCACCTACACAGCAAAGAATAATCTAGTTAAGATAATTTCATAGATGTAAAGAGCCCTGGATGAGAAACTTTCTCTGCTGATATAAAACTGAAACTTCTAATCTTAGGTAGTTACTGGGGTGAGCTAATGCCTCCCTTTCCCTGCCTTATTTTATCCTTGGGCCATGCACTGGGCGTTTCCAAGCCTTGGCCTTATGCTGGAGTCCTGGTGTCTCTATCTCTCATACCTGGGACAGTATGTTCCCCTAGTACTAGAGGCCTGGTTCCTTCTCACCTAGAGACTAGATGGCAAAGTAGACTTGGTATCAGGAAGACCAGGGCTCAAATCCTGCCTTGAACATTTACTAGCTATGTGACTATGAGCAAAGTGCTTAGCTTCTGTTAGGACTTGACTTCCTCATCTGCACATTGGAGGGGGAGCGGGGATCAAAACAGTACTTACCTAGTATTTTAGGGTTTTCAAAGCATATTACATATGTTATTTTATTTGACCCTCAGGGGCAGCTAGGTGGTGCAGTGGATAGAGCACTAGTACAGGAGACAGGAGCTCCTGAGTTCAAATCTCACCTCAGACACATGACACTCACTGGCTGTGTGACCTTGGGCAAGTCACTTTACCTCAGTTGCCTCATCCTGGATCATCTCCACTCATCCTGATGAATATCTGGACACTGGATTCAGATGACTGGAGGAGAAGTGAGGCTGGTGACCTGCACAGCCCTCCCTCACTCAAAACAAAGTCAAGTGCAAGTCACGTCATTATTTCTCTGATGGTATGGTCTTCTTCAGCAATGAAGGACGAACACACACATTTGACCCTCACATGATAGTTGTGTTATCTGTCTATCTATCTATCTATCTTTCTATCTATCTAAAATGCTTTGGAAAACTTAAGATACTTAAGGTAAAACTTAACGTAAAGGCCAGCTACTATTATAGCTATTATTTCCACCTGGTTATGGGTTGTGGTATATGTCCCTCAGGCAGATATTCCCAGCAATGGCTCTGTCAGGACCAGTGATTATGAAAGAGAATGTTGATAGGCAGAACCAAAGAGAGACAGAGACAGACAGAGACAGAGATAGACAGAGAGGCGGGAAGAGAAAGACAGAGACAGAGATAGGGACAGAGATACATGGAGAGACGGAGACATGGAAAGAGAGTGAGAGAGACAAATAGACAGAGAGACAGAAGCACTTGGGTCAACTACTCCTGTAAGTTTGTAGGATAAATCAGGGTTCCTTCCCCAGTCCTTGCTTCTCCACACCTAACCTTGGCTGCCAAACTGTCCCCAATTCACACATATTTGCTAATATCCTCTGATCATTCCAAGTCTCCCCTGGACTTTGTTTAGACTTGCATGATCTAGTTTCTCCCTCCCTATGAATAGTTGGGATGCTTAGAGCTGAATTCTGGCTTATTGCCTTTGACCTTTGCAGATCCTTAACAATTTACGTTCCTGACTGCTAACCCTTAACTCTCATCCAATGCGTAAACTGTTTTCAGTCCTCTGGTCTTTCACATGTACCCCCTTCCATATTCATACTCCTCTCCCTGCCTTCCCTTTGATTTTATCTCTCCCCCTTTTCCTCTCCTTTGCCTTCCTGCCAGGATCACCCACAGATGTTATTTAGTAATCACTAGATTTATTTAACATTTTAAGTTTTGCAAAGGCTTTGTACATTTTCTCATTTGATCTTCCCAGCAACCCTGCTAGGTAAGTGTTACAATTTCCATCATTTTATAAAAGAGCAAATTAAAGTTAAGGTTGAGACATGTTAAGTGATTTGCCCAGGGTAATATAGCTAATAAGTGCCTGAACTGGATCTGAACTCAACTCTTGCTGACTAGTTACTGTGCCAGTCTGCTAAATTACTAAACTATGCTGCTTAGTTAGCTAATCTCACTAGCAGCTCTGGTTGCTGTCCAGGGTCCTAGATACTTTGGGGAGTAAAACATTAGGTTCATTCTCTCTTCTCCACCCTGGATTTACCAACCAGGGTTAACAAAAGGGAAGTTAAACTTAGTCCTTCCCTTCTTAGGTAAATTTCCTTTAAGATCATAAGACTCAGAGTTACAGTGGGCAGACAAAAGTAACTCTGTCTCTCCTCTATCTTGTCACACAGGACAACAGAGGAGGGATGACTGATGGCCTCTAAGGGAATGGTATCAAACTAAAATAGAAATGAGGATCATTGAAACCTTATATAAAGATCCCCATAGATCTCACATTGACTTAGAAAACCACATGTTAACATTACCTATATTCTATTGTATTTTAATTTATTTTTATTAAGTATTTCTCAATTCAATTTTAATCATGTTCTAACTCAAGCCAGGCCTTGGACCTCATGCTTCTGCTCCAGAGCAAAATTAGAATGGACACAGTCTGCTCAAAAAAGTCACAAGGTCCAGGACTAGGAGGAAATTTTTAGAAAATGGCACATTGGAACATTCTATTTCCTTATGCCCCATGAAATATTCCTGGTGGGTCTCTAGGAATATGGGAGGATTATGACTTCCAAGATTTCCATGGGAACAAAGACCTATCTTTTTAATACCAGTGTTCCCTTGGATTGATTTGCTATAGAAGGATAGATGATACAGCAGAATCAAAATATGAATATCACACAGAGGGCAATAGGGAGGAATATGGTAGATGAGTGCAGGCTGCAATATGTAACCAATGAAGAATTTTGAATCAACAATAGAAGTAATTAAGACAATTATATTCCCAGTAAAAGAGCAGGAAACAAAATAATCCTATGCAAGTCAATTACATTTTTATATAGCAACGATAAAAACCCAGGAAAAAATAATAGAAAAGAAAATCTCATCCAAAATAACTGCAACACGCATAAAATATCTGAGAGTCACTCTTCCAAGACACATTCAAGATATAATTAAGAAACATACTTTAAAGAAACAGAGAACTACTTGAATAACTGAAGTGACACTCCTTACTCTTGGCTTGGGCTGCATCAATATAATAAAAATAATACTGCCTTGATTAAACCCAAATAAGAAGCTGTGTATATTCAGTTATTTTCAGTAATGTCCAACTCTTTGTGACCCCATGTGGGGTATTCTTGGCAGAGATATTGGAGTGATTTGCCATTTCTTTCTCCAGCTCATTTTATAGATGAGGAAACTGGGGCAAACAGGGATAAGTGACTTGGTCTTTGGAGTCTAAACTGAGAGAAATGTGAAAAAGGGCATAAAGTGCTAGACTGGGAGTCAGGAAAAGCTCGGTTTAAATCTCACTTTGGGCATTTAACTGTGTGATCCTGGGCAAATCATTTAACCTTTCTGTGCCTCATTTTCCTCATCTGTAAAATTAGGGTAGGGAATTGGAGGACATAACCTCTAAGCTTCTGTCCAGCTCTAAATCTATGATCCCATGATCAAATCCAGCTATTTTTTATGTAGTATCAAATCAAACCACACCCTTTATTGATTTGCTCTATCTGATAATTCTGCCCTTCTTCCCATCACAATTATCCGAGAGGAAACCACCTTCTGAAATATCTTCAACTGGATTTCATGTCCTGGGATCCTGAGGAACTCCCACTTGTAAATTCACTTGACCTATGTTTAAGCATCTCTCTGATGCTTATTATGTATCAAGCACTGAGTTAGGCACTGGCAATACAAAAACTAAAAATGCAAAACCAAAAAGAACCAATTCCTGCCCTCAAGGAGCATCTGTCTATTTGTGGGAGGAGATGATGCTGCGGGAGGATTGATTTTCTACAAAAGAAAATGGATACAAATCCTTTAAGAATCTTACCCTCCTTGGAGAAAGTAGAGATTTCTTTGTGAACCTTCAATATTTAGTGATCTTAGGCTTGAAGTGAACATTTACGAATTTTTTTCTTTTTCGGGAGGGAGCTGGACATGAGTAGGGACATATCTGCAGAGTATTAGTGGTCATCATTTTTTGAACAGCTCAGAGACAATTTTTAAACCCCCAGCTAGCTGCCATTAACTGGAGGTTTTGTTTTGTAAACATGGAAGCACTCAGAAGAATGTTTTGTTGGGCTTTTGTGGGGGAGGGGACTGGATCCTCCTCCCATAAAATAGAATTTAAATATTTGGAAAATATTTAAATACCTACTAGTAAACAAAACAGGCTGTGATGCTAAAGAGTGCGTAGTAATAGCTATAGTAGGAAGTAAGATTTTTTTAAAATGGGGAATGTGGTATTGCTATTTGAAAATTTGAAACCATCTCTCACATACTTGAAACTCTGAGGAAATATGTAATATTAATTATACGACTCAGTATGAATTTTTGCCATTGAAATATTATTAAACTTTTATGGACTTAAACATTTATAACAGCTAAAGGGACAATAATCTTTACCTATTTGAGGGGGAGGGTTTGGTCCCCTTCTCCCTACTCCCACAGCCACCACCTTGGTACAGGCCTTCATCACTACTGCAGTCACCTACTAGTTGGTTTCCCTGTCTTAAGTCCACCGCAACCCATTCTTCACTTGGCTTTCAAAGTGATTTTTCTAAAAGCACAATATGACTGTCACCTCCCACCCTATTGGAGAAACTCAGTGGATCCCTATTACCTCCAGGAGCCAATATCAAATACTGTTTGACATTTAAGGTCCTGAACCTGAAGCCTTTTTATCATCCTGCTTTCTTACACTTTCCTCCTCTCCACATACTTTTCCAGTAATCCAAGCTTTCTTATGGTTCCTTGTACATGAAATTCCATCTCTTACCTCTGTTCTTTTTCAATAGCTGCCCCAATCTCAAGTGTGAAATGCTCCCCCTCTGCACTTTGTCTACTGACTTTCCTGGCTTCCCCTACCTTTTGCAGTATGCGTCCTCCCCTTCCTCCATCATCCCTGCTACTGCTAGTGCCTTGCCTCTGAAATGATCTACCTCTTTTTTTCTCCTCCTTCTCCTTCCTTATTTTTTCTTCTTCTTGTCTTCTTCATCATCTTCTTCCTTCTTCTCTGTTTTCTTTGTCAACATCATCTCTTTTTCCTTCTTCCTTGTCATTGTCTTATTCCTTCTTTTTCAGTCCTTATATATTTTAATGTCTAAATACATACATATATACATATCTTGCATGTATAGAGTTGCTTGAATGGTCTCCCTCATTAGATGTGAGCTCCTTGAGACCATGTCTTTGCCTCACTTTGTATCTCCTGGCACATAGTAGATGCTTAACAAATGCTTGAGGACTATGATTTCATTAGAACCAGGAACTCAAAGTGAAACAATTCCTTCTATCCATAAAGATTTTGCACTTATTTCATAATGTATAATCTTGGGGAGTTGCTCTTAGAGGTAAAATGCCTTACTCAGTGTCACACAATCTGTATATATCAAAGGAGGAGCTTGAACCCAAGGCTTTGTAACACCAGAGAAGACAGGCTTTCTATTCACTACACTACAATATTAGTTAATTAATGTTTAATTAATTAATTTATATAATACTAGCACATTAATATTATATAACACTATTATATAATATTAGCACAATAATATAGTACAATATTATTATACAATATTAGCATAACAATATCACATAATATTAGCAAAAGCTGATGGAGCAAATATGGCATCTTTTCCTAATTTACTTTTATCTCCCATCCAATCTAGAAAACACTGAAACTGAGCGAGATGATTTCTCCCACCTCATCCATCTTTATGTTCTATGTTATTAGATACTACCTGCTTCCTTCCTCTATCTTCTGTTAAGTCAAGTCAACCAGTCCTCACCTACTATGTACCAGGCACAGGGCTGAGGGCTAAGGATACAAGGAAAGACAAACACAGTCCCTATCCTCAAAGAGCTCACTATGTTCCAACAAGATCTCTAGAGATAAAGTGGTAAATAATCAATGGAAGGAAAGCATTGGCATTAAAGGGGATTAGGAAAGGTTTCCTTCAGAATGGGATTATTCTTTCCTTATTTCTCTCTCCTACCTTCCCTTTGGGCTTGATGGCCTGGTCCCTAGTCTCTGTTTGAGAATGGAAGATGGAAGAATATAGGAAAGAATTTCCAAACAAGTTAATAAGTTATTATACAATAGGACAGCTGGTAAGGCAGTTACAGTGCCAGGTCTAGAGTCAGGAACACTCATATTCCTGACTTCAAATCTGGACTCAGATACTTACTAGCTATGTGTCCTTGGGCAAGTAACTTAACCTTGTTTACCTCAGTTTCCCCATCTGTAAAATGATCTGGAGAAGGAAAAAGCAAAATGTTCCCGTATCTTTATCAAGAAAACTCCTAATGGAATCATGAAGAGTCAGACAGAACTGAAAATGACTTAACAACAACAAATTATACAAAAGAGAGAGTTGTACTATTACCTTCTCTGGATATCTTAAAAACCAGGCATCCATGTATTTGGAATATTTAGGGGTTAGGTTCTGTAAAATCCTGAAGATGCAGAGTAGATAACACATAAGGTCTTTTTTTCTTCCCTCTCATTCTTTAAGAAAGAGCAAAAAGCATGGGAAAAACCCTAACACACAGACATCAAAAACAAATTTGAAGAGGCAATATTCTTCTACTTCTCAATAAATTTTTTTCCTGAAAGTACTCAGTACTCTGACTCTCAAAGTATTATTTCTGCTATTTTTAAAATATAGACTGGAGTATGGGCAGCTAGGTGGTGTAGTGGATATAGTGTTTGACCTGTAGTCAGCTGTATGACCCTAGGCAAGTCACTTAATTCTTTTTGCCTCAGTTTCCTCATCTGTAAAAGGAACTAGAGAAGAAAATGGCAAAATACTCCACTACTTTTGCCAAGAAAATCCAAAATGGCATCACAAAGAGTCAAATATGACTGAAAATAACTCAACAGCAAGATTAGAAAATGCCTCAGAGATCTATGATTTACTCATCTCCATTACAATAATCTGTAATTTAGTAGATGAGTAAGCAAATTTAGATGGCTTCCCATGGTCACCCAGCTAGTGTCAGAGAGGGATTTGGATCCAAGTCTTCCTGCCTCCAAATTTTTTCCTTTATCCACTACATTAAGTTATCTCTGAACTAGAAAATATGTATAGAGAAATATGTACTATTTATATGTATATGTAATTTTTATCTTTTTCCACTTTGAGAAAATGGGTTTTGATGGAAAGCCAAATGTTGGTGAAGCTTTCTTTTATAGCTTAGTCACTATCACACGTTAGAAGGAGCCACTGATTCATGAAGTGTGATATCTTAGTCAATAAGCTGTTTCTGAAATGCTATTTTAATCATGGGGAGGGAAAGTTTAGTCTGATCTTTCCTGATAATCTTCTTATACCCAGAAGCATAAGGAACCTAATGAGATTCATGTCCCAGAGAGATTAATTTTTGTCTGGACCTTCAACTATTCAAAAATTATTACCATTTATTTTGAGGAGTTCTTATGGCTTTGTTCCTTTTCTCACCATTATGATCTTTATTCAACTGTCTTGAGAAAAAAGACATTTCTCATAAGAATTAACAAATAATTCCTCTCACTACTGTCCAATAAGTATCCATTTGGTATAAGAACTAGGTTTAAATTCTTCCTCTGTCATCTACTACTTGTGTGACCTTGGACAACAGACAACCTTTTTGGGCCTCATTTTCCTGATTGGTAAAATGAGGGATTTGGACTGGATGACCTCCAGGGCCCCATCTAGTTCCATGATCCTAGTCGGAGAGGTATTTTGCAGTATTGTGGAATGAAGAGGAGACCCTTCAGTTCAAAACCGATGTCTGACAATTATAAGCTAGCTATGTGACCAACATTAAAATATTTTACCATGCAGACTCAGTTTCTTCACTGGTGAAGTAGGAACAACACCTTTGTTACCTATCTAACTCATGGAATCAAATGAAATAATCTATACAAGCACTTGCAGACTTTAAAAGTGTTGTATAAATGTCAGTTATCATTATATAAGTGGTTGTTATGGTTGGCAAGAGAGCTAGTTATTCATTTTCATAATTATAGAATCAGCTACTCAAATCTAGCTTTTCAAAATCCTCTTTCTAGAATGGTCCCAGATGTGGAAGCAGCCAAAAAAAAATTCAATAAATGTTCTTCATTTTCTTTCTGATGAAAAAGCAGCCTCTGATCAGTCGGCAACAAATGAAAACAGCTGAGAACAGCTAAAGATTACACCCAGTGCACTGGGATTGGTCAGTTCACTGCCCAGAAGGAAGAGGGGTGGCTGGTAGATTGGATGTCAGCAAAAGGAGGCCATTTCTTGCACAAAGGCCAACAGGTGAAGAAGTAGAACAAGGAGATAGAAGAGACAAGATGGTCAAGTTGACAAGTCAGTAAACATTTATTAAGTGCCTATTATGTGTCAGCCACTGTGACAAGCACTGGGGATTCAAAGAAAGGAAAACCAAAAACAGACCCTGCCTTCAAGGAGGTTATATACTAATGAGGGAGATGGGAAGAACTATGCGTAAAGACTGTTGTTGTTGAGTTGTTACAGTTGCGTTTCTTCATGAACCCAATTGAGGTTTTCTTGACAAATGCACTGGATTCTCCAGCTCATTTTACAGATGAGGAATTGAGGCAAACAGGGTTAGTTGCCCTGTGCCCAGGGTCACACAGCTAGTAAATGTCTGCGACCAGATTAGAACTCAGGAAGATGAATGTTCCTCATTCCCGAACTAGAGCTCTATTCACTTTATTGCCGAGCTGTCTTGTAAACAAGATACTGTAGGAAATTTCAGAGGGAAGGCACTGCCATTATGGGGAACAAGGTAAGATTTCTTGCAGAAGGTAGAATATTAAAAAAAAAGAAAAGGAAAGCAGAAAGAGAAGAGATATAACTAGGTGGTATGGTGAATGGAGCACTAGACCTTCTAGACTTAAGAAGACCTGAGTTCAAGTCTAACTTTAGACTCTTGGGTAAGTTACTTTAACCTCTCTCAGCCTCAATCTCCTGATCTGGAAAATGGGGATAATAATAGCACCTAACTCCCAAGGTTGTGAGGAAGATAAAATGTAACAATATTGGGAAAAGTCTTTCAAAATCTTAAATTTTATAAATGCTAATTCTAAAAACAGTAACTATAATTATATTGATTAATACATTTTAATTATACTAATTAATAAGTTGGATAAATGCATATAACATATGCTTAACATATAACAATTAATAAAGTAGGTGACATACTTTAAATAAAATAATATATTATGATAATGAAAATACTTGTAATTATAGTAATTATTACTGTTGTTATTATTATATCAGCAGTAGTGACTGGAGACAACAGGCAATTAGAGACAGCAAAGGAGCAGGAAGTGGGGAGGAAGGACACCTAAGACAACCAAACATTTAGGCAGACTAGAGCAGCAAATAGGTACCTGAATTGCACCTCAATAGACCTTGAAGGCACCTGAAGGCCATGTTGAATGCTTACTAACCAGTGCCATCTAACAATAGTACTGGGAAAGCAGAGGTTCAGGGAGGGGGAACTGCCCTTCACTATGGATTCTGGTTTTCTTCTAGTCTAGTACAAGGGTTCTTCATCATTATTTTGTGTCATGGACTACTCGGGCAGTCTAGTGAAGTCTAGGACTCTTTCTCAGAATGTGGTTTTTAAATGTACAAAATAAAATATATAGGAGTACGTAGGAAACCAATTATAGTGACATACAGTTACCAAATCATTTTAAAGAGTTCATGGACCCTCAGGTAAAGGACTCTTACTTGTGTAAGGAAATAGCCAGAAGTATAGAGGCCACATGTCGATACTTCATTGAATCTGTGACATCACTTATGTGGATATTCCCTTTATTTTTGTAGACAGCAATACATCAAGGAACAATGAAGCAGCTGGGAGGGATGGAATGGGTAGAATGGATGAACTTTCAATTCTCTTCCAGTTTTAAATTTATATTCCTATGAACCATTCCAAAAAAAATGACATGAATGAAAAATCTCCATTGTTCAGACTCTGCATGACCATGGTTGAATGGCTAGTCCATTGCCACCTTGAGTAATTCTTGTCTGTAGATCATACAAAAGGGATCAATCTACCCAATGTACTGAAGATCTTCTTCCAGGTCTTTCTTTCTCATAGTAAGTGGCAGAGTCCAGATTCAAGCCTAGGTCCTCTTATTCTCAATCCCACTTGCCTCTCCACTAAACCTTGTTGTCATTTAGTCCTTCAGTTATATATGACTCTTTATGATCTCCTGGACCATAGCATGCAAATACTGTCCAAGGGGTTTTCTTGGCAGAGATGCTGAAGTATCTGGCCTTTTCCTTCTCCAGTAGATTAAGGTAGACAGAGTAAGTTAAGCGACTTGCCCTGAGTCACACAGGCACTAAGTGTCTGAATCTGGATTTGAACTCAGGTCTTCCTGACTCCAGGCTCAGCAGTCTATCCAGTGAGCCATCTAGCTACCTTACTACTAAATCTCAGGATCCACTAAACTTCTGTGTCTTTTGAGTAATTATGAACATCATCAAGACAGCCTGTAATGGGCTAATGTTCAGGAGTTTGATGTGATCCCCACAAGAGCATCAACAAACAGGAGCACCAAGGATCCCATTATCTAGGTAAAACCTCTCTTTCCATCAAACTCTGTGCTGAAAAATCTTCATAGCAATGGCAAACATCTTGAGCAAACATATGTATCTCCTTGTTTTATTCTTCCTTCAATGCATCAAAGCCAAAAAGGTCTTTTTAGCATCTATGGCTAACTTATTTTTTCCCAATAGGTTAACTATATTCTCTGCAAGCAAGGCTGGGGCTAGAACCCAGCTCTGATTCCCAGGCCAATACTCTTTAAAAAAATAATTTTAGGAATAAAATAAGCATTTCCATAACATAGTATAATAAAAATTATGATTGCACAGGAAACTGTAAAATCTCTTGTGTACAATTTGCTATTCTTTTAAAATGTATAACAGTTACCTGTATTTTTTCCCTTTTTTCTTCCCTCCAATACTTTTTTACATTGCATTTTATTAATATCATTGAGCAGCCAGGTGACACAGTGGACAGAGTGCAGGGCCTGGAGACAGGAAGACTCATCTTCCTAAATTCAAATCTGACCTCAGACACTTACAAGTTGTATGACCTTGGACAAGTCATTAACTCTGTTAACCTCAGTTTCCTCAGCTGTCACATGAGTTGGAGAAGGAAATGGCAAATCACTCCAGTATCTTTGCCAAGGAAACCCCAAATGGCATCACAAGGAGTTGGTTGGACACTATAAAAAATGACTAACAACAATAAACAATGTAATTGAGCTGAAAAACATGGAAGAAATACTGGAAAGTACAGGCTGGCAAAAGGAACCTGCTCTTTCTAAATTAACACGTGGTCACCTGATAAACAAAATATTATGTATTTCTTTGACACCTCTTTAAAATTCTAAATATCCCATTTTATAACACCTCATTGCTTTCTCCTTATTCTTAGTAATGGATCAGATGAAACTGAAACTGAACTTTTACATATATATAACTTACAGGCAAACACATGATTTATCTACTTTTTTTTCATTACTTTTAATGATCTTCCATACTGAAAGATTTCTTTATCCTACTGTTTCATTTGGAGATTTCTAAATAAAAGATGAATCCAGGATCCCTTCTGTAGGGGCCCTGTCAAAACATTCCAGAACCTCTGGGCTATTTGGGAGAAGAAGCAGAAACATTTAAAAAGTTGTTCCAGAAATATTCGAAGGATTTCAAGTGAGAATAAGATCTACTAACAAACACAGCTGTTTTAAAACCAGCAGGTAGAATCCATATAAGATTGAAAACCAACTCAGGGAGGGGAGAAAATTCAAGCCTTATGGAAGTGATTGTTGAAAACTGAAAAAAATAAATTAATTAAAAAAAGAAACTTAGCAAATTTCAACAGTTTATTAATCTATTAGGAATTTCTAAATGTTGGAACCTAACCAAGAAAGAGTAAATATGATGCTTTTTTGACTCTCTTAGTATCCCATTAATTTAATCAAGCCCTCCTGTCATTTAATACAATCATAAATTTATAAAACTCAAGCCTCATTAACCAATGATTAATAGGTCCCAAACAAGTCTCACTCTTCCCCTACTTCTGAGAACCATTGCAACACATATGATAGGTCCTGAACATATATTTGGTTATGTTGGGGTTTTTTTAATTGAATAATGGGGGAGAGGTGTACATAATTAGAAAAGTTATATTTCAATTGCTCTCTAGTTTCTAGGATAAGGATGTAGATAAATTATCTGAAAGTCTAATAAGTATCTCCAAGTATGTTGAAAGATCTCCATGGAAAAAGGAACACCAAAGAATGTCTACTTCCATCCATCTACATGGCAGCTAGATGGTGCAGTGGGTAGAGTGCTGGACCTGAAGTCAGGAAGATTCATTTTCTTGAGTCAAATCTGACCTCAGACACTTAATTAGTTGTGTGACCCTGGGCTAGTCACTTAACCCTGTTTGTTTCAGTTTCCTCATCTCTAAAAATGAACTGGAGAAGGAACTGGCAAACCACTGTAATATCATTGCCAAGAAAACCCCAAAATGGGGTCATGAACAGTTGGAAACGACTGAAATGAATATTCAACAACAACAGGTACTCTATGGGCCAGACAAACTCTGTTCACTAAATGTTGAGGAAAACTTGCTCCCTTCTCCCCAAATTACTATGCATTTACTTGGTATGCATTTTGCATTTACTTCTCAGTGCATGCATGATTTTCCCTCAGTAGACTGTAAGTCCCTTGAAGACAGGAACAGTTTTGTTTTCATCTTTGTATGCTCATCAACTAGCAAATACCAGGGATGTAATAAGTAAGTACTTAAAAATAAATGTTTGTTGAATGAATGAACGAATGACTTTTCTTACATAATTCCCTATGAGTGAAAACCTTTCTCACCCTTCAAAGCCCAATTCAGAAGTTACTTCTACAGTCTTTCCTGATTCTCCCTGAAGTAACAACTCTTGACCACCTCCACCCCCACAACCAAGGTTTCATACCACTGTGTTTGACAACCCAGTTCTTATCATGGAATGGGATACATTCTTGTTTTCTGCCTATGTCTAATCACCCAACCAAACAGAAAACCTGGGAAGAAAATTTGTCTTATGTAATTCAATCGACCAATCAGGTAATCAATCAATAAGCCAGACACTGTGTGCTAGGTGTTGGGGATACAAAGACCCCAAAAATAAAATAAAATCTCTGCTCTCAAGGAATTTTCAGTCTAACTAAATACTGTATTCCCTGCCTTACTCCCCACTCTCAATACTTAGTACAATGTTCTGTACCCACTTTGGTGATTAAAAAAAATGTTTGTTAAATGAATCTATGAATTTACTCCAAAGATAATATTCATTCCATGATTTAACCATCCTTGTAATCTTTCTTATGTCTGACATTTCTTCCCTGCTACCCATTTTTTCCTGTCCCCAGAAGAGATGGAAAATTATTCATCAACTTCCATACATCCTATTTTGCTTACAGAAATCTGGTGGGATGTCACAACTTTAGTCCTATGTGAAACAAATTCAGTTACTTCACTGCTTTCCCCGAGCTCTCTCCCAGTTCTCTGCTTGTAAAATTCAAATCTAAACACCTTAATAAGGAATCACAAAATGTTAGAACCAGAAGGGAATCTCTCTTACCATATTACCACCTGTCTCAATTTGCAGATGACAAACTGAGACCCAGATTGGGAAGTTACTTGCCAAAGATTATAAATTAGTGGCAGAGCTGACACCAGAACCCAAGTTCACAGGCACATCTGAACTAGTACCAGGGATAGCTCCCAGTTAGGGGGCGGCCATATCTGTAAGTATAAAAGGTGCCTGCCCATAAGGTATGATTTGAAAGGATATCACAGTGCCGTGACTGTCCCCTTCCCCCTCTCCTCCCACTTAAAAAAATTTCTTCGACTGGTTTGCATACGAAATTCCCAGCATTAGTCACTCTTCTATGTTAAGGTGATGTGTGTCCAGATAACTTCTGACAAATTGGAAATATGTTAAGAGCCCAAATTTATATTGTGCATTAAGGTTTAAAAAGCACATTTCACATAATAACCCTATGAGATAGCTAGCATCAATATTATTATGCCCATAATATGGATGAGGAATCAGAGGGTCAGAAAGGTTAAGTAAATTGCCCATAGTCACACAATAATTAAAAACCAAGATTTAAATCAAAGTCCCGCACCTCAAGTTCACTATACCACAGGAAGTAAGAAAGTCCAGTTTGGTTCAATTAAACTGATGCCTACTATGTGCAGAGCCCAATGCTAGACACTGAGGGAATGCCAAAACAGACCCACTTAGAATTTAGTACAGGAGATAAGGAAAGTGGTAGAGGATGGGGAAACCAGCAAAGCCTGTCTTACTCTATGTCCTCTATCTCTTAAGGTTGTAAGACACTCTCTCACCATCCCCAGAGAACTGAGTTGGGTACATAGAGGTGACAGAATACCTGTCCAAATCCTAGTGTGACCAAAGGATACATCAGAGCCTAACACACCCTTGCCAGGTCAGCCTCCTTGCCAAGCAGTCAATTCATCCCCTGTTCCCTTAAAAGGAGCTAATGAACTGGCAACAGAAGAGCTCTCTTTGCACTTAGAAAGTAATCAAGGTGTCATGTCAATGGTAAGTGAATGTGTTTCTCAGTAGCAGCCTATATTGTGACAAAAACCAGCTTCCTGGCTCACAAAATAGCACCATCAAAAGAAAAAAAAATGAACATGCTGAGACAAAAGACTGGTTTTCAAGTTACTTTTTTGGCCCATGTGCCCCAAATAATTTCCTGTTCAACATGGACAGTAGTTCCCCATTTGCAACTCTGCAGTTTGCTTTTTGCTGCCTGGATGCCTGCATCCCTCTTCCTCCTCCCTCTCCACCCCCACTCCACAAAGAGCTTTAAAGCCCAAGGACTTGCTGAAAGCAGACATCAGCTAACTGCCTACCCAGCAAAAAGTACCGAGGGAGAGAGGAAAAAATGCAAAGAATTTCAAAGATTCCCTGAATAGAGGGCCAAGTCATTTTGAAACATGGGACTAAATTGTATCTTCATATATGGTAACTCAAATTGTTCAGGTGCTCCAAAAAGCTGAGCTAAACTTTAGCCTCACTGACTATTCTAAAGAATCTCTCAACTTGGAACTAAATAGTTTGATGGAATTCATCTGAGAGATGGAAGGAAGGGCTCTGCCCCCACACTGAGGGGAGTCTGTGAGGTATAGAAATAAACAAGAAAGAATACAACTAAACAATATTCTAGATGATTACATGCTGTTTTCAGCTTTATAGAGCACTTCCATTTACTGCAAGAATGCTGGTCCCTAAGCTAACAACTGGCATTACTGAACTATAATCATGGCAGAGTGGAAAGAAATTTGAACTTGGGGTCAAGAAATCTGAATTTAAGTCTTGGCTCAGACACTTATTAGGTAAAGTACGTCACATTATGAATCACTCAACTCCTCAGAACTGCAGTTTCTATACTTATAAAATGGGAGTAACTACATCCCTCGCAGCATTGATATGTGGAAAATCCTTTGTACAACATCACCATGTAATAATAGCTAACATCTTTTGTTGTTCAGTCATTTTTCAGTCATGTCCAACTCTTTGTGACCTCATGTGGGGTTTTGTTGGCAAAGATACTAAAGCAGTTTGCCATTTCCCTCTCCAGCTCATTTTATAGATGAGGAAACCGAGGCAAACAGAATTAAGTGACTTGTCCAAAGTCACACAGCTAGTAAGTGTCTAAGGTCAGCTTTGAACTCAGGAAGATGAGTTCTTCTGACTCCTCTATTCACTGTGCCACTTAGGTGCCCCAATTATATATGGTAACAATTCAGTATAGTGGGAAAACAAGGTGTTGAATTAAAAAAATTCAGAGAAGTAAAGCTTACACCCTTTAAGCAGTAAAACTTCAGGCATTTTTTATAGGAGCTTGTTTACTATGTATTAGATACTTCTCTTTGGTGCCCAGGATATACTGAATATCACCTCATTGACTCAAGATTTTCAAATATTATCTTTAGTATAGTAGTGAGTAGGTGTAGTAGATAATGTACTCTGTCTAGATTAAGGAACATCTGAGTCCAAACACTTCCCTGATGCTTAGTAACTCTGAAACCATGAGCAAATCATGTAATCTCTATAAACCTCAGTTTCCTTATCCATAAGGTGGAGATTAAAATACATAGAATCTACTTTGCAAACTTGTTGAGAGGTTCAAATGAGATTATGGTTTGTAAACTTTAAAGTTGTTGTTCAGTTGCATCTGACTCTTTGTGATTCTATTTGGGGTTTTCTTGGCAAAGATACTGTAGTGATTTGTCCCTTCCTTCTCCAGTTTATTATGTAGATGAAGAGACTGAGACAAACATAGTTAAATGACTTGCCCAAGGTCGCACAGCTAGTGTGTGTCTGAGGCCAGATTTGAACTCAGGAAGATGAGTTTTCCGACTTCAGGCCCAGAACTCTATCAACTATACCACCTATGGCCCAACAGAGTACATGAAGGGAAGTAAATATTCTTTGATGTTCCTCTTTTCATGGAGATCTTTTAAAAAACTTAGAGATACTCATGAGTCTTTCAGGTGATTTTTCTATAACCTCATCCTAGAAACTAGAGAAGAAAACCTCAAATGGGGTCACCAAGAGTCAGACAAGACCAAAAACAATAGAACCACAAAAATCCATATGTAGTTAAGGATAATTAGAATGAGGCTGAGAGATAGCATTGTGGGAAGTATTCCGTGTCTGAGTGGGGCTAGGAGGACATTATTAAGGGAAACAATTACACAGAAGGAAATAGGAAACATTGAAGTCAACTTTACCTACTATATGATTTTGCCAAAGACCAGCCTTTGTCAGCTTCACACCATCCCTTTTGTATGTAACGCAGTCCAGTCATCATCTTACAAAAACTGCATGATCAAGTCTATCTTATTTTTATTTTAACTTTATTGCTGAACACAGGTTCTTGAACTGATACAACACTTTCTAGAAGCCCACTTGAGCTTATTTCTTACCTGTCTTCACTGAATAAACAGAATAAAAACTTGAAAAGTCTTTATAAAATCTCTACTTAAAAAAAGATTTTATTAATAAAATTAACATCACCTAAATTTCCTCCTGTATCTCTCTCCATCCCTTCTTCTAGAAAGCTATGCCTTATAATAAAGACTTTAAAGAGAGAGAAACAAAGAAGTAGAAGAAGAAGAGGAAGAAGGAGGAGGAGGAAGAAGAAGGAGAAGAAGAAGATAAAGAAGGAGGAAAAGATGAAGAAGAAGGAAGAAGAGAGGAAGAAGGAGGAGAAGAAAAAGAAGGAGGAGGAGGAGGAGGAAGAAGAGGAGGAGAAGAATCAGTAAGGCCCATCAACATACCCCAAAGTTTGAAATTATATGCAAAGTTCCATTCTTGTGGTCCCTGACCACTCTTTTATTTTAAATACTTTTAATTATTTCTTGACTTATTAGATATACTTAGTTGGTTTAAATACATCTTTATTAATTTTTTGAAGGGTGGTTTCTAGGTATTATTTCTCTAGAGTGTAGGCCTGGCTCCTTTTGAGCATGCCTAGTTTGGCTAACATAGAGCCCAATGTGGTCCTCTAACACGTGGGCAAGGGGTAGCCTCCTTGATTGGTTGTCTACATCTTTAAAAGTGGAAAGACTGAGACTTTTGCTCTTCTCTCTCCAATCTCCCCAACTCTGCCTCACCCCTCCCATGAATGTACAGGATACTGATCTCCATCAATAAGGAGAGATTCTCATGCCAATGGGCTCACAAGGATAAGAAACTCCCATTATGGAAGCTCCCTCCACTAATGCTCTCAGTTACTTATGGTTTTAGAGATGCATAGTCACAAAACATGTGTCCCAGGTAGAACCTGACCTTAGATCATCTTCTTGAGGCCAAGGCTTGATCTTTAACTATTATCCTATTCCATCTCTCTGCAAATGGGTTCTGTCCATTTGCAGGAAAAAAAAGTTGTATCCCTTCATTATTCACCAAACTAAGTTTACTCTGAAAAGTGATGTGTTCGCTGGTTCTGACTCAAGATAAGCAAGATAAACAATCTTCTTTTTTCTGTTTTTTTTAAAATCCAACTCCTCTTTCTCAAAGCTGAGAATGTACCACAAAATAGGTTGCACTGATGTTGTTTTTAACCATTATTTTTCACATTTGCATTGGTGCAATCCCATTTCAAAACTGGTGATTTTTTTTTTGTTTGGAGACATCTCTACTAGGCCTGCGCCAGTTAGTCCCAGTTGAGGATAGGCCACCATATTTGCTACTTGCATAGAAATTTAGTGTGTTTATTTCAATTTCATTCTTGCCTTTTTTGTTCCCCACATCCATTGTTTTTCCCTTAACTCTCCCTCCATTGATCCTTTTCCTTGTAGCAAAGAACATTATAGAAAAACCAAGTCACTCACTAGCCTCTTCTGACTTTATATACTATATTCTGTATCTCTAGTTCCCATTTTCCTATTTAGAGGAAAGAAGATATATTTATCTCCAGTTCATTCATTATCAGGACTCCAGATACACTGGATAAAATCAGGAACAGCTGGATTAAATCCTGACTCAGTTCATTTACTATTTCTGTGACCCTGGAAAAGTAGTGGTAAGATCACTGACCCAGGATGGAGGGCCTGGGTTCAAATTCTGCCTCTGATATTTACTATTTGTGTGACCTTGAACAAGTCCCTTACCCCTACTGGGCCTCAGTTTCCTCATAAAATCAAGAGTCCTTAGCTTTTTTGTGTGTCATGAAATGCCCATTAGCCTGACCTATTCTATGAACTTGGATGGGGGAAAAATTATATTTTTATGTTGACCGACCTCTAACTGAAATTTAATGTTTCTTTTAATTACTGATGAAGCCTATGGTGCCCTTTTCAGAATTCTTTTTTAAAGTAACTGAAAGAAAAATTAAATTTCATAGACCCCCTGAAATGTAGCCATGGAACCCAGGTTAAGAAGTCCTAGATGGAGCCATTTTGGGGGTTCCTTCAGACCCTAGACCTATAAGAAGCTGCTGCAGCATTGTTAAAGGGCTAATTATTCAGCACTGATAGACTGATACTAAAAATAAAATGATAATATCTGCCCTCTACCAACACCACCTTGGCAACGGAAAGAGAAAAGCTTCTTCCCACAGAACCAACCCCACTGACAGCTTAGGACTTGAAATTGACGACAGTGGAGTAATCAACATTTGAGTTGGGATTCCTGGTGGGGGTTAATTATGCTACTAGAGCAAGCCTGAGTGGCTTGTGACAATGTTGTTGGATTCATTTGGCAATCAGCTGAATTCCCTCATTTTATATATAGCTTGTTCTCCCACTCAGGAGACCTCCTTTAAAAGTACGCTAATATATCTTGCTTTTTGTTCTCTAAATACAAGTATGTATTAAAAGCCAACTGGCAGAAATGAGAGCATGAAAACTAGATTCTGGATGGGTCTCTATGGAAAAAGAAAGTAGAATTGTGACTCACAGCCAGTCCTACGTTTGATCCTTTAATGACAGAGATAGGGGCTGGTGTTGTAATTTCTTTAGTGTAATTCACTGGACCAGCTGTAGTTGTTGCTGTTGTTTTTTTATTTTCAGAGGACCAATGACATCACAGAGTGATGTCTTGACAATGTGTGTGAATTGGATTTAAGTGAGGCACAGTTATATAAGAATCAGCCTCCCTCTCTCTTCCACATCCAACATAGAGTCTCAGAAAGGGGCCCAAGAGGAGGAATATTGAAATAATGGAGAATACCTAGTATCCTCTGAGACGTGGACACAAAGACCTAGCCTCTGACTGTATGCCCCTGAGTAAAGACATTTAACTTCTCCATACTCTAGAGTAATTTAAATTTATTAACCATGGCAAAAGTTAGCTTTAATTTTTTAATCAATTTTCAAATCATTTACAACTCTTCATGACCCCTTTTGAGGTTTTCTTGAAGAAGATACTGAAGTGGTTTGCCATTTCCTTCTTCAGTTCATTTTACACACAAGGAAACTGATGCAAACAAGGCTAAGTGACTTGCCCAGGGTCACACAGCTAGTGAGTGTCTGAGGCCATATTCAAACTCAGGTCTTCCTGACTCCAGGACCAATGCCCTGGCCTCTGTGCCATCTAGTTATGACTATAATTAGCTAGCAAAAGAATCTATAATAGCATGATGTTCACAGGACCAAGCTGACTATTTTGTTTTGTTATATTTTTCCTAGGTTGGTCATTTCACTCTTAATAATCATAATATAATAATAATTTATATACATATAAATTTATGAAAACATATTTAGATGTAAATTTTATTTTCATTTGTTTTATATTTATTAATTATCTACCTATCCATTTATTTATTTATACATATACATATAATATATTTTATTATTTCATTTGATCCTCACATAGGTAATATGTAGCTGAGACAGATTTGAACCCGTCTTTTGACTCCAAATCCAACTCCTTTTTCCATGACACCATGCTTACAACTGGATGAAGGAGAATGGGAGGAAAAACACCTAAGGACCAGGCTCAGAAAGGAGATGGGGAGAAGAGAATGGACAATTACTTTTGTATATTTATCTGCATCCATGTTGCTTTCCCTTACCCATAGCAACTTCACTGAAGGCAGTGGCGATTTTGTTTGTGTACGTTCATTGCCCTGCACACCAGAACTTAATGAATACTTATTTACATGAATCTATTCATGTAAATCAGAAACTTGCAGACTTAGCAAGTTGATCAGGAGGAATTGAGAGGTAAAGTATCTTACCCTGGGTCACACAACTATTATCTATTAAGAAATGAACCTGAACCTGGGAATTCCTAACTCTAAGTCTCTCTAGCTACACAATCTGACTGAGTTTTGGCTTCTCCAAAACTCCCTGCCAGCCTGATGGTCAGTTAATAATTTTTACAGACAAAGCAAAGGGGTCCAGAGACAGGTGTTAAGTGTTAGAAAGGAGAGATTCAAAATCAGCCAGCAGGAGAGGTGGCTGGGCACTGACAGGTGAACTGAGGCTCAGGGCTGGAATGAAAATGGGAATCATCAATACAGCTGCCAAAAAAAATCATTTCATTTTGGGAGAAAAATCACTTTGTTTGTGACTCATCACTCAAAAGACTTAGACAGGAAATTCTGACCTTCTTCAAGTCATCTGGCATCAACCACATGACTTGGTTAATAAATGTTTGTTTTTATCGAATTGAGTCAGATCATGTGTCAGTTATTAACTGACTCCTGCCACGAATGTGACTGCATGTGGCCACAGTCCTTAGCTACTCACATTATCTCTGGGAGCTGTGCACTATGAAATCACTGTGTTACTCTTGGCAGATACCTGCAGAACCAGCTTCTCTGAAGCTGACTTTGAGATGAGATTTAGTTAACAGTAATGACAATAGCTAGTCTTTTTATAGCATTTTAAAAATTTATATAAATATGAACTCATAAAATATATTTAGCCATACATTTTTATTTTTATTATATTTTATTTGTTTGTTTATATAAATACAAATTATATTTTATTATTTGTTCATTTATCCTCACAGCAATCCTAGGAAAGCAGTGCTATTATTATCCATATTTTACAGATGAGGAAACTGAGGCAGACAAAGGTTAAGTGACCCTCCCAGGGTTGCATAGCTAGTATTTGAGGCCATATTTGAACTCAGGTCTTCCTCATTTCAGGTCTGGTGCTTTAGTGTCCCCTCCTACAGGAAGCCTTTCGTAGTCTCTGCTGCCCCCTTCCCCAAGTTATTATAATTTTTTTCGGCTCCCCAAAATTAGTATCAAAGGATCACAGATTTGGAGTTAGAAGGTCAGAGTGGCTTCTCTAATGATTAGATCAATTGTCTGACGGCTTGTGGGCTTAGTTTTAGGGTGGGAAAATAAAATTTGGTTTTGTAACAAGGAGGCAAGGAGACAGGAGATTGTGGTGGAAAGGGTACTGACTTTGGTGGCAACAGGACTTGAGTTCAAATACCAATCTCACTACTTAATAGTATGACCTTGCACAAGTCACTTCTTTCCGAATCTCAGTTTTTTCACCTTTATAATGAGGAGGCTGGACTAAAAGACTAGATTCTTTTCCCTTCTTAGTCAGTGAATCTATGAAAATATTATCCTATAAAATGCTTACAGAATTTTCTATTAAAAAAAAGACAAGAAACTGAGAAAAAGAAGAAAGAGCAGGGAGGAGAATGCTTGATCCTAAAAATCCACCCAGAACTGTCAATAACCTAGATTTAAGACTTTCTGTAGGATCCAGGTGCCATATGACATGGAGCACAGCAAAAAAATTGAAAGCAGAAAAGTAAGTAATGGTGTATAGAAGGTCTTTTCAGAATTACTGTGTTGAAAAAAAATATGTCTTCTTTATCAAGTCACTAATAACTATCTCCACTTTTGTGTGACTTTTGAAAATATGGCTCTTGAATACCTATGTGTTCTCAACTTGGCATCCATGAACTTATTTTTTAAAATTTGATAACTATTTCAACATAATTGGTTTCCTTTGTAACCTATGCATTTAAATTTTACAAATCCCACAGGAGGAGATAAGGGAATGTTTACTGTTTAAATGAATGTCTATTATGGGAAGGCCTAGTAGGGAATACCTACTGTGTGCCAGGTACTGTGCTAAGCATTTGACAGAGTATCTCATTTGATCCTCACAACAACTTTGAGAGGTAGATATTATAATTATTCCCCATTTTACAGTGGAGGAAACTGAGGCAAATAGAGGTTAACTGACTTGCCCAGAGTCACATAACTGGTAAGCATTTGGGGCTAGATTTGAATTCAGGTCTTCCTGTCTCCAGGCCCAGCACTCTATCTAGTGGGTCACCAACTGCTTTTTTAGGTCAGCTAGAAGGGATCCATTAGTCTTCACCAGTTTGCCAAGGGGGTCCATGACACAAAAGTCAAGAGTAGAAATAGAACAATGAACAAATGAAAGATAAAAAAATCTACGAATCTTTTTATAACAAATTATTTACAATAAAAAGCAATGGAATCATCAAATTTGGATTCTAACACTACAAGCCCAGATTTGTTTACAGAGGAAAACAGACATGACACTGAATAAAATGAAGATGGGAAAAACAGCTAAACTAGAACAAATAAAGGTATCACGTTAGTGATGAAGCTCATTTAAAGGCATCCTGGGATTGAATCTCAAGGCATCTGAAAGAAGGAGGGTACCAAAGGAATGCAGAAAAACTCCCGTATTATCATATCAAAGTGCCAAAGAGGGTGAGCATAGTGGCTAGGGTGTTGTCATTGAAATCAGGAAGACCAGAGAGTTTTCCAGTCATGGGCACATCCAGTGGAAAGGAACGGAGCTAGACAATGGAGTAGTGTGTTCAAGTTACAGCAGGAAGACTAGTGTAACTGAGTCATAAATTTCAGGGAGGGGAGTGAAACATAAGGTAGGTAGAAAAGGTGGAAAGTGGCCTGATTGGCAAGAACTTGAAATGCCAAACAAAGGTTTAATCATGAGCTTACAAGGAAACTCCCCTCCCCCTCACTTCTCTCTCTCCGTGTGTGACCCTCTCTCTCACCTTTCTACCCTTCGTCTCTCTCTCTCTCCTCCCTCCCCTCTCTCTTTCTCACTCTGTCTCTGTTTCTCTATGTCTTTGTGTGTATGTGTGTCTCTCCCCCTCCTTCCCTTCCTCTCTCTGCTTCCCTCCTCTCTTTCTCTCTTTTCTCCCTCTCTGTCTCTGCTGCTGTATCTCTGTCTCTTTCTCATCTTCCTTTTCTTCTTATCTCTCTCCCTCTCTCCTCTGTGTCTCTCTTTCTCTCTCTGAGTGTCCCTTTTTTCATCTTCCTACCCTTCCTCTCCCTCCCTCCTTCCTCTCTCTGTTCCTCTTTCTCTCTGTCTCTCTGTGTGTCTTTCTCTCTGTCACTGTCTCACCTTTTCCTTCTTCTCTTTCTCTCCCTCTTCTCTCTGTCTCTTTCTCTGTCTCTCTTTATGTCTCTCTCTCTCTCTCTCTCTGTGTCCCTCTGTCTCTGTCTCTCTTTGTCTCTGTGTGTGTGTCTGTCTTTCTATTTCTCTCTCTTACCTTCCTTCCCGTCCTTTCTTTCCTTCCTCCTCTCTGTCTCTCTTTCTCTGGATCTCTGTCTGGCTGTCTTCCTCCCTAATTCCCTTCCTTCTTCCCCCCCAACAAAAAGGAACTTGTAGAGAAAAGTAGAGAACTTCATATAGCTCATATATTTTTTTGTAGACCCCATACTACTTAGAATAATGCATTACACTTAGTAGATCCTCAATAAGTATCTCTTAATTGATTAGCAGTTAAACAAATGCTTATTTCCAATCACTCTAATAACAAAAAAAGAATTGGTCCCCATTAATACTAAAATAAATAAATAAATAGATAGATGAATAAGTGAATGAATAAATAAACAACAAATGAATGAATAAATGAATGAATGGATAAAAGAAACCCTAGCGTCAGGAAGAAGGATCTCTTTTGTCACATGTGATTTTCAGATTTAGCTGACAGTAGCAACCAATTTGGATAAAGGACAAGCATTTTGGCTAGAATAGCTAGAAAGTTGATATTACAGCTCTAAGTGAGGTATCATTTTGGGAGGGAAACAACTCAATTAGACCGAGGTAACTCTAGCTTCATTTCCTCCCCCTTGTCTCAACAGAAGATTGCTCAAGCAGATAGTGTGTTGATTTTGCAAGGGTGGGCAACATTCTCATGCCACCTCATATTTGGATTGTACAGTATAAACCAAAACTGAGACTGAGAGAGAAAAAGAGAGAGCAAGAACAATAGAGAAATAGAGATGGAGAAACAGAGATGGAGGGGAGTGAGGGAGAGAGAGAGGCAGAGAAGGGAAGAAGGGAGGGAGAAAAAGAGAGAGAAAGAGAGAGGAAGGGAGGGAGGGAGAGGAGGAGAGAGAAAGAGAGAAAGGGAAGGAGAGAGAGGAAGAGGGAGGAGGAGGAAGAGGGAGACAGAGAGAGAGAGAGAGACAGAGAGAGACAGAGAGAGAGAGAGAGAGACAGAGAGAGAGAGAGAGAGAGAGAGAGAGAGAGAGAGAGAGAGAATGAGAATGAATTGCACATGTGAAGTGCTTACTACATGTAAGATGTGGTGCTAAGCACTCAGGACACAGATATAAGCAAGCTAGACAGTCCTTGCCTTCAAGGAGCAAGACAGAGACACTAGAAAGGGGGAGGGTACAAATGGTGGCATGGAGGTCATAGAGATGTCCAGGAAGAAAGGTGGAGGCCTGGATCCAGACAGGATAAGATGAAACCTTGCTAATCAGAACCCATCATGGTTCTAGGGGGAGAATGTCTGGTAGGGAGGAAGTATAGACTTGAAATGTCTCAGTTGAGGCTTCTGGGATTTCAGTTTATGGCACAGCTTAGTATCTATGCTGTGCAATGGTCGGTATTATGAGTGGTACAGTACCCTGGTGTAAGAGGAGTTGATTTGAAATTCTACCTCTGATGCTTACTGTTTGTGTGACCTTAGGCAAGTCACCTAATCTTCTTGGGTCTCAGTTTACCCATTTATAAAATGAGGGCATTGGTTGGACTAAATCTCTTCTGAAGTCCCTTTCAGCTTTAGATCTATGGCAGTAAGACATAGCACACAAACACACACATCTCTTTTCATGAGAAATTGCATCACAAGTTATCAATAAATTATTATAAATAATTTCATAGGATTATAGATATTGAACTAGAAGAAATCTCAGAGGTCAGTCAGTCCAATTCCTACCTTCTATAGGTGAGTAAGCTGAGACCCAGAGAGCTAGATAACTTACCCAAGGTTGCTCAGGTAATAAGCATTCAAACAGGATCTGAACCCAGGTCTTAGAGCTCTTTCCACTGAACTATGCTTCTTTTCATAGGCATGTTAAGCACATACTGAGTGTCCAATGCTGGGTTAGACTCTGTAGATTCAGAGACAAAAACGGAACTGTCCTTCCTTTCAAGGAATTCATAATACAGGGAAAACATGCAGGAAAAACCATTTGGGGATCAGGATGCAGTACTTTAGTTGATCTTATAAGAAATCTAGGAACTTTTAAGAATTAAAGGTGAGGAGGAATGTATTATAAGAAATGAGAAGGAATCCTGCAAAGGCACCAAAGTAGGAGATGGGAATGTCATATATGAGGAATAAAAAAGGGGCACTATATATATATATATATGTATATATATATATACATATATATATATGTATATATATATATACCTTTAAGCCCAGGATAATGAGATCAAATAAGATAAAGCACCAAACAATATTTCAAACAACAATTTTTGTGGGCAGAGCTCTTGAAACTAAGGAAGTGTTCATCAATTAGAAAATTTCTGAACAAAGTGAGGTATATGAATAGATTCTACAAGAAATGAGGAAGACTTGGATGAACTGATTAAAATTGAATTGAGCAGAATCAGGAAAGCAATTTATAAAATAACAACATTGTAAAAAAATTAATAATTTTGAAAGACATAAGAACTCTAATCAATGAAATATCTAAACATGATTGCAGAGGACCAATGGTAAAGATTGTCACTTACCTCCTGAGAGAGAGAGGTGATATGCAGAATGAGACACACAATTTTGGATATAACTAAAAGTGGGATTTTCTTTTACTTGACTATGCATATTTGTGACAATGGTTTTGTTTTCTCTGTATTCCAATGGAGGGAGGGAAGGGAAAGATTGAAAGACACTAAATGCTTCTTGGTTGAAAAATCAAATTAACTTTTTCCCCCCAGAGAAAGTAGGCATTCTGGCTGAAATGTAGACTAGTGATGGACAGTATTGTGCTTTAAGCCTGGTAAAGGAGCCTAGAGCCAGATCATGTGCACCTTCAAATGATAAACAGAGAGATCTGTATTCTGTTTTAGGAAATAGCGAGTTACTAGACCCTCTTAAACAAAGGTATGACTTGGTCCAACCTGTGCTTTAGGAATATCACTTGGGTAACTATATAGAGGATGGAATAGAGAAGAAGAAAGTCTAGTTATAGGGAGATCATTTAGGACTTAAATACTCTCATGGATCAGAGACCTGTAGTATGGCATAAAATTACTGGTTATCATGCAGATAAGAATAATTAATGTTTATATAGCACTTACTATGTGCTAAGCTCTGTGATAAGTGCTTCATAATTATTTTCTCATTTCATCGTCATAACAACCCTAGGAAGTAGGTACTATTCTTGTCCTTGTTTTACAGAGGAGGAAATTGAGGCAAAAAAGGTTAAGTCACTTGTCCAAGGTCATATGGCTATTAAGTGGATTTGAACACATAGCTGAATTTGAACTCAGGTTTTCTTGCTTCAAGGCCCAGCACTTATCCACTGTACCATCTACTTGCTAGACCATGCCAACTAGCTGCCAGATGCAATAAAACCTAGTATCTCCCTGATTCTGCACAAAGCATCAGCTTACAGTATAATTATCATGTACTAGCATGGAAATAAGTCATGAATAGAGTCACATTTATATTGGCAAACTCAACTGTATCATTACCATGGTTGAGTGATTCACACAGGTGTTAAGACATATGATCTGAGTGCTGGTCTAACTGGCAAGTAGCTGCAGTCTAAGGCTGATTTTAATATAAGAAACATTTATTAAGTGTCTACTGTATACCAGACATTGTGCTAGGTTCTGGGGGTACGACAACTAAAATAGCCCCTGCCTTTGGCTCTGCCACTAAATTCCTCTGTGAGTTTGTGCAAGTCAGTGAAACCTCCCTGGGCTATAGTTTCCCCACTTGTCAAAGTCAGGCTAGAGCAGGGCTTCTTGGACTGGGTCCATGGACCAATTTCAGGTATAAATCCTGATGGGGAAAATAAATACATCATTATTCTTATATTATATATTATACAGTATCCTGTATATTTTATTTTATGTATCTAAAAACCTCCTTAAGAGAATGAGTCTACAGGCAAGAGTCTATAACATAAAAAAGTTTAAGAACTAGCTACCTCTGGATAACTTCAAGTTCTTGATCTGTGGGCCTATGATTGGTCACATTAAAGGTGCCTGGAATCTGAAACCTAGACAGACTGGCTATGAAAGAGAAGAGTCTGGAAAGGACTTAGCAGAGGGAAAGTGAAAGGAAGTCTAGGGAAGTAGAGAAAGGGTCAGGAGAGCATTAGCATTGGTCATGGTAGGCTAGGCAGGCTGGCAGTCAGCATCAGTGAAGCAGAGTGGTGTGATCATAGGATTATAGACTTAAGAGTTGGAAGGAACTGCAGAGGCCACTTAGTTTAACTTGATTGCTTTACAGATAAGGAAACTGAGGCTCAGGGATATTAAGTGATTTGCCCAAAGTCACACAGGTAATAATTACCAGAACACAGATTTGAACCCAGATCCTTTAAATCCAGGGCTGGTACTCCTTGCCCTGTAACCCTCCCCAGTTCTACAAAGTTGGTGGTAGTAACAGACGAACAAGTAGGTAGAATCCAGGCAATCAGGCAGAATATAACATTAGAGTAGCTAGGTGGCAGCTGGTAGTGGACAAAGGACCAAGAAGATGTCTTGTCTCAAAGCATCTGGGGAAGGAGACATAATATCAGAACAGAGATTGAGGTCTCATATCCAAGAAAAAGACAGAGACCCAATTCCTCAATTGCAGCACAAGGCAATGGATTTGGTCCCAGTGAGAAAGAACCAAGAGATAATTTCTGAGCAAGGAGAAGCAAGAGTGACTTGATACACTCAGATCCAGGGGAGCTTGGATTCCCACTGTTTGGAGTGTATGGTTTGATCCCAAAGCCTGAGTCAGGGCTAGGCCAGAGGATGGGAATTCCAGAACCTCAGCTGAAGGAAAGAAGTCTAGGGCCAGGCGAGCCATTACTCAACAGTGAAGAGCTCGTTATCTTCTGCAATAAGACTGTCATCACAAAGGATGCTGGAAAAGCAGGATGGAGGAATAGCCAAACCTCCTGTCAGAGAGAGAAAACCTCAAAAGGCACAGAACATCTTTCTTGTAGAAGGAAATGAGGATCCCAACAGCAGGACTGAAACAGAGTGGGTGGAATTGAAGGGAAATATTTATCAACACATAGTTAACACTCATGGCTATAAAAAGGCACAGGGATCTGTTTGACAACAACAGGAGAATGCAGCCTAGATCAATAACAAAACAATTAGTCAATTAATAAATATTAGTTAAATGCTGACTACAGGCCAGACACAAAGCTAAGCTCTGCAAAAAGTAGTCAGAACACCCTTTCACCCAGGAATGTGCTCACATGGAAGTCCTTCTTATGGAGGATAGATGGTGGATGCCATCAGACATGGGCATCAAGTGTCTGCTGCCCTGATATATAACAAAGGTCTGAAAATGACCCATGGGTCAAATGGTATAGACAACACAATACACTACATGTTTTTTTTTCCTGTGTGTGTATCTTTTTGTTTGCTTTTTAGGCAATTGGGATTAAGTGGTTTACTCAGACTCACATAGCTAGTAAGTGTCTGAGGCTGCATTTGAACTCAGGTCCTTCTGACTCCAGGGTCAGTACTCTATTCACTGTGCCACCTAGCTACCCCTACACTGCTTATTAAGATCAATGTACAAAGACCGTATACTAGAGTAAAAGAAATGCCACACACTTGACCTTGGGAGCCTTTCCCAATCTGGTTGCAGCCTACTGTTTCAGGCTTATTACACATTACTCCCCTTGCATGTATTCTATGTTCCAGCCAAACTGCCCCACTTGCAGTTTCCTATACATCACATTTCATCTTCTACCTCTGTACCTTTGCATAGGCTATATCCTGTCCCTGTAATATACTCCATCCTGATCTAAACCTCTTAGAACCCTGATGTGCCTTCAAGACTCAGTTCAAGGGCCACCTTCTATAAGAAGCTGGTTGTAGTTGTTCTGCTTTTTAGTACTAATCCAATTAATATTTGTGTTAATGATAGGGTCTATTATCCATTCCAGCTGTGACTTCTTATAAGCCTATGAGTCTGGATTATTGTGGGGCACAGTGGTGCCAGGTGAGGGAGAACATGTTCAGTTGGTTTTGAGTCAATAAGGACTCTTGGGCAGCCTTTTTATCCACATTTGGGGCAGAGGTATAGGAGAGGATGACAGCATATCACAGAAAAGGCAGCCACTTTTCTTTTGAGTAAGAGTAGATAGATTCCTTCCATCAAACAATTTTGGTTCTTTAGGGAACACTGGTGTTGATATGATAGTCAAAGAAATCTGAGGATGCAGTGCCTCAAAATTCAAGGGCAAGTGACGTGATTATTTAACCCCATGTGGAAGGAGAAGAATCTGTCTAGCACATATATCAACATATAATAGGCACTTGATGAATACTTGTTAGAGGATCATAGATTTTTTAGTCTATTGGGTCTAATGTATTTTCTACATGAGGGAACCAAGGAAGAGAGGTTAAGTGATTTGCTTGGGGTCACATGATTAGTAACTGTCATCCTGCCTCCAAGAATAGTGTCCCATGTACTAGTCCCATTGGCAGATGACCTATAGAGCAAACTTTACAAAATTTTAAAAATGAATCAACATTTATGAATCAGTTACTATATGCCTGGCACTGGGCTAAGCAATTGGGGAGACAAAGAAAAAGTTCCTGACCCCAAGGAACTTACATTCTAATGGGGGTAATAACATATATAAATCAAAACCTACAAGATAAATACAATGAGGATGATAGTCAACCTGTCAGAGGATGACCATTAACAGTTGATGGATCCAGGTGATACCTTATAGAGGAGATGACATTTGAGGTGAGTCTTAGAAGAATTCAGTGATGCTAAGAAATTGAGAAAGATGGCCTATTAGTCATGGGGAACAATCAGTGCAAAGCATAGAGTTTCTTGGACACGGAACAAAAAAGTAGATCAATATGGCCAGATCACAGATGTGTGGAGGGGAATAAAATGTTAGGAAGATGGAAAAAATTAGAAGGAGCTGGGTTGTGAGGATAATTTAAGTGGGAGGATCTTTCCCATTCATTAACAGGCCTATGTGACCTGCTTAAATCACATGGAAGCCTAAGTCACATGTGGTGTGAGGAGCTTGCTGAATGAGTGGAACAGGAAGGCTGAAGCAGAGCTGAGAGGAAATTGGTCAGAGCAGTCAGAACTGAAGGGCACAGTCAAGCAAGCAGCTGACTATGAGTGAAAGAAGGGCATTTTGTTTAAGGGACTCTGTTTGTGATTTGTTTAAGGGAGCTGATTTGTGGGAAACCTAACAGAGGGAAGGCTTGGGACTGGTGTTGCCCTCTGCATTGTTATTATGTATGGATTTATTTGTTACTATGATGGATTTGGCTTTCTCCTGTTGGGATTGGGCTTTCTGGTGTCTGCATAAATATTTTAGTTCTGTCTTCCATGTGGAGAGTCTGCTGTATTTCCCAATTCAGAATTGCATTGGCATATTCATGGCCACTGTAGGCACTGTGAATATAGAAGATCTATGACAAAGGATACTATATCTGATCCCATGATGATACGGAACCATTGAAGTGTATTGAGAGGGAAGAAAATAAGTGTTCATTAAGTGTCTGCTATGTTCCAGACCCCGTACTAAGTGCCTTATAAGAGATTTATTTCATTTGATCCTCACACCAACTGTGAGAGGTAGGTACTACTATTAGCCCCCATTTTACAGTTGAGGAAATTGAGACAGACAGAAGTTAAGTGACTTGCCCAGGGCTCTATAGCAAATAAGTGTCAAACTGGATTTGAACTCAGGTCTTCCTGACATTAGGGCTCATGTTTTCTCCACTGCACAACCTAGCTGTTTCTAGGTATTCCCCTAAGTACGAAAGGATACTGGTCATCAGTATAACCTGATGGAAAGAGGACTGCACTGATTCAGAAAACCTAGGTTCCATTTTCAGCTCCTTTGTTCACCAGCTGTATAATGTAGAGACAGTGATAACATCAAAGATTTACAGCTGGAAGTGGGAGTACCTTCTAGTGGGTCTTCCTGACTCAAGGTTCTCCATACTTTACACAACTGGCAAAGTGACTTTCCCAAAGAGAAAATCTGACACATCACTCTCCTCCTCAATACGTTCCAGCGGTGCCCAATTGCATATAAAGTCACATATAAATGCCCCTGTTTGGCTTTTATAGCCATTCTCAACCTGGTTGCAATATATTTTTCCAGGCTCTTTATGTATTCTCTTCCATCACTCCATGATCCAGCCCATATGGTCTTCTCTCCATCTCCCTTTCCATTTCATTTCCAGTGCCTGGAATGCTCTCTTCCTTACAGTGCTTCACAGAGTCCCTCTCTCCCTTTAGGAAGCAGCTAAGTACCATCTTCTAAGGGCATCTTTCCTGATGTTCCTCAACTGTTCATCACCTTCCTCCTAAACTACCTTGCATTTAAGTACTTTGTGTATGTTTGTATTATTCTGTACATATTTATACATGTGCTGTGGATTTCTAGTTAGGAGTTAAGCTCTTTGAGGGCAAGGATCATTTTGTTTCTCTAGTATTTCAAACAACCCCAAGCATGCAGTAGGTACTTAATAAATGCTTGCTGCCTGGTTGAAGAAATTTATCTTCTATAGAAGAAAACTTTCCCAGTCCCCTAATGCTGGTGCTTTCCCTTTTATGATTTTCTTCCATTTATTCTGTCTGTAACTTGTCTGCATATAGTTGTTTACATGTTGTCTCCCCTATCAGACCATGAGCATCTAGAAGGCAAAAAATATTTTTGCCTTTTTTTGTCTCTCCAGTCATGTGCACGGTAAGTGCCTAATAAATGCTTGCTGCCTGTCAAAGGCTGTGGCTTTATAAAATGAAGAAGATGGACTAGATGAATTCTGAGAAGGCTTTTATGTCTAAATCCTATGATCTTGTGTCTGACCTCAATGTCTGTCCCCTAGTGAGCAGCACAGGAACATGTGCTGAATAAATATGTGTTGGCCATGATGATGTAACCCTGGCCCCTTATCATGGGAATGAATAACAAAATGCACAGGCATGCAATAACACGCCCCAAGGCAGTCCAGCTGTTTCAAAAACAATCTCCTGATGAAAGCTAGGACTAAGGAGAAAACTGTAAAAAAGCAGACAGAGCTGTCAGGAACCAATAAGAAGATGTTGCAGTAACATCTCAGGGTAGCTTTGGCTCCAAGACTGTGTAATTCCCACATCAAAAGGGTCACTGATTGACAGCTCTGTTCAAAGCCATATGTCTCCTTTGTCTGCTTGGAGTTACTGTCCTTAAATAATTGCAGCCCACAAGTGGTGATAGAGGGAGTGAAAAAATTCAGGAAGCTTCTGCTGATTCAGAGAGTGTCTGATATTATGATCTCCCAGCATCCTTAGGTTTCCCATAACTCCCTAGTGCTCCTTTGAAAACGAGATCTAGCCTTGATTTTCTGCTTAGGAATGTGGGAGATTTTAAGAGATTTTTGCAGTAGAAGAGTAAAACTATATAGAGTGTAAGAATTGGGAGAGATCTTAGAAATCATTTTATATGACTTTTATGGATGAGGATGGGGAAGAATTTTACAGTCAAGAGTAGTAGAGGACAGAAAAGTTTATAATATTTATAATGTTCAAATAGATAGAATCCCATTTTGCCACTGAAAAACAATGAATGATCTAAGATTAGAGAATGGCACGCACAACCCTATTTAAAGATCAACGCATGCTGCAATGGAAAGAGTGGTTCTGGAGTCAGAAGATCTGGGTGCCAATTCCACTACTGATGCTAATTACCTGTGACCTTGTGCAATTCACTTAAACTTTATTGGTCTTGGTTTCCTCATCTGTAAAATGAGGGAGTTTGGCTAGGTAACTTCTGAGGATCTTTGCAGCTCTGGATCTCTGGTTCTAGGAATGTCACCAAATAGGGTTTCTCTTGCAGACATACTGTTAGTGGGCCACTTGGGTCTCCATGGGTTTTTCTCACCCTCTGCTCTGGCCTTCAGCACCTGTCTTGTTGGCCCTGACTTCAATCCTAGGGCTTTCCTTGTCTCACTTTAGATACCCTTGAACCTTTTCCCCTCCTTTCAGTATAATCTACTGGTTTTTTGACTATCAGGTCAAATCACATTACTTTTCCTCCAAGGAAAATATAAGCCTCTGGAGGGCAGGGATTGCATGTCCTTTTTTTGTACCTGCAAACTTGTGACAGCTAGAAGAATGCTGAGTGTGGTACAATGGGAAAGATCAGTAACCCTGGAGCCGAAAGACCAAAGTTCGTATAAAATCTCCAATGATTACCATCTTTGTAACCTTGGTGACTCACATAATCTCTCTGCACCACCGTTTCCTCATTTGTAAAAGGAGGAATTTCAACTAGTTGGCCTCTGAAGTCCATTCCACCTCTCAATATATGATCCTATGATCCTACATAATAGGCATTAAATAAATGTTTATTAAATTGAACTATGTGGTACACTAGATAGAATGCCAGGCCTAGAGTCAGGAAGGATCATCTTCCTGAGTTCAAATCTGGCCTCAGACACTTGCTAGCTGTGTGACGCTGGGCAAGTCACTTAACCCTGTTTATCTTAATCTTTCATCTGTAAAATGAGCTGTAGAAGGAAATGGCAAACCACTCTATATCTCTGCCAAGAAAACCCCAAATGTGGCCAAGAAGAATTGGGCACAAGTGAAAAATGACTAAACAACAACAAAATCCAACCCAATAAAGCTCAAGTTAAGCATCCTCTCCTGCAGGAAGACTATCTAACTTCCCTTGGTTGACAGTACCCTCCCTGAAATTACTTTGTGTTTAATTTTTTTCTCTGTGTGCTTGGTTCCCCCAAAATAGGCTGTTAGTTCCTCAAGGGCAGGAAATGCTTACTTTTTTTATTTTTTACTTTGGATTCCCAACAAATAGTGTAGTGCCTGACAATCATTAGGTAAGAATTTATTAAGTGCTTACTATATTCCAGGCTTTGTGCTAAATGCTGGGAATAAAAAGGCATCAGTAGTCTCTACCCTCAAGGACCTTACAGTCTAATAAGGAAAGACAATATGTAAATAATGAGGAAACCATAAGACAGACAGACTATAGGAACGTAATTTCATAAGGGAAGGTATTAGCAGCTGAGTATTCTGGGAAAGGCCTCTTGCAGAAAATAGGACTTGAGAGGAGTCTTGAAGGAAGCCTAGGATTCTAAGGGGCAGAAGTGAAGTAGAAGAGCTTTCTACAGAGTGTGCAGAAGGGAAGGGAACATTAGAAGATTGGACAAGTTATAAAGAATTTTAAATGCCAACCCAATGACTCCATATTTGGAGTGGACAGTAGGGATCCAATGAGTATTGAGTAGGGACATGAGCAGACTAGACGCTCATTTTGATAGCAAAGTATAATACAGATTGAAGTGGGGAGAAATTTGAGGCAGGAAGACCAATGAGGGGACTGTTGCTTCAGCAAGAGGTGATTAGGGCCTGTGAACAGAGAGAAAAGACACATGCAAGAAATGGTGTAAAGGTAAAAATGATAACATTTGCTGCACAGTAGATGTTTAATAATTTTGCCATAAAAAATAGCAGATCTATGGAATTCAAAGAAGTTTAAAAATTCTTATATAGGGATGTCAGATGGAAGTGAGCAGCTAGGTGACACAGCGGATAGAGTGCCAGACCTGACATCAGGAAGACTCATCTTCCTGCCTTCAAATCAAGCCTTAAGCATCTACCCGCTATGTGAACCTGGGCAAGTCACTTAACCTTATTTAACCCAGTTTCCTTATCTGTAAAACAAATTGGAGTAGGAATGGCAAACCATGCCAGTATCTTTGCCAAAAAGACCCCAAAAGGGGTCATGAAGAGTTGGATACAATTTAAATGACTGAACAACAAAAAACACAGATATTTAATAAAGGCCTGTGGAATGAATGCGTGAACTGAATTGATTAAATGAAGAAACACCAACTGAAATCCTATTGATTAATTTTTTGGAGTTGGTAGGAAAAAGGCAAAAATAAGGACTTCCTTAAGCTTTTGAGGATATTGCTAAGGTTTTGTTTATATCCTGAAAGGAGCCTTTGATTTTCAGAGAAAAAGGATAGCTTACAGAGCCATTTAAAAACCACCAGGGTCCCTAGAATCTTTAGTATAGTGGCATCAAGAAGAGATGGCATATTTGGGATTGTTCAAGAGATAGAAATTTTCATTTTACTCAAAGGCTATGAGCCAAAGCAAAACCAGTCATTGTGGGACTGAGAAAGAAAGAAGAAAGGAGAGACTTAAATGAAGTGGAGCTAACATTCTGCTGCCCCGATTTTGCCATGTCCTTTCAAATGTTCTTGAGACTGAGGATGCTGTTCCCCTTCAGAATCCCACCATATCCTCAAGGGAACCATTTGAGCACCCTATCTGATATCCACTCCATCTGTCTGTATTGTACCCGTCGTTCATAGCTTGGTGCCAATCACCTTGAATGTATGAAGTCTAAACATGAGACAAAAGCCAAAGGCATTTTCAGTGTTTAAGTAGCCACTAGAGCAAAGAGATATAATTAAAGAACAAGAGTCAAACATTTTGTGAACTGACTGCTTCAGGAATAGATGCAAAAGAAAAGCTGATTCCAAAAATGTTAGGATAGACTTAGAGCTGGAAGGAATCTCAGAGTTCATCTAACCTAAACCCCTCATTTTACAGATGAAGAAACTGAGGCCCTGCAAATTTAAGTGACTTGCCCAAAGTCACCCATGAAGTAAGCATCAGAGGTAGGATTTGAACCCAGGTTTTCTGACTTCAGAATCAATGTTCTTTCCACTCTCCTTCAAATGTTGGGAAGATCTTTGCTTTCTTCCCTAATAATCCTGGCATTCTCCAAGGGGACAGCAGAATAAAATATAAAGCCAAGACAATCTCAGTAGAACCACTTTGGTTCAATATTTATTGATTCCCCTTCTTCCCTCTTCACCTGCTGTATCCTTAATCATGCTTTGTGGAACAATTCAACTGAAATGCTATCTCTTCCAGGAAGCCTTTCCCGATCCCTCTAGTCAGTAATGACCTTGACCTTACAAAACCCAGTACACCCCTCTAAAGCATATGTACAATACTACATGTACTAGTTATCTGTGTGTTTTATCCCCATATCAGACTTCAGGTCATCATTCCTCCTCTCCATTCCAGATAAAATAGGACTAATTTAAGAGAGCAAGGATTAAGTCAAGGATGCAATCATTTACTCCCATAGGTTCCCAAAGTGGGCAATACTGCTGGAATGATTCAGGGGTCAGTAGCAGCCTTGAATGCAATGGCAGTGTGTGTTGAACAAAAATAAGGGGATGGGGGTGGAGGCATAAGGAAAGAAAGGGAAAGAAGAGAAGAAAGTTTTGAAAAACCTTTCATATTTGTTTCATCTGTTGTGTAACAGAGTTAAAGTTGTAGTGATTACATTATTTTCTAAGTAAGCACACAAATACAAGTTATAACTGATTAGTGGCTGAGTCCACTGACAGGTCTTAACAAGCAAGTGTTGGTAAGTGTTACACATTGTCAGGAAGTGCAGTATGCACTGGCAGGAATATGTGTGTGTGTGTAATGACTTGTTTACAATAAGATACGACATGGTTATATGATGGAATATTGCATCATCAAAATTTCAATGCAGGAAAAAAACTCACAGATTTAAAATAAATTTTTAAATTTAACACATCATTTTAAAAAAAATTATTTTTTTAGAAATGCCACAAATTTATAAACAAAACATTAAAGTATTAAAGAAAGTAATTTTTCAGGCGGTACTGAGTATTTTTAAGGAAGGCAGTAAACCAAATAAGTTTGGGAACTTCTGACATACTCCATGAATAAGAATCTATGGACCTCACTTTCCTTATCTAAAAAAGGAAAAGAGTTGGATCAGATTACATTCGACTTCCCTTCTAGCTCTAGTCCATGATCCTATAATCTATAACCTGGATTTCAATCTTATTTCTGACATTTATGAATTAAGATTCCTTAGGAGGGTTCTAACTTCTCAGAGCCTCAGTTTCTTCATTTCTGAGATAACTGGTGTTGAATGGTTTCTCAGTTCCCTTCTAGCTCTGCATTTCTGTGAAATAGCACCAGCATTAAACCTGGGATTTTGATGGCATTGCCTGGAATAACTGGAGAGGTGGATAAGTGGACAGAGCTCACAGGAAAGATGAAGGAGCCCAGTCTTTATTCTATTGAATTCAGTCAGACTTCAAGAGCTTAAAGGGTTTTCAAATTTATCTCATTTATCTTCACAAGAGCTTGCAGTCAGAACATCCTCAGGAAACCTTTATACAACTGTGTGTGTGTGTGTGTGTGTGTGTGTGTGTGTGTGTGTGTGTGCATGCGCACGCTCTGTAGTTCTATAGCTCAGCTCAAAAGCAATAATGAATGAGAAGCATATGAGCTTCTGATCCTTTGGGATCACCAGAGAAACTCTATTTTTCCAATAGGTTTTGAAAGATCAAGGACTGGATCAGATCCTTTTTTTGTGAGAAAAGCATTAGACCAACTGCTGTGGAGGGCCAATGCTCACTGACCTCTTCTTAATCTAGAAGAATGAGCAACTAACTTCTCCCCACTGTCCTCAATCTTTGCCAAGTCAGAGGCTAAGACGAAGCAACCTAAGTTACAAACCTTAGTGAAAGAATTCAACTAGGAATCGTTTTTTTCTCCACATCCCAGATGCACTTGTTGAATTTCTAATATATATATTAGAATATTTATATTCTAATATCTAATATATATTCTAATATATATAAAATATATATATGAAATATGTATGTATATAAAATATATATATATATTTTTTACTAGTCACTTAATCATTTGACAATCAGTTAGTGTCCGAGGACAGATTTGAACTGAGGTCTTCCTGACTCCAAGCCCAGCTCTCTATCCACTGAGCCATCTAGTTGGCACTAGGTATAGCTACATACAGTTTAGGTGCAGCAAAGTAAAGTTAGGTGCAGTGAGGTGCAGTTAGGTGCAGTGAGGTGCAGCTAGGTGCAGTTAGGTGTAGCTATGTGCAGTGAGGTACAGCAAGGTGTAATTAGTTGGAGTGAGGTGCAGTTATGTGCAGCTATGTGCAGTAAAGTGCAGCGAGGTGAAACTAGGTGTAGTGAGGTGTAACTAGGTATGGTGAGGTGCAATTAGGTGCAGTGAGGTGCAGTTAGGTGCAGCTAGGTACAATTAGGTGCAGTGAGGTGCAACTAGGTGCAGCTAGGTACAATTAGGTGCAGTGAGGTGCAACTAGGTGCAGCTAGGTACAATTAGGTGCAGTGAGGTGCAGTTAGGTGCAGCTAGGTACAATTAGGTGCAGTGAGGTGCAACTAGGTGCAGCTAGGTACAATTAGGTGCAGTGAGGTGCAGTTAGGTGCAGCTAGGTACAATTAGGTGCAGTGAGGTGCAGTTAGGTACAGCTAGGTACAATTAGGTGCAGTGAGGTGCAACTAGGTGCAGCTAGGTACAGTTAGGTGCAGTGAGGTGCAACTAGGTGCAGCTAGGTACAATTAAGCGCAGTGAGGTGCAGTTAGGTGCAGCTAGGTACAATTAAGCGCAGTGAGGTGCAGTTAGGTGCAGCTAGGTACAATTAGGTGCAGTGAGGTGCAACTAGGTGCAGCTAGGTACAATTAGGTGCAGTGAGGTGCAGTTAGGCAGTGTAGGGAATAAACCACCTGGCCTAGAATCAAGAAGACTTGAATTCAATTCCAGCCTCAGATTTTCATCGTGGGCCATCTTTAGTTGTCCTGATCTTTATCTGATCACTGGACTCAAAAAACTCCAGAGGAGAAAGTGAGTCTGGTGACTTCACACAGACCTCCCTCACTTAAATCTAATTCAGTTGCAAGTCATGGCATCCCCTCCTTGATTGCCATGGGCCTCTTTGAAAACAAAGGAGAAGCAATAACATTTGACAAGAATTTATTTAGTGTGTACCATGGGCCAGGCATTGTGCTAATCAGGGGTCCTCCAGGCCACATGTGATCCTCTAGGTCCTCAAGTGCAGCCCTTTGACTGAATCCAAACTTCACAGAACAAATCTCCTTCATAAAAGGTTTGTTCTATAAAACTCGGACTCAGTCAAAATGCCACACCCAAGGACCTAGAAGGCCACATGTGACCTCAAAGCCACAGTCCCCCACTCCTGTCTAGGGGAGAATAGAAAGAAAAAAGGTCATAGTGAGTGCCTTTAAGGAGTTTATTTTCTATCAGAGAATATGAGAACCTTAAAAAGACTTAGATATTACCTAGACTTGTATGAACACCTCTCAGGAATGCCACAATGCCCAAGAGGCTGAGTATATATATATATATATATATATATATATATATATATATATATATATATATATATATATATATATATATATATATATATTCTAGGAAGGAGGTCATTCCATATACCTTACCATAACTTTAAACTGCTCCCTATTTGACTTGTTCCACCCCTGTACACTTCTCTGTGTATATATCTGATGGGCCCCCCATTTGCCATATCAGTGCTATTTGCTAAATTTTGTGAGGGAAGAGACAATACCTTATTTATCTTTGGATTTCTCCCATGCCTAGTATGGTACCTGTATAATGTAATATGTGCTACCCACCCTCACTCTAGCAAAATCTCTTTTCTCTGTAACCCTAACCACTGGAAAGTTCAAGGAATTATATTTAAGAAATGTTTCCTTTGGCCCACTCTTTATTTAGCTTGTATGAGGAAAGAACAAGTAAGTGAAAAAGTTTTAGGAGTAAGGACTCTCAGAGTAGCCTTTGTCAATACTTGTGCTCCTTCTTTCTCTCACCTCTAAGCATCCCAAACATCTTTCAAGGCTCAGCTTATTTCCCCTAGGTAATGGTGCCCTCTCCCCTTGTTCCTCAAATTCCTCATGTATTTGTTTAGAACAATGCAATATAGAACATTTGTATACACACACACACATACACACACACATACACAATGTTGCTTTCCTACTGGAGAATTTAATCTCCTTGAGGGAAGGGATTATTTTGTTTTAGTAACCCCAGTGCCTAATGCAGTGTCAGACACATAGTAGGCACTTAATAAATGATTATTGATTGAATGAGTGAATGAATGAATTAGTAGGCTTTTAATAAATGTTTGTTGAACGAATAAGTAGAAGATGCTTGCTTAGTCCTATAAAGGACTTGACAAAGGGAAAATATATTCTTTTTAAAAACATTCTCATTAATAATTTAGATCAACTGCTTACTCTTCCAGACAATGAATTATAAGAAACTTCTTTGAATTTCTGTGACTTTTTTAAAAAAAGTTTTTTAATGTATCACAAAGTTGTTTAATGGTTTTATTATAAGAGCTAATAAGCACCCAGGAGTAGTTATTCGCAGCAGAACACAGAATTCTCACCACAAGATGCCCATTAAGTGCAAGAGAAGTTGAGCTCAGCTGAAGCAATTAATCTCATTTTGAGATCTCTGCACAGTTTTCAAGTCAAAATGGGGACCTGAAGGTCAGTGTTGATTGTATAGCAAAAACAACTTAGCATTACTGAAGTAAATTATAAATTCCTTGTTAGGCTCTGTTTCAATATGTTTTTAAAGTATTATTTAAATCTATATTGTCACTGAAAAGATAAATAATTCCCTTCAAAGATGGCCATCCATCAGCACACTCCAGAATGCCTCAAGGAGGGAATAACGTCTCGGGGAGGCAAGATCTTGGTATTGCAACAAGGGCGCAAAGGCAGGGCCACAGGGATGAGAAGATCATAGGATGATAGATTTAGAAGACGTCATTGACTCTAAACATCTTCATCTTACTGATGAGGGCACTGAGTGACTTGCCCAGGGGTCATTAACAAGAACCTGATGCAGAATTCAAACCTAGGTCTTCCTGACTCCAAGTTCAATTCACTTTTCAATATGCCAAGCAGAGACCTGGGTTTTATTCAGCCTTTACTCTACTGTAATGTTGCTTCGTGTACCTGAGCAAGTTGTGTCTCTGGGCCTCAGTTTCCTCACCTGTAAAATGATGAACTCTATTGTCCTTTCAGTTCTAACAGTTGATTGACGTAGGCAGCATTTGTGGCCCCACACAATATAAATATCAGATTTGTGTAATTATCAACCAATCAACAAGTATTTATTAAGCACTTACCATATGCTAAGAATTGTTCAATGTCATAGAAAAGACAAAATGAAACGGTCTCTGCCATCAAGGAGTTTATAGACTATTGGAAGAAACTCCATGTACACATATATGTATATGCAAAATAAAAGCAAGTTAATTTTAAGGAGGAGGCACTAGCTGCTGAACAGATAAGGACAGGCCTGTACAATTCAGGATAGGTTAAGTGAGGTCTCATATAGTTGCATGAGAAAAATCCTCAATAAAACATAAAATGCCCTATGGAGGAAAAAAAACTTAGATTCAAAGTGAAAAGACCTGGGTTAGAATTCTTCCTTGTATATCTATCAAGTCATTTTTCCTTTCTGTGTCTCAATTATCTCCTCTATAAATTGAAGGGGTTGGACCAAGTGGTCTCTCTGGTCCTTTGGAGCTCTGAATCCTATGATCCCATGAATAGGTATACAAAGCAACAAAAAATTGTCACAACAAAATTCTCCCCTTAGAGAAAACCAAAAGCTGAAAACAACCCTAGAAGCCTTCAGTCTTTGTTTAGAACAATGCAATATAGGACAACACAGTAATGCGAGATCATGTCTTAGAGAAAAAAAACCAGAAAGAATTAGATTAGACTTTGTAGACTCACAGATGTACTTGAAAGTAAACCAGATATGTGAGGTATGGAGCTAATCAGGACAACCCTGAGAAATTGATTCCCCCTCCACCTAAACCCAACTGATGAGCTCATAGAAAAGCAAGGGGACAGGTAACAGAGACATTGAGGTGGTAGAATTTCAAATGAAATGCTAAGTATCCATACTTTGTCATTCTTTTTTTAAAATATGAAAAAGTTTCCTCAGAATTGATGAAATTAGAGGACAGCCAGACATTGGCTGACCACTTCAAAAAGATAAAAAACTCCTCTGCCGAGTCAGTTGAGGCAGAGGACAGCTCTGCAAAAGGTGACCTGTAGCCTCAGAGGAAAAGAGTCAGCTATGGAAGAAGTTAGCTTTTGAGAACTCTGTGGAAAAAGAGAGGGTTTCTCTCTTCTCCTTCACCTCAACAGCCCTGATATCTTGTGGCAGGGCTGCTCAGATAATAGGAAATGCTTTCCCTGAAGGGAGCAGTCCAGGCAGTCAAGGCAAGAGACAATTTTAAAGGACTTTGACCTCTGTGAATTGAGAAAAGAATTATCAGGAAAACAGCTACAGAGAAATCACCTGAGTAGCCTTCCCAGAAGAGGTGCTACAACCAAGGAAACAGAATGAAGACATCACAAAAAAAGAAGGGATATCAAGGCTGAAGACATAAATTGCTTTGGCCACCTGTGTTTGTACATGTATACTTTCAACCAAAGTACTCTATAGGCGTGCCTATCCTTCTCACTAATATTGTATAGTTCAAGGAGAGTGCACCTCAAGTTTATGGTAGGGGGAGGATATTTTCTTAGATATGTTCTTACATAAGAACATATTGTTCTTATGATGCCATCTTAGTAAGTGACTTTGCTTTGATCTAATTATATCTACTGGCTGACTATTAAAGGTAAATGTACTCACAAATAAAGGTTCTAGGAGTAGTGACTTACAGAGTCCCCAGGGACACACACACACATATACATATACATGATATCATATATACACAGGTATATGTATATATATATGCATACATATATACATATAAAATATTTTGTGTGTGTGCATTGTTATTTCCATGTTGTCTGCCCCATTGACCCCCAGGGACCCAAACTGTGAGTCTGATTTAGTACAAGGGGAGGAGGATTGCTATACAGATCAAACTGTGATGTATCTGTACAATAACTCAGTAGAGGAGACTTTCAAATTTGGGATTTTTCAGTCCTTCTTTGAACTCATTTCTCCAAAAGTACATGTTCTCAATTTAAATAATAATAAAGACAGAGACTGAATCTTTTCTTTCATTGGTATTAGGAAGTTCCAGTGAAGATCCCCTGCCCCAGCCTACAGCGAGGGGGAACACGGCTAATATTTGTCAGAATCACCCTGATTTTCCTGGCTCCAAGGCCAGTCCTCTATCCACATTGCCTCTTCATGGAAGAATTAAATTCTCAGTGGATCAAAGAAAATTTAATTCTATCATTAGGTGTTACAAACCCTATTCCCTGAATTGACACACCATTCAATTTCTCAGGAACTAGCACAGTGATTTTAATTATTGATGTATGTTAAGACCTTTTGCAAATGGACTTGGATGAAGAATCCAAGAACCAAATAGCATTGATAACACCAGAATGTGCATACATTTACTGTTTTCTCTTAGGGGGATTCTGCTTACTCTGCCACCTTCCTCCAACCCCTCTCTACTGGAAAAGAATAAGGTCTCAGAAGGTTGTATCTGAGACAAGAACCTGGCCAAACTTTCATCCTAGGATCATAGATTAAGACTGGAGAAGACCTTGGAAGACATCAGGTAGACATTTTTAGAGATGAGGAAACTGAGGCCTAGAGAGGAAACGTGACTTAGCGAAGATCACACAAGTAGTTACTGGTAGGCAGCAGAGATTTGAACCCAGATCATCTGACTATAAATCCAGTCTACTTTCCTTTGCACCGTGGCCTAACCAGCTTTGATACTTTCAAGTCTGAACCAAGGACCAAACATTGATTGTCTCTAGGCTGCAAAACAAGACACACGAACTAAGGGAATCCCTCAAAGTGGACCCATCTCCAAGGCAAAGAGCAGTAGAAAGACCACAGAACTTGGAATCAGGGCATCTTGGGTTAACCTAACTGGCTCTGCCATTTACTTACCACTCAAGTGACTTCGGTCAAATCATGTCTCTGGGCCTCAGCTTCCCCATTGGTAAAATGAGGGGGTTGGATTGGATGACCTCTGGGATCATCTAGAGCTTAAGAGATATGATCCTATGGATGTTTGAACTCTTCATGTTTCTTAAACTGTACATCCCTGTATGAACTCTGTGATCCTTGATGTTGGTAGATGCCATGTTATCCTTCACACCCAGAATTCATCCCTACTTCATAGCTTCCCTGGTTCCATTTAAGTCTTAGTTAAGATCCCACCTTCTGACAGAACCTTTCCCCAGCCCTCCTTAATCTTGATGCTTTCCTTCCTGTGGTAATTATAGATATATACATGCATGCATGTATATATGTATTTACATGCATATATGTATACATATACACACATGAATATAATACAAACATCCATATACATATATGTATATACATATATACTCTGCATGCATAGAATTTTATATTATATGTGTATGTATATATGTATATACACACATACACATATGTATATATACATACAGTGCATATATACATAGAATTATATATACACATCCACATATATTTACACATGTATACACGTATATAGTATATATACATAAAATTTATATATTTTATGTGCATACATGTGATGTGTATATATATATATATATTACACATATAGGACGACTCAATGGCACAATGGACAGAGCATTGAGTCTGGAGTCAAGAGGACCTGAGTTTAAATCTGACCTCAGACATTTAGTGGTTGTGTGAAGCTCAGCAAGTCACTTAACCCTGTTTGCCTCAGTTTTCTCATCTGTAAAATGACCTGGAGAAGGAAATGGCAAACCACTCCAGTATCTTTGCTAAGAAAACCCCAAATGAGGTAACAGAGAGTCAGACATGATTGAAAACGACTGAACAACAATAACAGCATATCACACAATATACATAAGATACACATATATATGCATATACACATATATTTGCATACATACAAAATATTCTCTGTGTGTGCATTGTTGTTTCCATGTTGTCTGTCTCTGAGAGCAGGAACTGCCTATTTTGTATCCATAGTACTTAGTATGGGGCACCTAGGTGGTGCAGTGGATAGTGCTGGGCTGGGAATCAGGAAGACCTGAGTTCAAATCTAACCTCAGATGCTTATCAGCTGTGACCCTGGGCAAGTCACAACTCTGTTTGCCTCAGTTCCTCATCTATAAAACAAGCTGGAGAAGGAAATGGCAGACCACTCCAGTATCTTTACCAAGAAAATCTCAAAAAGGGTCACAAAGAGCTGTTCACAACTGAAAAACAACTAAAGGACAGCAGCAAAGTACTTAGTATGATGCTTAGCACATAGTAGGTACTTAATAAATGCTGTAGACTTAACTATGATTCTATGTGCAGAGAAAACATGATCTATCTATCAGGATCAGGACAGTGCCTTGGAAGGAAGGAGGGAAGGAGAGAAGCATATATAAAGAACCTACTATGTGCCAGGGACTGTGCTAAAGTCATCCTGACCTATGTTTGAATATTGGACTTTGACGTCTCTGGAGTGGAGGGTGGCGCTGATGATTTTGCACAGCTCTGCCTCACTTAAATCCAATTTACTTGCAAGTGAAGACATCACCTCCTGATGTCATTGCTCCTCTCTTCACAACAACTATGGGAAGTATGAGCTATCATTATCTTCATTTTATAGTTGAGGAAACTAAGGTAAACAGAGATTAAGTAACTTGCCTAGGGACACACAACTTGAAAGTATCTGAGGCAGTATTTGAACTCAGATCTTACTGAGTCCAGTCCCAGAGCTCTCTCCACTGCTCCCTCTAGCTATACTTAGGCAGAAAAACTTCACCATTGAGACTGAATCATCAGATGCTGTTAAGTAAGGAACTCCTCAGGGCAATGTCTTTCTCTCAAGCAATTCAATGAGTTGCAAGTTCTGAAAATAACATGTAGAATGTCTTGGATTTCCAGAGGTCAAACATTTTACAACAAGGTGCAAGATGGACATATCTTGTGTGATAAAGTAGAAACCATCTGAGATAGACCAGCTCTTATAATTATGAAGCAAGTCAGGTCATAGTGGAACTAGCAGGATATTAGACAAGGCTTAGATTTGGCGTCTCATCTGGGAACTATAGTTGGTTCACTGCCTTATCTAACAAAGAAGGTAAACCTGATAAAGTCTGTCATTGAAAATGTAATTGAAAAAGATAGCTAGTTCCTTTCAGAGAAGGACATCTCAGGCAGAGTGTCAGGAACTTTTGAAAAGTTGAAACATTCTCATTCTGTGCCTGGTTTTGAGAGCCCCAGACTTTTCAGAACCCTTCCTTCAAACAGCAGCAGCTACATCTGATAATGATTGGGTACAGTTTTATTACAAGATAGTGGAAATGAACAACATGCTTTCTTCAGGAGAAAATTATTACCAAAGGCAATTTATTTTCCAGCCAGAAGGAGTAGCTGATGATTATATTTTGGCTTCAGATAAATTTAGTTTGTGTAGTTTGGGCTAAGGAATTTTTTCTGTATACTCATCATCAAGCTGATGTGGATAAAAGATTCTGTCACATGGTGTGATGGATAGACTCGGAGACTTGGAATTGGAAAGACCCAGGACCAAATCTTGCTTCAGAGGCTTACTAGCTGCGTGGACCTGGGAAAGTCACTTAATTCACTCAAGCCTTGCTTTTCTGTTCCATCTATAAGATGGTTTAATGATAGCGTCTACCTCTTGGCATTACTTCAAGGATCAAATGAGACAAGTTATGAAAAGTTCTGAAAACCTTCGATCACTATATAAAAGTGAGTTGTTACTACAGAATTCTTTAGAATTCTTGTAGCAAGTTGGAAATAGGGAATCAGTCAGACAAATCAGTTAATAAGCATTTATGAAGCACAGATCAGTAAATAAACATTTAGGTAGCTCAGTGACTAGAGTACCATGCCTGGAGTCAGGAAGGCTCATCTTCCTAAGTTCAAATCTGGTCTCAGACATTTGTGACCCTGAGCAAGTCACTTAACTGTTTACCTTAGCTTTCTCATTTGTAAAGTGTGCTTGAGAAGGAAATGGCAAACAACTCCAGTCACTTTACCAAGAAAATCCCAAACTGGGTCACAAAGAGTTGGACACAACCGAAACAGCTAAACAACAATAAACATGTGCCAAGCATTGTGCTAAGTCCTGGAGATGCAAAGGATAACAACAATATAATCTCTGCCTTTAAAATCTCTGCCCTCACATGCAAATGGGGGAGAAAACCTACAAATAACTAAATAAATGCAAGGTAAACACATGCACAGAGTGCACAGAATGTAATCTCAGAGGGGATGTCACTAACAGCTGGGGGACCAGAAAAGCCCTCTTGCAGAAGGTAGGATTTGAGCTGAGTTTGAAGGAAACCAGGAAAACCTGGAGGTGAAGATGAAGAGGAAAAGTATGCCAGAGATGGGGACCTGCCAGTGCAAAGGCTTGAAGATGGGGGTGGCAGTGGAAGGAAAGGATGTAGTACTAAAGGAACAAGTGGGACAGTCTAGCTAGAATCAGGCCATGAAGGGGCAGTAAACTGTAAGATGACTGGAAAGGTATGTTGGTGTTGTTGAGTCATTTTCAGTCATGTTCGACTCTTTGTGACCCTACCTGGGATTTTCTTGGGAAAGATACTAGAGTGGTTGCCATTTCCTTCTCCAGTTTATTTTACAGATGAGGAAACTGAGGCAAAGAGGATTAAATGACTTGCCCAGGGTCATACAGCTGGTGAGTGTCTGAGGCCAGATTTGAACTCAGGAAGATGAGTCTTCTTGACTCCAATTCTGGTCCTCCATTCACTGAGACACCTAGCTGTCTCTTGGAAAGGCAGGAGGTAGGTTACAAAAAGCTTTAAATGCCAATTGAAGAAGCTTATGTTTAATCCTAGAGCTAACAGAGGCCCTCAGGACCTTGCCCTGCAGAAGGAAGAATGTTTTGACTCATGCACTTTGTCAAAAGAAGATATGAAATTCAGGTACTAACACACCCTCTCTCAATACAGATCTGATCCCCTTCAGCAATATACAGTTTTGGAGACTGGCCTGGGGCATTAAGAGGTATGGCCAGTATGTGTCAGAGGCAGACCTGGAACCCAGGTCATGCTGACTTTGGGCCATCTACATTGCACCAAGTTTCTTCTCTTGAATTTCCTTTCTGATGAGAGTAGAGGGAGGGAACAAAATGCAGTGAGAAATTTTTTGTTTGCTTTTCAAGTCAGTGCAATTCAACCAACATTTATTGCATAGCCTATGATGGGACCACTAGTTACCATCTTCTACCTGTGTTAATTTTGAGCTTTGCTTAAAAAAAAGGGAGGGCATGGTTCAGACAAGTTCTTATCACTGCTGTTGTTACTTGGAGAAAGGGGATGGTGGGCACACTGCATTGACTTTGGCTTTGAAAGCTCTGGATTCAGCCCACTACCTGCTATGTGGCTGTGAATGTCATTTAAAATTTCCATTACCTCAATTTTCTTTGTAAAAGTAACAATATTATTTGTGTAAACTATATTGCATGGAAACTTAAGGATAACTATTAGAGTTAAAGCTTGAAGGGCCCCAAGAAATTATCTAGTCCAATCCTCTCATTTTACAGATGTGGAAACTGAGTCACAGGCAGTAATGATTTGTATACAAGATCACACTGTATGTATCAGAGTGTTTAAATCTGGGTTCTGGCAGTGCTCTTTCCTAAGTGTAATTAGAATCAAATAAGATGTGTTTTTGCATAAGGCATTTTTGTAACCATAAAGTACAAATGTAAATGCCAGTTTTCATTATTTGGAGCTGTTATTAGGAGAGGGTACAGTCATAGTGAACATGAGTCTCTCCCAAGGCTCTGTCCTGGGCCTTCTTCTTCCACAATACTATTTTGCTTGGAGATCTCATCAGCTCCCATGGATTCAAATAATATCAGTATGCAGATGCTTCTCAAATCTATTCAGTCCTAACCTCTCTCTGACCTCCAGTCTCTCATCTCTAATTGCCTATTGGATGTCTTAAGTTGGATGTCCCATAGACATTTTAAACTCAGAATATCCAAAACTGAACTGCTATCCTTCCCCCAAAATCTTGCCCTTTTCCTAACTTCCTTATTACTATCCATAGGTCCAACATTCTCCTTGTCAATCAGGCTTGAAACCAGTGCATCATCCTTAACTCTCTCTCTCTCTCTCTCTCTCTCTCTCTCTCTCTCTCTCTCTCTCTCTTTCTCCTCTCTCTCTCTCTGTCTCCTCTCTCTCTCTCTCTCAATCTCTCTCTCTCTCTCTCTCTCTGTCTCTCTATCTCTCTGTCTTTCACTGTCTCATCTCCCATATTCAATCAATTGCTAGGAACTGTTGTTTCTATCTTTCTAATCTCCCCTTCCTCCTACCTGATAATGTCACCAACCTGGTACAGATTCTCCCCACTTCACATCTGGTCTGCTCCTGGGTGGTCTCCCTGCCTCCAGTCTTTCCCCACTCTAGTTGACCTCCACTCAACTGTCAAATTGATCTTCCTAAAGCACAAGTCTAATCATGTCACCCCTTCCTCTCCCCAGGGAACTCCAGTGGCTCCCTATTACCTTCAAGATCAAATAAAAAAACCCTCTGTTTGGCATTCAAATCTCATCATAGCCTAGCCCCTTCCTACTTTTCCAGTCTTCTTGCACCTTATGATTCATCTCCACATACTTTGGGACCCATGACATGATCCTCCTTTTTGCTTGTTCCTCACACATGACATTTCATCTTCCACCTCCAGACATTTTCACTGGCCATCTCTCATGCCTGGAACACTCCCTCCACTTCCTGACTTCCCTGACTTGCTTTGGGAACCAGTTAAAAATCCCTTCCCCGTGAAGCCTTTTCAGATTCTTTAATGCTCATGACTTCCTTCCATTGATGATCTCCAATTTAGCCTGTATAGATCTTGTTACTACACAGTTATTTGCATGTTGTTTGTCTGGTTAGGCTTCAAGCTCCTTGATAGCAGGGACAGATTTTTGTCTTTCTTTGTATTCCCATCACAAAACACAGTACCTTGCACACAGTAGACACTTAATAAATATTTCTTGATTCAACTTGTTTTCTCATGAAAAAATGCTAACAGAATCAATATTCCCTGAGTTTCTTTTAACATATGTAAAATGCTGTTTTTTAAATGGAATTCAATTTTGCTGGAAATAGACCCACAGCACCCAACATGAGCGCCTCTGTAATTCATACCAGTGCAAATGTCCTTGAAACATTGACATTCTTCTAGTAGTCCTAGTGGAATTTCTTATTTAATCACTAATCTGTCTTCCTGTCTAGATCCAAAACATCCCTAAGAAGCAGCTCAGATTTTTCCACTCCTGATGTGTCTTTCTCTTGCCCACATTCCTTTCTTTCCACCCGATAAAGGCATTTCTTCTTTCCTTTCTTCCTTCCTTCTTTCCCTCCCTCTCTTCCTTCTTTCCTTCTTTCTTCGTTCCTTTCTTTTCTTTATTTCTTCCTCTTTTCCTTCTTTCCTTCCTTTCTTTTTCTTCCTCCTTTCCTTCTTTCATTCTTTCCTCCCTCCCAGCAGGGAATCAAAACTGGACTTTAGAGTCACTTAGTCCAACTCCCTCATTTTACAGATGGGGAAACTGAAGTCACAGAAGAAAGTGACTTATCCGAGGCCATACAGTAAGTATCAAAGCTATGGAAACTTAAGAATGAACAAAAGTTTCTTCCCAATCCTTGCAAGATTTTCTTAGAGAAAACTCCTAACTTTCATTTTCCCATGAACCCCTGCTTCAGTCCTTTCCCATTATGGTGAGAAAGAATAAGAAATGAAAGAGAAAAGAGGAGAGGGGACAGAGAAAAGAGAGAGGTTTTACAGCACCCTAGCATCATTATCCAGAAAACTAGGATGGTAATATCTTAAGTAAATAGTCTTTTAATGATAAAGGTACACTATAGAAGTACAGCAATATCACTTAACAACACAGGCAATTAGCCAACTGAATATAGTGAGATGTGCCAAATGCTACCTCTGACATATACTGACTGTATAACCATCTTAGGGCACCAAGACCATAGCTCTGGAGTTGGAAGAAAACTCAGAGGTCATTTAGGATTACAGGTTGTAGAGAAGGAGCTGACCTTTTTTAACAGAGGAAAGAAATCCTTCACTGGGAGCCCAACATCTATGAAATCAAAAGACTAGTTTAAAAAAATGTACAAGCTTTCTTTTATTCAGAATATTTGAGGAATGGGGCAGGTTAGTTAATTTACTGTCTTGGTGGTAATAATCACAAAAGTTGTCATAGGAGTAGGAATAACTGACACTTGTATAGTGGTTTAAGGTTTACAAAATTCTTTATATTGCAGGAAGAAACCACCCCACATAGTATCTCTTCTTTGGCTACCATATTGACTCCTTTCCATAATTCCAGTCAAGGTCAGGACAAGACCAAGAGTGGTACTTCAAGAACTTGGGTCACCTGACTACCTGGAAGACAAATACCTTGCCCACCATGTTTCCATGACAATAAATTTGTGGGCAGGGGAACCTGGCATATCTGATTTGGGATGCTGGAAAGCTAGGAAGGATATGACAGGGGATTCTGAAACTAGGTTGAAACAGCTCTTGAGAACCTCCTCAGAAACTGGCAAAATCTACAAATCAAGGCTTAATTTATGGCTTTGTCTATTTCTAGACTTAATAAAGTGGTGGAGAAACTGTTAGTAATGATGACAAAACTTAAAAGAGTGTTGTTTATACATTTTTTGGGGGGGAAGACCTAGTTATTAAACATTTATCAGCACACTGCTAACATGTGAGAGATTGGGTTGAAGCTGGATCATTTTTGTGTTGTGGTTTTAATCAATCCCTGATAGAAGCTTAAAGGATCATAGCTCTGAAGTTGGATAAAACCTTATAGATCATCTTGTCCAAATCTTTGTTTTCTTAATGAGGAAACTGAGGCTCCAAAAAGGCCAGGCTACTCACCCAAAGTAATTTGTGTACTTCTCATAATAGCTGACTGTAGAGTATGCCAAGGAAACAAATTGCAAGCATGATTCTTTGAACTGTCCAGGGTTTTGGTTTCCAGATAAAAGGCATTGTGTTGAACAGCTCCATGGTATGGATTTACTTAAATAACAAGTGAAATAACATTACACGTACTGGTCATGAATCAGTAATATAGTATAGTTGTTGACAACTATGAAGTCATAATAACAACAAAAAATAATATTTCTTCCTTCTTCAATATATTCTCTCCACAGCTGCCAAAGTCATAATCTTAAAACATGCCTTAACCATATTACCCACCCTGTTCAAAAAGCCCCAGAGCTCCTTATTACCTCTAGAATAAAATAGGATAAAAATCCTCTGTTTAGTATTTAAAACCTTCACCATGTAGCTCCTATTGAGATTTCCAAGCTTATTTACACATTATTGGACTTCATTCATTCCGTGGATGACGCAGCCTTCTTGGGTCATCCCAAGCCCCTTGTCTTCTGGATTCTCATTCATGACATTTCATCTCTCACTTCTCTGTGTTTGAAATAGGCTAAGTATTTATTATTCTTGGAATGCATTTCTTCCTCACCTCCACTTCTCATCATCCTTAGCTCCCTTCAAATTTCTGATAAAATACCATCTCTCATTCAAGACTTTTCAAAATACCCTAAAATTTTACCCCAACTTTACCTCAGATTCATTTTGTTCATATTTTATACTTATAAATTTTATAAATTATGAAGTAGAAATATTTTATATTTAGAAATCATATCAATATCAAATCATAAAAAGGAGATAGTCTATATTTCTAAATCATATCAATTTTATAAATTATAAAGTTGAAAAGTTTCATATTTATATATCTTGTTCTTTCTCTTAATATAATGTAAGACCCTTAAGAGCAGGCACCATTTCCTTTTTGTATTGGTACAATGCTTCTTACACAATGTTCATTACATAGTAGATGTTGAAAAATGCTTCTGAGTGTCGAATGGAAATATGGATAATATTATAGCTTAGTTGTTTTACAGAGAAAACCTTATGTTACAGTGTGAATAAACAAGAGTGAAGTATGATGAAGCCCTCACAGAATCTGGAGAATATCATCAGTATTATGGACTTACAACCATGTTCCTTTTAGGCTCCACAGCTTTAGTATTGTAGAGAAATTAGAGAAAGCACAAAGGAAAGAAACTAGAACTCATGAGAGAAACCAGGAAGGAATTGGGAGGTTTTAGGATAGAGAAGAGAAGGAAAGACAACATGGCATAGTCAAAAAAAAAAACAACACATAGATTTAGGAATTTGAAGATCCAAGTTGGAGTCCTATCTTCATCATCAACGATGCCTATGATCTTGGCCACTTTGTTTTTCTCGGTCTCATAGAACCCAAAGAGTGAAGAGAACCTCAAAGGTTCTGTGGTCAAATCCCAACCTGAACAGGAATCCTCTTTATAACATCAGGAATACTTTAAAAATCATCCAGATTCTAATTTAATACCTCCAGTGATAGGGACCTCATTAATTACTAGACAACTCATTCAATCTTTTATATTTTCTCATTATTAGAAAGACATCTCTTGTATGGAGGTGAAATTGGCTTCCACAAATAATTTCCATTCCTACTTTGTCCCCTGAGACCAAATGGAAAAAAAAAGATTAATCCTTTTTCCACATGACAGTCCTTCAGATACTTGAATACATCTCCCCAAGTCTTCTTTTCTCTAAGATGAACAACTCTCAGTTTCTTCAAATGATCCCTTCATGGCATAGTTGTATTCTCTTATCATTCAGCTTGCCATTCCTTTGAATAGTCTCTGGCTTGGTACAATGTGGTGCACAGAACTGGACTCAACAATGAGATAAGTTCTGACCTGAATATAACAGTATTATCAGTTGTCAAATTTTGGACACCAGACCTTTATCAATGTAAAAATTACCTTTTTTTTTGACTGCCACATTATATCACTGATTCATTATTAGATTTGCAGTACTAAAACTCTCAGGCCTTTTTTTTTTTTTTTTTTTACAGAACCTGCTATCTACCCTAAGATCTTTAGGGATTCTGTTTCCATTTTCTGTTTTCCTATTTTCTATTTAACCCTTGGGTTATGTATTGGGTTATGAGAGAATTTGAGGTGGGTCTTCTATACCAAGTCATTGATAAAAATGGTCAATGTAAGAAGGGCCAAGAACACAGAGCCATGGCATTTCACTGGTGCCTATCCTGAGATTGATTTATTTATCACTACTCTTTGGGGTCAGACGTTCAACTGCTCCCAGGCCATTGAACTGTATCACTATCCAACCCACTTTTCTTCATCATATCCCCAATGAAACAATGAGAAACTAGCAAATTCCTTATGAAGATTTAATTATACTTGGTCTATGATGTTCCTCAGATGTATCAGTTCAATTACTTTGTCACAAAAGGAAATTAGGTTAATCTGGCAAGATTTGTCCTTGATGAAGCCATGCTATCTCTTAGTCTTACTCTTTTCTTATGTAAAGTGCTCACAAATCATCCCTCTAATATGTTGATCTAGAATTTTGCCAATAATGGTAGTCATTATTCCAGTCAGCTAGTAGCTGACCATCTTGAATTTTAAAGGATTCGTCTCTTTTCTCATTTGAAACTGGCAACAATATAGTTATCTCTTCCACATCATGACTTTTCCCATTGTGGTTTTGTGAGCTGACATAGGAAATTAAATGGGAATTTTGGGGAACTTTTGCAGAAGTCAGAGATGACACACAAAGGCCAGAAGACAACACAGAAAAAGTTTAGAAACTCAGAAATGCATAAGACATATGTACAGCTTTGTATAACATCAACATACTTAATCTTTTAATATCATAATAATTCAGATTTCTTCTCTAATACGAAGGGAGGGCCAAAAATTTTATGCAAATTTTCTAGACCAAAGATATACCAGACCCCTAACCCTGTTGGTGTGGAAAGAATAAATGTATTTTCGTATCTTCAGTCCTGCAGCTCTTCTCTCAATCTCCATAGAAAAGTACCATAGAGGAGTACCTCCTTCCTTTTTTTCAAAGATCACTTCCAGTAGCTTAGCAATCCCATCTAAGTACTTTTTCAATATGGGAGAGGTAGTTTGTGTAGTTTGATGACCTGGAGTCATTGAGGGCAGTTACATGCTCCTTTGCCTTCTTATCACATATTTCAGGCTTCATTGTTGGTTGTCTTTCATTCCGGAGGAAGATCATGACATCAGGAAAGTGATGTCATGACTTGCAAATGAATTAGATTTAAGTGAGAGAGGGTTGTACAAAGTCACCAGTCTCACTTTCTCCTCTGAAACCATCTGGGACCAGTGGTAAGATAGAGATCAGGATGACTGGAGATAGCCCCAGATGCAGTGGGAGACCTTGACCTTTTTAAGCTAAGGTCCTTCCAAGTTCTCACTTTGACTGAGGTAAAATCCATTGAGTCATTAAGGCTAGGTAAGAAATAAATGAGGGAAGGTCCCCTTTTACCTAATTTTAAAAAATCGATCTATAAGTAGAAGACCCTCAGGTTTCTGGACACAATAGAAAGAATTACTATTTATATTCACTCAGAGCCATCAGGGCCCAAACAATGACCACTAACTAATGACCAATAACCCACTGGCTTGGGCTGGGATCTATTGTTGGTCAATCAATGAGAGAGTGAATTAGGTTTAAGGCATGGTCTTTAAGAAAGAAATCTAGCCCTTAAACCCCAAGATATCTTGCCAGGTTTCAATCATCAAAATTTGAATTCCTTTGGGCAGAGCATTATTAGGTAAGGGTGTGATACTTTATGCAGACAGAGGGAGAAGAGAGAAGGGAAGGGGAAGAGAGGGAGGAGGAAGGAAGGAAGGAAGGAAGGAAGGAAGGAAGGAAGGAAGGAAGGAAGGAAGGAAGGAAGGAAGGAAGGAAGGAAGGAAGGAAGGAAGGAAGGCAGAAGCTATGTTGTCTAACTGGAACTGGCTGGTTGGGTCCCAAGTGGGGTAACTCAAACTACTCACAGGTTGTTATTTGCCCTTTGCTCTCAAAGAGGACCCTGACATCAGGGAGGTGATGTCATGACATGCAAGTGAATCGGATTTAAGTGAGGCAGGGCTGTGCAAAGTCACCAGCCTCACTTTCTCTTCCAGAGCCATCTGAGCCCAATGGGAAGATACAGATCAGGACAACTGGAGATGGCCCCCATTTCATGCTTTAATTTCCTGTTGACTACTGCTTTTCAAGTGTAAACTCAGTGGAAGAATAACTGTCACTATTCTTTGTAAAGGATCCATTAACATCTCATCCAGGCAAGAGGTGATCATGTCTGTTCTTTGATTTTTCTCTTTCCCTCAACACAATTAAAAACTCTATTTGTTTGTTTGCTTGTTCATTTGTTTACTGTTTATTCATTCATTTAGGTCCTTACATATTACTGAACACCCAGCATTTCTGTTATCTATTATTCCATCTATCTTTCTGCCCTCACTGCTTCTGAATGTGTCATTATAAAATGCAAACTGATCGGTGAGTTCCCTGTATAGCCACATTATTCTTCTGCATCGGAATAATTACTGTCTATTTCATCAGAATTTCATTCTCACATGATGAGCAGAATGAGTTTAGAAAAACCTGGAAAGACTTAAATGAACTGTCACAAAGTGAAGTGAGCAGAACCAGGAGAACCTGTAGAATAGCAATAATATGGCATGATGATCAGCTGGGAGTGAGTTAGCCATTCTCAGCAATACAAAGATCCAAAACAATTCTAAAGGACTTAGGATGAAAAATTCAATCAACCTCCAGAGAAAGAACTGATGGGGTCTGAATGCAGACTGATAGCATAATTATCTTCCATTTTATTTTTTTCGTGTTTTTTGGAAGTAGGGTAGACTCTTGTGTTTTCTTTCACAACATGACTAATATAGAAATATGTTTTGCATGATTGCACATGTATAATCTATACCAAATTGTTCACCATCTCGGAGAGTGGAAGGGAAGAGAAAGAGAATTCAGAACTCTAAATTTAAAAAAATGCATATTAAAAATTGTTTTTAGATGTAACTGAGGGAAAATATTACTAAAAAAAAGAATTTCCTTCTCAAAGTGACCTCATGCCTCTTGAGCCAAATTCCCCTCCACAAACATAGAACACTATATTCTTCCTATCCTTTCTTTCTCTGAACTCTTTGAAATACATTCCCTCACAATCCAGGCTGCACAACAAACTATGCCAGACTAACATGGCACTTCTTGGTTATTCCTAGCAGGTTGTGTCTTGGTACCCCAAAGAAGGGAATTCTTCCTTTCTTCCTATGATGACCAGTACTAGATATTGTCTCTGATGTAGTACATGTGGATACACTTTTCAGAAAAGGATAAACTTCAAGGATTGCATGGTAAGTCACTTGACAGCAACTATATCTTTCTACAAAGAATTTATGATAGCAGATCACAGATACTGTGGGGAGGTGGTGTGTGGAAGACAACAGGAGGCTGTTTCTGGAATTCTTGTTAAATAAATTCAACAAGTATTTATTAAGTGTTTACTATAAACTAGGCATTATTCTAGGCACTGAGAATATAAAGACAAAATTTAAAAGAGCCCCTGCTTTCAAAGATCTAATATTCTACTAAAAAAGAAAAGGAGGAAATTATTTCTTTCCCCCACAAAACTAGAGTAAGAGAAATATATAATGGAGGAAGCAGCAAGATCAGTTTGATAATAATCAAAATATCTACTACCATAAATAAATCTCAGAATAGTTATTCATCTGTACTGGTAGAGGGGGTGGTGGTGGTGGCTTTCCTTCCCAGGAGCTACTTATCCCAAATGAAATCACAAGTCTAGACAAAGGAAGGAGCATCCTTTCTGAAATTTTTCTTTGTGTACTGGAATTTAAATGCATTTCAATTGTATTAATTTAAACTGCATTAATTTAGTTTACATTAGCAGTGCCACCAGCAATATTGCCATTGCCTGCTGGTTTTCAAGTATGACTATGGCATGTCTATCTACATTGCTATGTTTTCCTGCAAAGACATTAAAAAAATACAGGACTGAGCATAAGCACAAGAAGAATATTTTTTAAATGTGTCAGAGGTTAGAGGTCAGTTTTCGTTTATTTGTGGGGAAAGGCTGTTAGCTCTAAAGCAAAGAGTATGATGTTCTGCAAGTGAGGAAATACCATTATTCTAGCAAATACCATTGACCTATCAGTTCTATAGATTGAGTAAACAGAAACAAATCTCTTATGGCATTACAGATCCATGAACTGGAGTGAAATGGAATGTCAATCTCTAACTGGAGCTTTTTTGGAAAGCAATCCATACAAGACCCTCTACCATCTCACCCCCACAGAATGAGTCTTGCTTAAGTGAACACTGCTCCAACTAGACTGATCTAGTCACTCTCCATCCAGTTCTCCTTAAGCTTTTACACTGTGCCCCTGGGTAGAATATCCTCCCTCTCTGCCTGTAAAAACCAGATCTATCCAATATCTTTCAGGAAGCTTACTCCAACTTCTCTAACTAGAATGATCTCTTATCTTCTCTGAAATTCTCGGAACTCTTATAATCCTTTTTTTCATATACCATATGCATAAGCACATCTAATAAATGCATTTTCATTCATTCTGCAATTCAATTCACTGTACCTAGCACATAGTGGGTTCTTAGTAAATCCTTGCTGGATGACTCAACAGATGTGTATACTAAGTGCCTGCCATAGTGTTAGATGTTACCAATATAATGAAGATATGGTCTCTGCCTTCACAGATCTTATAAACTTATAGGGGGGCAGAATATATTCATCTATAGTCACAGGCATTAACAGAACATAGACACACCCAGCCCATGATCTATGAATCCCTATATGTATAATAGAATACAAAACAGAATATAATAAATACATTATACAGTTAAAAATAGAAAACTACTGTATAGGATTGAAGAAGGTTAGGGGTAGGATGTTATCTTTTCATGCAAATATGTCTATTTTATTTTTTCACTAAAATGAGAGCTCTTTGCATACCAGAATTGGACCTTTTCCTTCTCTGTATCCCCACATTGTGCCTTTCACATAGTAGGGGCTCAGCAATTAATGGTGCTAATACTCATGATCTGAATTCCTGTGACCATATTTCAGGAAAACATGATGGGAAAAAAGTCTGATGACCTTCCTATGTCACATGAAAAATTAACAATTCTTGTCTAAAATATTCTATGGCCATCTGAAATAATGCTGGCTCTTGCTTCACAATTATAATTATACATCTCTCTGCACAAATAATTCCTGGAAGATATAACTTAACTCTTTCATTATTCCTACTATCTGCATTAGTTTCACACCTTGATGATGGACAGAGCTTTTAGAAAGGAGGCATTTTGCAAAAAGGGTATGTAAATGCTAATTGGTCTCACATATATATCTAAACCAGTGTACATGATTCAATTAAACTCAACCAACACGATTCAGCAAACTCAACAATGTTTAAAATAAGCATTTTTTTTGTACAGACCATTGGGCTTTAACATGAGCTCTGGCTTATTGGTACTACTTTATAGAGCACATAATGGAAATCTGCCAAGATGCTTGCCTAAAAATAAGCAGGTGTGACCAACCCAACCCTTGAGTCCAATTCAAAACTGTTTTGGAGCAGTTATGTTGAACAAATGACATCCTTGAGTGACATGGTCTCCTGCTGGTAATTTACAAGCACCTGCCCATAAGACATTGTGTCTCACCTGCATTCACAGCAATTAGGAAATTAACTCTTCCTCTTAAGCAAAATTTGAAGCTTTAGGGGAAATGAAGATGGATTTCTGATTTGCCCTTAACAACTTGATTTTTTTTGTTGAAATATCTTTCTTTATCAACATCATAAAGAAGATGCTATTTTGCTCATTCTGAAGCATAGCTGGCTGAGCCCTATATGAGAAGAGTAATTAAAATTTCCTTTGGGATGACAGTAGATTCTTTCCATCAAAGACAATCAAATGCTGAAGATAATTGATTTCATCAGAGTACAATTATCCATGACAATGAGACTACAACCACAGCAATCAGTAAGGACTAGCAGAGAATGTTAAGTCAAAAAAACTGGTTCTGATTTTCCCACCCTACTACTCTATTTGTGACGGAACTGCCCAAACAAACTTTCTTGATGGGTGTCTACTCAGTCATAAAATAACCTGTTCCTTTACCTTTAAGGAACTCCTAGAAAAATGGTATGGAACTTGGTTTGGTTTGGTTTGGTTAGAAAGGATCGTGAAAATTTTAACTGCCCCATACAGCTCCTCTATGTTTGCCCAATTTAAAGAGCATCTCGCAAAACATTTAAATGGACTAAATGGCAAGTGAGCTGTTTTCTCATCACATCGGACAATCTTGGGCTTGATGCTTGCTGGGCACGTTTTCTTTAACCATTTCAGAGTCTAGCTCCTCTTAGAATTGACTACATTATTTTTTAATTGACAGATAAAAGAAAGAAAATGAATATGCAGCTACCATGAAAAAGGCTCAAGCAATATGGGATAATCAAAGAGATATTGTCTGCTGACCTTTTCTGCATTAAAAGAAAAAGAAAAAAGATTCACAGAACATCTCATCTAACTTGATGTAGTTCACACACTCAGGCACTGCATGTGTTTCTTATGTAGACCACTATTACATCTTTCCTCTGTTTTTTAAACTACTAAAGAAACTCTTATTTAAGTTAAGAGGTTTTTCAAAGCAGCATCAGTGATAACCAAGAAAGAGGAGGAGGAGAAAGATAAGAAAAAGAAGGAAAAAGAGAAGGTGAAGGAAGGAAAGAGAAAGAGGAAAGGAAGAAAAGGGGAATAAGGAAGGAGAGGAAGAAAGGGGGAAAGAGGACAAAGGGAAGGAGGAAGGGAAAGAGGAGAGAGAAAGAGAAGTGGCAAGTGCATACCTTAACCTCTTGGTTGGTAAAAATCTCCACATCCACCACACAGGCAACCAGAGTGGAGACATCACAGTCCATGCTCCGGGCTGGCATTCCCCACTCTTTGTATTTAAAAAAGAAAAAAAAATAGAACTCAGTAGCTTCGGAGTTTTCAGTTATGTGAAAAGCCTCCAATTAAGAATCTTCGCTGAAAAAGTGGGCAGTGGTGCGTTCTTGGAGCCAGGAGGCAGGGACTCTTTGCACCCAGAGCTGCCTCTGTCTGGTATACCCTTGCAACTGAGCAAGCACAGCCGAGAAACAGCCCTCGTCCCTCTTGCATGGCAATGACATCACCACAAAGACTGACATAAGCTAAATCTACTTTTTTTTTCTCCCCCTCCACAAGCCTTTTATCTCCAGGCAGTGCAGTGGAGCAAATTGAACATGATTATGTGCTAAATCTGAACTTGGACTAAATCAATTCGGGCAACGTTCACTGGGAACTGAGTCATAGCTGTTGTTTCTGCCGAGTGCTTATGTTTGCAAAAAAAAGGGGTGGTGGTGGTGATATTGACATCAGAGGTTCTGCTCTGTTGGGGGAAATAATTCTGCAGTTAAGCATTGTGAGGCCAGGTTTGCAGATTTCTCTTTGCCCCCTACTGCAAAACTAGCACGAAGTTGAGGCATTTTGAAAATCGCTGGGCTTATGCTAATTGCCTGATGCCCACCAGCGGAACGCACATGTCCTGTGCATCCGAATGGACGCAGGGTATAAGAAAAATGGAACTCCATCCTTAAAGGGGCTGCACATGGCTGGCCATCAGTCACTCAGGCAGCCGGAGAGGAGGAGGAGATAATTACAGGTTGGCTAAATAGTCTCAGAGGAGCGTCAGGGCAAGCTGGGGGACTCTGACAGCTCTCTTCCGTGTACAGACAACCAAGCAATTACCAAGGTCACTCTAACCAAAAATGGGCCATGTGCAGGAGGTTACAAACAAAACATGCATCTATTTCTCTGGGGGGAGGGTGTGGGGCAGATGGTAGGAGATAATGGGAGCAACGCATTGACACAGATCAGTGTAGGGGACCTGGGTCTGTCTTTTGTTCTGGTCACAAGGATCTCTTCCTCTGCCCCTGGTTTTTGAGAGAGATGACACACCAACCAGCAGGAGTGGACAGAGGAGGCACTGAGAATTAACTTTCGTTTAGACATTAATTATGAAAATTCTATTAGTATTCATCAAATATTAGGACATTTTCCAACTGGAGGAGATATTGGAAATCATCCTCTGGTTCAACACCCTCCTCATTTTACATAAAAGTAAATAAATACCAAAAAGTGAAATGACTTCCCCAAGGTCACACGAGTTTAAAACAACTAAACTAGAATCCAGGTGACCTGTTTCCTAGACTAGTGCTCTTTCTATAATACCACATAGCCTCTAATACTTAAATACTCTGATAGCTTTTTACCTATACTGATTCCTATCCCCTTGGCTTGGGGGGGAAATAGGCTAACAATTGCAAAATATTATTTCTCATTTTGAGGCAGTTGGGTAGCACAGTGGATAGGACTGCACCTGGAGTCAGGAAAATCTGAGTTGAAATCTGGCCTTAGACTGTGTGACCCTGGACAAGTCATTTAACCCTGTTTGCCTCAGTTTCCTCATCTGTAAAATGAGCTGGAGAAGGAAATGGAAAAACATTTCAGTATCTTTACCAAGAAAACTCCAAAATAGGGTCAAAAAGTCAGAAAAAAACTGAAACACAACAGAATTTATCATTTAATCACTAGAACTTATGAAAGGATTATAGAGGAAGTATGGCTCAGTAGATAATAGCTAGCATTCATATGACATTTTAAGGTTTTAATATAGATAGATAGATAGATGATAGATAGATGATAGATGTCACTATATATGTGTATGTATATATATGTATATATATATATATATATAATTTTAAGGTCTGAATAGTGATTGATATATATCTATCACTATTATGTATGTGATAGATATATATCTGCATGTATATATCTATCACTATTCAAACCTTAAAGATAAGTGTGCATATGCGTGTATGTACGTGTATGTATGTATGTATATATGTATGTATGTATATGTTAGGTCATTTGATTGTCACCATAACCCTGCCTGTGAGGTAGGTAACATTATTACCCCCATTTTACAAATGAGAAAATCAATGTGACAAGAGGAATTAGGATCTTGGCTCTGCCACGAATGAAATATGTGACACTGCGTAAGGCATGCAAATAAGCATCTTATATTGCCTATTATGTGTTAGGCACTGTCCTAAGCAATTTTTAAAAATTAAAAAATAAATTGTTATATGTATTTTATAATTTTATATATAATATTTTACAATTATATATTTATATTTTTATATTTCACAATTATATGGATATTTATATATTTATGTTTATGTATTTAATATTATATATGATATATTTTTATAATTATTATATATATTTTTAAATATAAAAAATTTAAATATTATCACACAGTTAGTAAGAGTCTGAGGTCATATTTGAACTCAAGTCTTCCTGCCTTCAGGCTCGATGCGCTATCCACTGCACCACCTAGCTGCCCAAAAAGGATAAATAAAATGTTTGAGACATGATTCAAACTCAGAACTTCCTGTATCCAAATTGAGTACTCTATCCACCAGGCCCCCTAGCTGCCTAACCAGGTCGAGTGTTGGACTTGAATAAAGTATGAGGACCTAGGTTTAAACTGAGGATGTAGTACTTCTTACCAGTGTTACTTGGGCAAGATATTTAATCTTTCTGGGCTTTGATATCCTCATCTCTAAAATAAGGAGGCTGGACTAAATGGCCATTAAGGTTTCTCCCAGTTCTAGGTCAATGTTCCTGAAATATCCTCTTCCTCTTCCTTGGGGTAAGAGGAAGTAAAGAGGGAGAAGACAAAAAATGGAGAACACTGATAGTTTCATAATCCTTTGTTCATACAAATGTCAGGACAAAGGGTTCTAAGTTTACCCGCAAAAGGTAATTGTGATATTTCCAGATACATTTCTTTTGTTGTCTTTCTTGTTTTGGGAGCAACATTTGAACATTCGATGTTCTCATCCTTCTAGGAATCATATGTATTAAATTTAATGCATCAGGTAAACAACAAATGTATTTTGAGCATTTCACGTAAATAGGGTGCTGTGAGAGGCTGGCTCATGAGGGATACAGAGAGGTAGCATCTCTTGTTTCCTTTCCCTTATCTCTACACACAGCCATCTCTCCTTTCTAAGGCTTTTATTCCTCTCCATCTGGACTATTACAATAGTTTTCTAAATGGTTTCCCTGGCTCAAGTCTCTTCCTTCTCCAGTGAATTCTCCATACAGTTGTCAAAGTGATTTTAACTAAGAGTTTGACAATTTCCTCTCCCCCCTCTCCGAATAGACTCCTGATTAGGTTAGGAGCACAAACAAACTCTTCTAGGTCACATTTGAAACTCTTCATAGCTTAGCTTCAACCTTGTTACCTTTCCCAACTTACTGGCGTTCTTGCTGTTTCCTATACAAAACACCCCATTTCTCACCTCCATGTCTTTGAAAAGTCTGACTCTTTGCCTAGAACGCACTCCCCTCTTTACCTCTACCTCTTAAGATCCCCAATTTTCTCCAAAGCTCAGCTTAAAAACCCACCTTTCCATCAGGTTTGTTCCTTATTCCCCCAATTACTTATACTTTCCCTATCCCTACCTTCAATGCTCCCACTCCAGGGCAAAAAAACCTTCTATTGACTTTGTATGTGTTTTTTTCCTCCTCAAGAAGCTAAAATCTAAACAAGATCTAACCAAGATCCAAAGAATCTAAACAAGGTCTGCTTCATTTTGTCTTTGCATAACGAGCATCTGATACTGTGTCTGACATATAGTAAAGGCTTTTAAAAAAATGCTTTTTGATTGATTGATTGAAAAGGCATAATCTGGGTCTAGTTGGGGAGTGAGGTTATTTGAATAAAAAGATATACAGGGTATCCCAAAATCTTAGTGTAATTCTAAGCTTTAAAAGTCTCTAATGCTAATATCAGAAAGTCCCAGTATTTAACTTGTAAAAAATTGTATGATCATGAGAAATACAAGATGTAAATAGGTAAATATAGCATATGCCTGACAATTTGAGGAGCAAGCACTGAGAAACAGAAGTATTAGAAAAGGCCTCCCATAGAGAGTAGCCAGCTAGGAATTCTAAGAGGCAGAAGTGAAGGGAATGAACACTCAAGGGATATTTAAACAAAAGTGTGGAGTGCATAGCATGCAGGTCTGTTCCACTGGAACAGAGAATGACTGAAAGGGAATAATATGAAATAATGGAAAGGTTAAACCACAGCCCAGTTGTTAAGGAATCGTCAGCCAAGAGGAGGAGTCCGTATTTGATCCTAGGCAATAGGGAGCCCCTGAAGGTTAATAAGCAAGGGAAGATTATTTTAGCAGCTGTTTGCAAAGAAGGTGGATTGGAGAGGAGATACTCTTAAATTCTCCCCTATTAAGGTAGAAATGACTGGAAAGGTTTGCTAGTACTTTGGAAGCTATTTTTGTCAGAAGTCAAAGGCCTCTAACACGGCACTTGTAGGCATCACCAGGGAAAATGGGGAAATACTCGGGGTGAAGGAGACACGTTCCCAGGGCCTCTGGATTTAAACCAAGCAGGCGCTCATTTCTTCTGTTTATTCACAAGGCAAGTCAAGAGCAGCTATTTGTGGTAGACTCAGGTTCTGGTATTATTTATCTAGATACTTATCTTGCTCGGGTCACTGGGCTTCAGAGGCAAAGGTCTTCCAGCCTCAGAAGCAGCACCAACTATATCTTTGCTGATTAATTGGTAACATTATTTTCCATTGCCATCACCTGGTTTTTTGTTTGTTTCTTTGTTTTGGAGGGGAGAAAGCAAGGCAATTGGGGTTAAGTGACTTGCCCAAGTTCTCATCGTTAGTAAATGTGTCAAATGTACGAGGCCATATTTGAACTCAGGCCCTCCTGACTTTCCGGCCATTACCCGGTGGTTTTTTGGGTTTTTTTTTGTTTTTTGGAGTGATGTTAAGGCAGCATGAAATAGGAGAGGCTAAAGTTCTAGGCTCTAAGTCACAAAGAACTGGATTCAATTACTGCCCCCTACATAAACTAGCTGTGTGACATTGAACAAGTCATCAGTACTCCCAGGCAATTGTCTAAGGCTATAAGCTGTGGAATAGGTGTGGTTAGACACTAAGAATGCCTAATCATAGGCCATATTAAAAACCAAAAACAAATAATTGTCACAAATAACTCACAAAGGCAGTATGGATTTTTTTTTCTTTCTTTCCCACACTTGTCCAGGAATCTTCAGAGATCAAACTACTTCCTCTCCCATTATCAGTTATTAACACCTTGACCTGAATTAACCTATTATATCTGCCCACGGAACAATCATTTCCCCTTGACTCTAGTGCCTTCCCTCTGAGACTAGCCCTAAATTATTCTGTCTATATCATGTTTGTGTATAGTTGTTTTCATGCAGTCTCCCCTATTAGATTTCTGGCATCCTTGAGAGCAGAGACCGTTTTCTGCCTTTTTTGTAACCTTAGGGCTTAGCACAAAGCCTGACACACATTAGGTACTTAAGAAATGTTTACTGACTGACTGAGAAGGGGTTTTAGTGTAATGGGACTTATCACTAGACTAGGAGCTCCTTCAGAGCAAAGACTGTTTTCTGCCTTTCTTTTTAACCCCAGGGCTTAGCACAGTGCCTGGCGCACATTAATAATGTTTATTGACTGACTGAGAACGGGTTTTAGTGTAATGGACTTATCGCTGGATTAGGACTCAAGTCTTGGATTCTAGTTCTGCTGTTAACTCATGACATGGTCTTGAGTCAATGACTTAAGCTCTATAAGGTGCAATTTACCTAATGTGTAAAATGATGGAACTGAATTAGAGGATGGGTATGACAGGATCAGCTTTTCCCTGTTGAAGCTTCTTTCATCTTATATTTACCTAAAAGAAGTCAAAATTGCCCCAGGACTTGATGGAACCCACTTTCCTAGGTACAGCTACCTGGTCATCTAAGGGTAGGAATGCACTGGTTTAACAATCAGCTCTTGAAAAATGAAAAAAACACAACTCACTTGTCAACTTAATCTGTATTGTGAACATGTTATCCTTTACTTTCTTAATTCTAGACAATAAGCAGAATAATCAACCAAGTGCTGATTTGTAGCTTTTCCCAGTTTCTAAGGTGTAAATGCTCACACTGAACATTAAACAATCAGATCTCCCAAGCTGATACCAGTTGACTTTAACATGCCTCTTTATAAGGGCATAAAAGGTCTTAGTCAGGTAAAGTCTAGGCCTCTCAGATTTGATGGAGAGCTAAGATCACAGATGGAACAGGTGCTGGCTCAGTGGATAGAGCACTAGACCTGGAGTTAGGAAGACCTGAGTTCAAATCCAGCCTCAGATACTTTCTAGCTATATGATCTTGGGCAAGTCACTTAACCTCTGACTGTCTGACAAATTAGATCCTCTGGAGAAGCAAATGACAAACCACTCCGACATCTTTGCCAAGGAAACCCCCCAGGGTTACAAAGAATCTGAAATGACTCAACTCGGACGCTGGGCAAATGCTACAAACTGGGGCTTGATTTATTGTTTCCTAGATTGTTGAGACTTAAGAAAGGAATGAAAAAATATTAATAATGCAGATTAAGCTGAAAAGTGTGTTGAGTGTATTTTATTTTGAAGGCTGGTTGTTAAACATTATACCAGCACACCCTTATGTAACTGGATTATAGGCTCATAGGTTTAGAGACAGAAGGTACCTTACAGGATTGCAAAAGGAGTGGAAGAAAGGTACAAACACTGCCTCCTTCCCAAATTTGCTGACAGCCAGCTCTCTTTACAGCTGCAGGGAGCCCAGGCCGACTCAGCACCTGTTAATATATTATCTCTTCACCACAGAGCACTTACTTTTGCTGATTCTTAAGGAAACACACACAGACACACACACACACACACACACACACACAATTTGGCAGTTAATCTTAGGGTGTGGACTCCTGAGGAGTCCAGCATCATTCTTTAGCATCACAGATTTAGAGGGGACCTTGGAGTTTTTATCATCCAGCTGCCTCATTTTGCAGTCAGAAATCAGTCAAGTCAAGCCCTTGAAATAACATGACTTTCCCAAGTTGGATCAAGGGGTTATACATTTAAAACTGGTAAGTGCCATGCAAGTGATCCATTCCAACCCCATATTGTACAGGTGAAGAAAGTGAGGCCTGAGAAGGTGAACTGACTTACTTGCCTAAAGCTTCACAGGATCACAGATCACATGATCTTCACAGGGTCACAGATTTAGAGCTGACCAGGAGTCTGTAAGTGATCTAGTCCAATCCCCCATCCAGAGAAGGAAACTGAGGACCAGGAAAATGGCATGACTTGTCCAAGGTCATAAAGGTCACCTCATGATTTTAAGATCATAGCATCACATTTCTAGACCTTAAGGGTCATCTAGTTTATCCCTTTCATTTTGCTGATAAGGAAACCCAGAGAGCCAAAGTGACTTGTAAGTAGCTAAGTCAGAATTTGAATCCAGGAACGTCACGTCTAGAATCAAAGTTCTTACAACTGCACCATGCTGCTCCTTTTCCTTGTCCTTGATCCTTTCCAGGTCTAAGGAGGGGGACCTTTTTTGGTGGCTCATCCTCTGGAAAGACATAATCTCCCATTTAGTTTGCCCCATATTCAATTAGCTGACAGTCCCGTGCGGGTTCTTTGCAATTGCTATGATGTTGAAATACTTTTCAGAACCACCCCCCCAGCACCAAACCATGACAATAGGGGATTAACCAGCCAGCCAGTTCAGGATTACAGATACAGACAGGGAGCCATGGGAATGATGGGCCGGAAGAGATGAGACAGAAATAAATCTGTTTTCATAATTGAAGCTGAGTTAGAATTAGGGAGAAAAATCCTGATAAGCACTCTGTTGGACACTGAACTAATTCTGTTCAAGTATCTGAGCTTAGTAGAAGTTTGTTGCAGTCTCATTTCATCCCCTGGGCCAAGCCCCACAAGCCCCTGTTTGATCAGTGAGCTTACCCCATAGTATCAGAGAGTGACCCATCAAAAGGAGAGTGCAGCGGGGTTCTGTGAAAGCCAGCAGGAGTCCTTCTGACTTTTTGTTTACATCCAAACACAGTCAGGCAAGGTCCTTGGCATTTTCCCTAATCTAGGAGAGAGGAACTTCAAAGGAAGGGAGTCAGAAGGACCTAAGTTCAGATTCTGCCTTTGATACATATAGTGTGGCCATGTGGAAGTGACTTAGTCTCTCCGGGCCTATAAAGCAAAAGGGTTAGATTCAGTGACCTCTAAGGTCCCTTCTAACTCTAAATCTATAAGCCTAACACAAGGGGAGGATTCTTGGACTGTTCTCTGAGGTTCTAATTTGCCCCATGGATGTAGACTCTAAACGTAGTTTTAAATGTCTTTTGATAGTGAATAGAGAATTGGCCTTTGGATGAAGAAAACCTAATTCCTCACCAGAACTTACTTATATCAATGAAATCACAGGTTTGGTTATGGACCTCACTCCCTTCTCCCCACCAAAACATACACACACACACAATATACACACAATACATACATACTTACACACATTGTGTGTACTCACATGTGGACACATGTGCACACACAAATATACAATACTTACATGTGTGTGTCATACAATACATTCGCACATGGCATATGTACAGTTGGTCCAGCACTTTTCCCACTATACTGTGCTATGTCTAAAGAAGTAATAATAATATCTAGTCACATTTACATAACCTGTAATAGTTTATAGAATCAGCACAACCACTTGAGGTTCTTTAAGCCAAAGACAAGATTTGGATGCACATAGCCAGGGACCTAAATGGGAGCATCTGGATGGTACAGAGCAAACTCCAGCATCAGACAATTACTAGGTCGGATATCGGGTCAAGCCACTAAACCTTCAGCTTCCTTGGTTTCCTCATCTGTAAAAATGGGTATTATACTAATAGCACCTACTTCCCAGGGTCGTTGTGATGATCAAATGACAAATTTGATCACCATCTTCTACATAAAGCTTTTACTCATTACTTCCAATTGCTAAAGCCTTTTCTCCCAAACTATCTTGGATTTGTTCTTTATGTACAAATATGAGCACATGTTATCTTCATGCTCCACTCTCTTTCCTTCTCCTTCTTCCCACAGAATGTGTTTGTTGAGAGTAGGAATTTTTTCAATTTCTGTCTTTGTATCCTAGTGCTCCTTGGAAGGAGAGCATGGCAAATTTGAACAGCATGCTAAAACGCTAAAGACATTTACCTTGCAAACAAAGGTCCATAGAGCCAAAGCTATGGTTCTTCTGATAGCTATGTATGGCTGTGAGAGTTGGACTGTAAGGAAACTGAGCATTACTTTCAAATTGTGGTGCTGGAAAAGACTTTTGAGAATCCCTTGGATCACAAGGAGATTGAATCAATCAATATTTAAAGAAATTAATTCAGGCTACTGAGTAGAAAGTCAAATACTAAAGCTTAAATACTTTGACCACATAATGAGAAGACAGGACTTGGTGGAAAAGACCCTTATGCTGGGAAAGATTGAAGGCGAAAGGAAAAGGGGATAGCAGAGGATGAGACAGATAATATCATGGAAACAATGAACATGAACTTGGCCAAACTTTGAGAAATAGTGGGAGACATAAGGGCCTGGTGTGCTATAGTCCATAGGGTCATGAAGAGTTGGGCAGAGCTGAACAACAAAACAACCACAAATCCTAGTGCAGTGACCACAGCATAATAGGTGCTTAAAAGATGCTTATTGAACAATTGGTTGATTAAAACCCCAAACCTGTCACAACAACCAGACCCAAAGAGTGGCAATTATCAAACTGTTATCAACTTGGGAAAGAGGCACATAATTCCTTTTATGCCTCTCTTCCTAAGCATAGTTGACCTAAGACTTCACTTCACATGGGAAGTTTCTGTCATGACCATTTGTCTTCCTCTTCATAATAACAGCTCTCCCTAAGTGGAGAAGGCAACTGTACTTTGTAATGGATTTTAAATCCACTGAGTCTTTTTCCTTTTTTTATTTCTTTGGGATACAGATCTAGTAGTGGTATTGATGGGGCAGGGTTTTATCCCCTTTGGGTACAATTCCAAATTGTTCTCCAGTGTGGTTGAATCAGTCCACAACTTCACCATTAGTGTCCCTCTTTTTGCACATCCCCCTCCAGCATTTGTCATCTTCCTTCTCATTTATGTTAGCCAATCTGATAGGTGTGAGGTGGGAGCTCAGAGTTGTTTTAATTTGGGTTTCTCTATTAGTGATTTAGAGCATTTTTTAAGTATGACTATTGATAGCTTTGATTTCTTCTGAAAACTTCCTGTTCATAACTTATGACAATATATAAATTGGGGAATGGCTCTTATTTTTATAAATTTGGCTCAGTTCCATATATGAAACTGTATACATATGAGTTAACATACATAAAGCCCTTTGTAAACTTTAAAGCACTATATACATGATATTTATTAATATGATTATTATTGTGTATATATATACATATATATATGTATGTACATATTATCCTCTCTGAGAAACTATATGTTCCCTAAAGGCAGAAGCTGTGTCATTTTTTATCATTTTTTTCTCTGCACCTAGTACGGTGTCCAGCACATAGCAGCTGCTTGTTGAATAGAATTCACAGAGCTAAAAAAAAGTTTTTCTTTTTAATTTTTGTTCAGTCATTTCAAATTCTTTGTGGCCCCATTTGGGGTTTCCTTGGCAAAGATATTGCGGTGGTTTGCCATTTCCTTCTCCAGCTCATTTTACAGATGAGGAAACTAAGGCAAACAGGCAAACAGGCAAAATGACTTTCCCAGGATCACATAGCTTGTAAGTGTCTGAAGTCAGATTTGAACTTAGGTCTTCCTGGCTCTAGGTTGGCACTGTATCCACTGTGACACTTAGCTGCATGGATAGATATGTAGATACATAGGTACATATACATATATGTATCTATGTGTATATATGGATACGGATATACATGTATATGTATATATATATGGATACAGGTGTATAAATGTGTTTGTACACATATGCATTTGTGTATGTATGACTGTATGTTTGTATATATAGTCTCCCTAGTTACCTTCTTTCCCCATTTGTCTCAAAAGGGGAAAATTGGTCTGAACTTTCCCTCTCCCACAGCTAAACCTTTCATATCAGTTAGAAATACATACTTAATTCAAGAAACCTTACCATGTGCCACTACTGTGCTCAGTACTACCAATGAAGAGACAAACACCCAGACCATCAGTGCTCTCAAAAATCTTACATTCTGTGATGGAATCACTGCTATAAGAAATGATGAACAGTTGGACTTCAGAAAATCCTGCAAAGAATTATATGAACTGATGCTGAGTGAAATGAGCAAAATCAGGAGAACATTATATATAGTAACAGCCACAGTGTGCAAGAACTTTTTCTGATACACTTAGCCCTTCACAGTAATGCAAGGACCTAAAACATTCCCAAAGGACTCTTGAGGCAAAATGCCATCCACATTCAGAGAAAGAACCATGGAATCAGAACACAGAATGAAGCTGTGTTTTGTTTTGGTTTGGTTTTTCTCATGATTTGTCCCATTTGTTTTAACTCTATGCAACATGACTAATGTGAAAATGTGTTTAACAAGAATGTATGTGTAGAACCCCGCCCCCAAAAAGATTACATTTTGTTGGCATGTGTTTCATTAAAGAGAAAAGGATTGTATATGTGACTTCACTGGTTTGGGGAACTTCTAGATGAAAACATTTCTTCTTAATGCACTTCTCTATGACTGAGTGACTTGCCCAGAGGCCAGATCCATCACCACATCTTCCCAATTCCAAGGCCAATTTTCAATCCCCTTACAAGACACAGCTTTCAAGTGGAGCTAGCAGTAAGCAAAGGTGTAGTGCCCTTATTGATATTTAGCATATAACCCTGGACACTTGCAGAAACAAAGAAACGTGGAGAAAACAGCTCAAGAATGGAAAAAGAAAAAAGCAGGGGAAAAAGAAGGAAAGCAGATAATAGAAAGGTTTGCTTAGAAAGGTCATGCTTTTTCAACTTTTTTTTTAAATCTAGTGCCAAAATTCAGCAAAACTTTTAATTATATGGATTCCATGGTAATTACAGGTAAAAAGTCATATAGCTATTTTGTAATTCTATGTTGAGTATTACCACCATGCAACTTGCAGGCTGCAGCTGTCCTTGATTTTCCCTAGTCATAGATTTCACTTAAAGAAAACTACTGGAAAGGGAAGGGAAACATACCACAGAACTTTCTTTAGGTCCTGAACCTCAGAAGGAAGACACCTAAACAAGTGAAGTTGTCTACCACTTCTAAGAAAAGAGTGGGAGTACCAAGATGAGTACACTTAACACCTCGTATCTACGTAGTTCTTACATTATTCTCATTGATACATACACCTCTGGAAGATTAGGTAGATGTGAGATTACTATTGTCATTTTATAAATGAGGAAAATGAGGCTCAAAGACATTAATTGACTTGTCCAAGGTCAGAGTAGGGACTCCTGTCCTGTTTTTGATTCCACATTCACTATTCTATTTAAAATCTCTTTTTTGTGCCTTATTCTCACTCTCTTCATTATCTATCTACTCTTTCTGTCCAGTCTAGACCCTTGTTCTCTAGTTCATGACTCCTATGTAATTATCTAGTCTCTCTATTTACTGTATTCCTCATGGAATTAAAACTGCCAAGGTATCCATTCTGGGCTCTCCCCTATAGTCATTTTCTGCCCCTGCCTTATAGAGTTTGCCCTGAGGATTCTTCTCTTTTTTTTTTTCATTGTGTCTAACTCCCAGAACAATGGTAATTCCTGCAGGTTACAGAGAGAACAGTCCCATGGTAGTACAAACCCCAATATATCCCTAATGATAGACCTTTCTCTCTCTCTCTCTCTCTCTCTCTCTCTCTCTCTCTCTCTCTCTCTCTCTCTCTCTCTCTCTCTCTTTCTCTCTCTCTCTCTCTTTCTCCATCTCTATCTCTCTATCCTCCCCTATTAGCTTCTTTCCCCATTTGTTCCATGGTTCCATGTCTTTATGTACCAGTTGCCCCTAGGAATTTCAACTCTCCCCTCCTAAGGTAGCACAAGAGATCTTTTCAAACACTAAATCCCCCAGATCACACCCACCTCCCATCTCCCTTGTTAGGCCACTTCTCTTCATCCACAGGAGCATTCATCAGAAGAAATCTTTCCCATCACCTTTTCCCTCTTTTTGAATCTTTCCCCCTCCTCCTCACTCACTCCCCTCGGAAGTTCTTCTCCTTGATTTGATCCAGGCACATCACATACTCCCTTCTATTGCCCTGTACTCCTCATTGATTCATCTTTAGGCAGGGTACCTTCAGGTTCTGACCCTAATGTCCCAGGCTTCTTTACTCTTACCTCAACCTGCCTTCTGCCTTCCCCTCTGAATTCTCCCATACATTTAGAAAAAAAAAAGTCTCTTATTAGCATCTCTGCTGTCACTCTGTTACTATTGCTGTCTTTGGATGATGCATTAATTCCTTCTTCCTGGATTTCTGTTGCCTGGACCATTTGAGAAGCAAAAACTCTTCATTTCTGTTTTCTTTCTAAAAATATTTCAAACACCTCTGAACTATTGAATATCCATCTTTTTCTTTTTTTATTTATGACTAAGTTTCGATTTGCAGAGCATGTCCCCTTGGGCTGCATCCTGAGCTTCCTAGTTCTTCAGAAAACCTTTTTCCATTCCCTTCTGCATTTTCTGGTGTGCACAGAATAGTCTTGTGCTATTTGATCTTCCTTTCATTTGCATTTGAAGGTTTTTCTCTTGATTGCTTTCAGAACTTGATTTAGAATTAAATTGCTAAATTTAATCACTATGTATCTTGGCTTGTTTTCTTTTTTTTTTTTCCGAAGGCAATCTATGAATTGTTTCAATTGGTATTTTATTTTTGGTGTTCAGAAGCACTGGGCAGTTTTCTTACATTATTTCTTACATTATGGTGTTCAGGCTTTTTGACTTATTGTGTACCTCTGGGAGACTTATAATCCTTAGGTTTTCTCTGCAGCTTCCTCAAAATCAGTATGTTCTAATTGCACAAAGAGTGTATTTGCTTTTAATATTATAGTTTGCTTGCCTCTCCTCTTCTAGATTGCCCTTTACTTCTATGTATTTTTATGCCCAGTCAATTGTTTGGTTTTTCTGGTGTGTTTACTGTTGTTTCTTTAGTGAGACTTGCCATTGTAGATTCAAGTTGCTGTTTTCTTATTCCCTTGCCAACCATTTTTGCTTTGCACGTCATAAATTCTGCTCTCATTATTCTCATTCTTTTTTAAACTATTCAGGAACAATATGTCACGGTTCCATGTTCTCCTCATATTCCATAGGGTCCTTTGTTTCATCAAGTATTGGATCATTTTCCTTTATTTTGCAGTATTTATTCATAGATGTCTGAACTTATTTACTAGGTCTGGAGGCCACATTTTCTTCTGCTATTAATGTTTTCTTTTTCCTGAGATCTTCAGTAATTTTAGTCATTTTTACCTTTATTTTTTCCTATTGCTTACTGTCTGATTTCCTCCCTTCTGGTGGTGCTTTTCCTGGGAGTTTGAACTCAAAGTACCTCAGTCTTCTACCATGCGAGGCAATTCATATTTCACTAGCCTAGGCTTCTGCTCCAAGTAACTTTTGGTGAGATGGAGCTGAATACAGGTAGATGCTAGGCTTTGTAGAGTGCTTCATGTTCAGCAGTTATCTTCAACTCAATATGTCCAAAACAGAACTCATTATCCTTTCCCCTAAACTCTCTCTTTTCCTATCTTCCCTATCACTGCCCAGGGTACCATCATCCTCCCAGTACTCTAGGTTTGCAAGCTACGTGACATCCTCAACTTCTCATTTTCACTCACCTTCCATTTCCAAACTGTTGCCAAAGTCAGTCCTTTGTAATATCTTTCAACTATGCCTCCTTTTCACCTCTGAGACTACCACCACCCTGGTATTGGTCCTCATCTCCTCACACCTAAACTATTACAATAGCTTATTGGTGGGTCTGCCTTCTAAAAGTCATTCCTTACTCTAGTTCATCCTCCACCATTAAGCCACCAAAATGATCTTTCTAAAGTACACATCTAGCCGTGTTACTTTTCTGCTTAATAAACTCCAGAGGCCCCCTATAAACTTCAGGATCAAATACAAAATTCTTTGTTTGCCATTCAAAGTCCAACATAATCTAACCACCACCTCACCACCCCTCTACTACCACCACTTTTCCAATCTTCTTATACCATACACCCCCCAACATAGTCTTTGATCCAGTGACAATGGCTTCCTTCCTGTTCCTCAAATAAGATGTCTCACCTCTGGGCATTTTCTCTGGTTGTCCCTCATGACTAGAATATTCTCGCCTTCTTCATCTCCTTCTCCTGCCTTTTCTGGCTTCCTTCAAATCCCTTCTGTAGGATGCCTTTCCCAATCCTTTTTAATCCTAGTTCTTTTTTCACTGTTGATTTTCTTCTGTTTTTCTCTGTTGATTATTTCTCATTTATCTTGCTTTTTTGTACATAGTGGCTTGCATGCTGTCCTTCCCATTAGACTATGAGCTCCTTATGGGCAGGGACTGTCTTTGCCTTTCTTTATATACCCAGTGATTAATACAATGCCTGGTTCACAAGGAGGCCTTTAATAAATATTTACTGACTGACTGATGAGTAATGTTTTATACTTACCAAAATGATGTCTTGTACCTAGTAAGTACTTAATACATATATGGGAAATTTAGTTAAGATACATCAAAAGTAAAAAAAAAAAAAGATAAGTCTAAACTATAATCTAATTCCTGGGACGCCAAAATAAATAATCGCCATCAAAAATATTATAGTTCCACTATTGGAGGATTGGTCAATGATTGAACCCTATCTAATGAGGTTAAAATCTGGATACAATTAAGAATCACCCTAATTTTCATATGAGACAAGATAATTCTAGCACCCAATATTTGTACTTGCCTACAAAGGGATAATTACCAAAATGAAATATTCAAAACAACCAAAAACTCTCTTTTTTCCTGACACATTAATAAGAATATCAGTTATGAGTGAAAAATAATAGCCAGTTTTTAACCACTGAAAGTCATGAGGAAGATAGCTAAATTTAAGGGAAAGTCAGAAAAAGAAATCAGTAAAATGCCTTCCTAATGATTTCAAATCAATGACCATGATTTTCAGCTCTAATAACCAGCTTTCTAGAGCTTTTCAATTGCTTGCAGCATACAGTTCAAAAATCATGTCAGATTTGACACGTCATCTGGGTATTCCCTAGGATCACTGGCAAGTTAGATTCCAGGACTCCTGCTTCTGGCCAATATATATTGAGATGGCTTCTCTACCTTACAACTCTTTTTGGAACAACTTGCTACCACTTATTTTGCTTTCAATGGATCTCCCTTGTAGTATCTCATCTGCCCAACTGGTACCTTTGCCCCTTGTAAAGTCAAGTTGAAATAGCAGAGGACAGGAGAACTGGGTTGTAGCCACCATTCTGCCAGCATTCCATTGTGTGACCTTAGGTAAGTCACAACTTACAGGTGTACTGAAAAGACCACCAGCTGTAGGATCAGAGATTTGGGTTCAAAATCTACCTTGGATACCTCCCACGTCTGTGACTTTATTCAAGTCACTGGGCCTCAGTTTCCTCATGTGAGGAATGAGGGCCTCTGAGGTTCTAGTTCTAGATCTCATGGTCAGACAACAAGGCATAGTGGCTGGATGACTAACTTCAGAATCAGGAAGCCCTGGATTTAAGACCTTGCCTCTTTCTAGCTGGGTGACCAGGAGTAATTCCATTAATTTCCCAGTGTCCTCAAGCAATTGTTGAGTGAATCTGACATCTAAAGTTAAAGATGAGTTGCTGATCTGTATCAGGAATGGTATGTTCCACACTGGAAATTCCCCACATTGGTGAAATCACAGATCTGACCAACTATACACACACACACACACACACACACACACACCTGCACGTATATACACACATATATACATACATATACACATGCATATATATTATATGTGGGTATGTATGTATGTGTGTTTATATTTTATATGTATGTATGTATATGTGTGTTGATGTATATACATATATGTATGTATATGTATATATATATATATATGCGTGTGTGTGTGTGTGTGTGTATAAAATGTGTCCTTACCAATAAAATGGGAACAGAAAAAATTAAAGGTAGCATAATTCAAATCCCAGTCCTGCTCCTTACTATGAGCAGAGAGTGACTTTGGGTCAGTCCATTCAGTCTTTCTGGGCATCACTTTCCATACTTGTAAAATGAAGGAGTTGCATAAACTGATTAGTGTGGCTTTTTTTGGCTCTAAGTCAATGCTATGATCTACTTCTTTGGATTGAGATGAAAGTAATTCCTAACAGAGTTTTTAAAATACTTTAAAAAAAGAATGGAATATTATGAGTCCTATGTGAGTACTCAAGCTTAAACAGTTCTCTCCTCTGTAATTAGAATTTTCTTTAAAATCAATGGGATATACATAGCAAATATTCATAGCAGCACTTTTGTAGTGGCAAAAAAACTGGAAGCAAATCAGATGGCCATCGATTAAGGAATGGTTAAATACACTGTGGTACCCAATGTCATGGAATATTACTGTGCCATAAGAAATTATGAATATGAAGAATTCAGAAGATTGCAAAGACTTACAGGAATGCATGCAGAATGAAGTAAACCCAACAAGAAAAATATACATGATGACTACAAGAGAAGGAAGTGAAAAAACATTTATTTAGTGCCTAGTATATACTAAGCACTGTGTTAAGTGCTTTTAAAAAAACAAATATTATTTCATTATAACGATGTAACTATATCATTATAACAAAGAAAGGATGACCAAAAAAGTCATATAAACAGGAAATTTTGTAATAACACCCAAAATTGTCCTTGACACATATGTGAGAAAGCATACTTCCCCAGCCTTTCTTTACAGAGACAGAGACCACGAATATAGAACATTGCTTATACTACCAGACTCAGAAAGTTAATTAATTTTAATTTATTGTAAGTTAATTTTGATGAACTGCTTTTTTTCTCTCTTTTTTTTTTTTGGTTCTTTATTGTTCACGGGGTTGGAAAAGAGGGGACATGCTCAGAAATGAAGGTGATGTTTAAACAAAAAAAAAATTTCATTAATTGAATAAAAATAAACCAATGATTTCTCCCTGAACAGACCGGCCTAAAGATAGTTCTAACTTACCTTGTACCAGAACCAGCTGCTGAATCTGATCACTGTCGTGCTTCAGTTAATTAACTATTATATTCTATTCCAAATACACAAAGTGTTCAAAGACTGCTGGTCACAGGTTAAAAGCTCTCAGCTTACTTTTAAGTTAATTGCTGGGGGTAGGGGATGGGGAGATGGGGGAATGATATATGCTTTAAGTCTTTATGGGAAAATTTTAAAGACAACATCTGACTGGGCATATTTAAAGAAGGCATTTCTCTTGTTTTTGTGGAATAAAGAGCAGGCAGGGCACCAGTCATAGCAGTTTGTTTTCATTTTGATCTAAGATGCTTTAACAGGGATTTGAAGGAAAGCATGTCCTTGGAAGACTCTTGAATACCAATCCTCTGCTCTGAAGGGCCTTATCCTTTAACTGCAGCTCAGCACAGGATATGTCAGAGAAAGACTGAATGGCTGTTTTGAACAGTGCGTGTTTGCCAGTACAGCAAAACCGGCATCTTATGGGGAAGTAGGGGGAAGGCAATGCAGGGAAAGAGACCCACTCTTAAATGATAATAAATAGTAAGATAATAAATGTCTAGCAAAATGATGAATTAGCAATATAGAAACCCATCTGCAGATAGAGAGATGTTGTTGAGAGTAGATGGTCTGATCTACATTTTTTTAAAATGTCTCCTTTTTTAAAAGGTTCAGAACTGTCAAGTATCACCTATGTCTTTTTTTCTCTGGACAAAGCATTGTTTGTTTCTTTAGCCAGTCCCCATATGGTATGAACCTGGAGGCCTTTGCTATTCTAATTATCCTTCTCTGTATATTTTTTATTTTATCTATGGGCCTTCCTAAAGTGTGGTACTAGAACTGGACAGTCTGGAGAGCCAGACTACCATCTTATTTTTCTTGGAATCTACACTTCTCAGCGTGGCCTAAGACTGTATTTTCTTCTCACCTATAACATATATAGACTTATATTGATCTTCCAGAGCACTAAAACCCCCGGATCTTCTTTAAGACAATTGTTCTCCCCCATCTAGTACTTGTGAAGTTTGTATTTGTCTTATATGGAGTCTCTCTCTTTCTCATACCAACAATCCCAGGTCTTAAAATTTAAAAGCATGAAAGGATTTTATGATGGGCATAGGTATGTCAGAAGTACAGATTTCTTAGAATCCAAAGTGTACCTGAGAGGTCATCTAATTCAACCATGACTTGAAACATGAATCACCTCAACAACACTGGAGACACAGAGATCCTGCCCATCCTGGAAGATCTTCACAGTCAGGAAGTTCACTGTCTCTGGAAGCAACTCTTTCCATTTGGGGAGAGCTTCAAATACAAGTTGAGAGTATATTTACACACACACACACACACACACACACACACACACACACACACTCACTGATATGAAAGTAAACAACGGAATAAAGTGGCATGTAAAAAAAGAATACTAAACTGAGACCCTAAAGATCTGAAGTTTCATTCTGCTTCTGTCACTTATTACCTTTGTGACAGAGATATTAACTTACCTTTTTTCAAAAATGTAAAAATCCCTATTTCTATCCAACTTTATTTAATTTTGGGTCAGATTTGTGATTCCATTGGTGTGGGGAACATTGTGCTATGGACAATCTCTCTCCTAATACAGGTTGGGAATTTGTCCATAACTTACAGTCTTGAAGAGTTTCCTGAGGAATGGAGAAGGTATGGTCACATGACCAGTATATGCCAAGGGCAGGATTTGTGCCCAGATCTTCTGGATTTCTATCCTAGTCTTCTATCTGATGCCTCCATTGAATTGTGGGTTGGCTAAACAGGAAAATTAGTGAGTTAATTTTAAAATGATATAATGAGAAATTTCTGAAGGAAATGAAAATGGCTTGAGCTAAAGACAGGTAGATCTCCAAGAAAGCTTAGGCGTAATTTGGCTATTATAACAAATTAAAAGAGAAGCCAAGAGAGGCCAAACTGTCCCATTATCAAATTAATGCATTTGATCTGGACAGTGCTAGTCTAACCAGTCTTGAAGATGGCTAGGAAATAACACAGTGCATTATCTGGGCCAAGAAAACCTGAAAGTGCTTGTATTAAGTGTAAAAGAAGGAAAGAATGGCACTGATCTCCACTGGACTCAGCTTTCTGAATCATCTCCCTTGGCTGCCTATCATATGCAAAGGCAATGCACAGCAACTGTCTTAAGCAAATCGTTCTCATGGACTTAAGACATGGATCTTAATGAGGGTCTGTGAAAAGAGACAAAAGTTAATCCCTCTTTTGTAAGGCATTACTGAAACTACTGGAAGAGAACTGATGATCAATTAAAGAACTAGGAATAGCCTGAAATCATTACTTTCAGAGGGGAAAGGTGGAGGGGAGTTGGTTTGGTCTTTGCTGGTATGGAGAACCCGCAGGGTAAAGGAGTCCCCTCAACTGAAATAACTTAACGGTAATTTATAGTTTTCCTGAGTGATGATAGCTTCAGCATTGAGACATTAGGTGATGTGCTCCTGGTTGCACAGCCAAGATTTATCAAAGGTAGGATTAGAATCCACATTTTCGTGATTCTAAGGCTGACCCTCTAGATTGCCCCTGGGAACCAGTGTTAGAAGTTTCTAAACTACAAACTATATGATCATAGATCTAGAGCTAAAAGGGACAGCTAAAGCCATCCAGTTGAACTCCCTCACTTTACAGATGAGGAAACTGAGGTTCAGAGAGCTTAAATAACTTGCCTAGGCTCAGATAGGTACTAATCACCAAGGAAGGATTTGAACCCATGCCCCCTGAATATCACAGGTGATCAAAGTTGTCACAGAAATGTGATGAAAAAAGTCAGCATGTTACTATGACATACTAAATAGTGTAATATCCTAAACTAAGAAACCTAGCTTTCCATTAATCTTTTTTAGTCAGATGCTTATAACCAATGCATATAACTTACGCTTACAAATGATTCTGTTCATAACACCTGAAAAAGATGTGGAGAAACTGCAGGCAATTCAGGAAAGATGGACTAAGATCATTAAAGGGATAGAAGATAATATCCTATGGAGAACTGTTATTATTTAGGTTGAAAAAAGAAGAGACATTCAACAAGTAATTGATAAGTGCCTACTATGTGTCAGGCAAGACAAAGACAGAGAGAAAGAGACAGAGATGGAGACAGAGAGAAACAGAGAAACAGACACAAGGAGATGGAGAAAGAGAGAGCACGAGGGAGAGAGAGAGGAACAATAGAGCCTATATTCAAAGTACTTACATTGTAATGGAAGAAGATGACATCTATAGAAGTGCTATAAAGTGTTGGGGGGAAGGGGAAAAGAATGGCCCCAGAGTGGGAGCAATGGGGCAAGCAAAGAGAAGACTTGGGACATGGAAAATGGAAAAAAATTGAGGTGAGAGTGAACCATCCACTTGTAGCCATATTTATCTCACTTCACTGCACATGGTTAAAGTCCTTCAAAATCGTGGTCTGGAGAGGAAATCACCAATAAGCGAAAGGAAACCTCAGGGGAGGCAGGATAGAGTAAAGGTAGGGACAACGTCATACAAAGAACAAAATAAAAACAGTCCTAGAACTCAAAGGTCTTACATTAATTCTGGATTCTTTTGTTTTTCCCAGATCTGTGATTGGATCCAAGGGGGAAATTCCCATGATGAAAATTTATCCATTAACAGAGACTGGAAGCTTGTCTGTGATTTATAGCCTCAGAGAGTTTCCTGGGGACATTGTGAGGTTGAGAGACTTTGTCAGGGTCAAACAGCCCAGATGTGTCAGAGGTAGATCTTGAACTGATTCTTTCTGATGTCACTCTACCATATTACTGCCACAATTTCTGACCTGATTACTGGCTTCAAGTATTGGCAGGGTCTTTTATTTAATGAACTTTACCAAGCATATGTTTTCTATCTTCTTGGAAGAAAAGAGTTATGAAAGTCAAGAGGCTTTCCATGTACACAAGCAAGACCTTCCTAATGAGGGTGATAAAAATTTCAGGGTGGGATGCCAAAGAAGGCTGTGGAATGCTTATATGTGGACATGTGTGAGAAAAGAGCAGACAATTAAGTAACTGCCTTGGGTAGCTTACTCATTCACCTTCTTAAACATACACACACAAAAAAACGGAATATGATCCTAAAGGATCATTTGGAGTTCCTGTCCAGCTCAACGTCTTTTTTGATATCTTTTTTCCTAACTAGATGACATAATGGCTTAATATACAATGGAAAAATTTATTCTATCACATCTCAATTAATCTTTGTAACTAAAATATTTATTTGATCTCTACACTGCAAACTTAACATTCTTAACTGGAAAATTCAGTAATGTTTTGATCATTTTGACCTGCTAAATGACATGTATCTGAGGAATAGGGATTTTAAGTCCTTGGGGACTGTACTGCTTTCTGAGCTGGCATTAGCGTCTGATTCTGATGTCCTTTCTCCTTCCCCTTGATGTCATCATGGCTCCAATTTGGATAGATGCTCCATGTAAATCAGTGGAATGATTGAATCATTAAAAATATCCATGTGGCTCAGATTCCTTAAGAGTCTAGCCAATAGTGAGATTTCTAAGAGTCTGGCCAATATGGTGGATCTTTAATACACTTAGTTTTTCTTTATAGTATTTATTTATATAACCTATATTAGATTGTTTTAGGGAGGAGGAACTGAGGAAGGGAGAAAATTTGGAACTAAATATTGCTTTTAAAAATGAATGTCAAAATTTGTCTTTATGTGTAATTAGAAAAAAACTATAAATATAATATACACACGTGTTACATTCATACAAAGTATTCAGGATATCTATTTCAAAAGCTATAATGTTCATACTTCAGAAGATCTGCTATATCTTTCAGGTGTAATTTTGCCCTCATATGCAGGCAAAGATTAACCTTGTATTTATTTGGCATTGAGAGGTAGTAGAGTGTGGGTAGAGAACTGGTCCTGGACCAACCAGATTCAGGTCTCAGCTCTGATAGACTATCTATCTGTTTGACCTTGGGCAAGTCCCAACTTCTCAGTGTCCCAGGGCAATTCTCTAAGACTGTAAGTTGCAGAGAAAATGCTACTCTATGTTGGCAGAGGAAGTTCTTCACCTGGGAATTTCTTACAACAAAGAAATCACAGGTCCACTCTCTATCTAATTTTTGCATGTATTTTGTTTATACTTATACAGGTATATTTTGTCTCTCCTGATAGAATGTAAGTTTTTTGAGTGTTTCATTGCATTGCCTTTGTATTCCCAATGCCTCACACAATGCCATAGTAGGTGCTTAATAAATGCTTCTTGATTGATTGTACCTTGTATTTATGATATACTTATATTTTTTTCCTATTGTATCCCTTGATAATTGAATGTAAGCTTCTTCAGAACAGAGATTGTTTCATTTTTGCCTCTGTATTCCCAGTACGTAACAGTACCTGAGGGCACAGAGTAAGTGCTTAATAAACGCTGATTGAAAAGAAAACTTGAAGATGTAGAAAGTTAACCCAAATATGAGTAGTATAGTCTGAAAGAAGGCTTCAAGGAAAGAGCAACAGAAGGGAACAAAGAGTATAAAGTTGGGTCTATAGAATATAATAACTAGTTAGAAAATTAAATATCAGATCAACCATCCAGCTATTTGGTTTCCTTTATATAAGCAATTCTCAGATTATGATTCACAGATTCTTGGGTTCTCCAAAACTCTTTAAGATGATCCTTGAGGTCAAAACTATTTTCACAATAATGCTAAGATGTCATTCACCTTTTTAAATACTCTTTCCTTTTCTAACTATGTGTTTGTGTGAAACAAATATTCTTCATATACTCTAATCAAAATAACAAAGCACAACAAATTGAATGCAGAAGCAGATATGAGAATTCAGCTATATTCTAATATGCCAGATATGAAAGAGATTCTGAAAAATGTCTAATCAATAACATTCTCACTTAAATTACTTTTTGTTTTGGAAAATATAGTCTTATATCATATATAAATATTTATGTTAATGTGTAATAGGTTTATTATTCTTTTCAAATGTATTTACAAATAATTCTCACAAATTTTAGCAGTTTTACTTCTCTAATATGGTAGCTGTCAATAAATATCACTTACATAAATGTGAAAACTTTGGAGATCCCCAATGATTTTTAAGAGCATAAAGGAATCCTGAGGCAAAAAAGTTTGAAAAATCACTGTTGTATACCATTCAAGTGGAGAAAAACACAAGTTCTTTTGGTATTTTGTGTAAATAAAGTTGGCTTAAAAAGAGAGACTGAAACTTTAAATAGGGAAAATGGAGGAAGCAGTAGAGTAACACTTTACATTTTGTATTAGAAGAGGCCATCAATGATTTTCACATCTATGGAGTGACATGACTAAATCTTAAAGTTGTCCTTTCCCCCTTCCATCAGGATACCTGTAGAAACTGACTTTGATTTTGTAGAAGAGTCATCCAACCATCCATCCCAACAGTGGGATGTCCCAAAATCACAAAGTTATTTGAGGCTTTATGACATTCTACTGATGGATGTACATCCCAAACATCTGTATGCTTATAGAGTTTCAATCCCAGTATGATCACAGAGGAAGTCACTTGAGTCAACATTTAGAGGGCACATGAAATAATAATAAGAACTTTACACAGAGGAGAAGTAAAGGCATTGGCGTGGATACTAAGATTTGGAACCAAAGTTGAGCAACCTGAAATCTATGTGGAAAGCAAAAGAAAGCATGGTGGAGATGGAACAATCAATCAATCAAATCACCAAGCATTTGTTAAACACTTACCATATACCAGGAACCATGCAAGATGGATTCCTATACATGGTATGTGGAAACCAGGGATGACTTTGCCAGCAGCCTGCTTTTAATTTTAATCAGGAAATATTAAAAAATATATCCAGATGAGTGTCAGATCTGTCTACCCTGATCTTCAGCTTGTGTCCCCACTATGCTACAAGAATCAAATTAAAACTAAAAAAAAATTAACCTACAATTTATTTTGCTTTGAAACTGGAAAATAATTGATTTGACTGTCACTGAACTGCTGGAATTCAGCAGTTGTCTAGGTGTCCTGCAGACATAGCCTAAGTACATAATTCTAACAAAGTAGTTAAATGCAGTAACCATTCTGATTAGATTTAACCAGACACAAATGGGAGGGAAGAATTTCCAAGTTGTTTACCAGATTCTTTTTCACAGTGTTTTTTATTAAAGAATCAGAGGGCCAATTTTTCTCTCATGCCACATGAAATCTAGCACTCTTGGTGTTTGGGTTAGTTTGTATTTCTTGAGAGGATTCAAACCAGACAGTCATTTGACCTCACACTTGCTTACAGATGCTAAAGGTTTTATTTGAAAGATCCTGGAGACATGAACCAGTGCTTTGCCTGAAGAGGGACTAACGATGAATCACTTGGCCATTTGTCTTTTGGTGACTTTGGTCTCCAAAACCCCTACATATTTCTCTGTGGATTTTTAAGGCACCTATCATCAGTGTGCCCAGGGGCTCAGACAGAGATAAGACCTACTTAAAAGCAGTGCTAAACATGGGATTTGGAACTTAGATCTTGATTCTAGATCCCAAAATAGATGAGTGAATAAAAAAATCTATCTGCTTAGATGAAAGAAAAATAAGATTTCTTAAGAATAAAAAACAAGAACAATGAATCATGCAAATACAAAGTCTGAGAAAAACTAATGGACATAGATGGCATCTTTTTTCTACATGCTTTAAAAGGCACAGGCTTTCCTCCTGTTTGGTATATTCGTGGTGTATTAACTTTATAATGAAATTGTTCCATGGAACACAAAGATGATTCTGGAACAAATCTAGAAAGGAACAAGCCCCATTGCACAATGTACTGTAACAGCAGTCACTTCATGCATTTGCTTTGCAAGACCCTATTCTCAAGGTTTAGTCATGTCAAGTACTGCACCACTATATTGTTTCCCTCTATTTTGGAAGAAAAAAGTGACTGTTTGGTAATTTTCTTCCTTGTAATGTTTTGCATCAATTGGCAAAATAAATTTATCCTTTTTACCTAGAGTTTGCATATGATATACTGGTAATATGCATAAGCATGGGCTTCTAAAATAGTCCTTAGAAAAAATGGGCTCATCTTCCTCCTTTCTCCATCTTCTGGTAACCAAGATACAAAGCATCTATCCTGGTACATTGATTCCAACTATAAATTTAACATGATAGAACATTGGGCTTGCAGTCTAAATTTGAAAGAGAATTTGAGTCCAAGTTCCACCCCCTACCCCTTTTTGCTTCCTCCTCCACATAATCTTGGACAAGACACTTATCCTCTTGAGTCTCAGTTTCCCCATCTACAAAATGAACATGTTCCTACCTGAACTGCCTATCTCACAGGGTTGTTATGAGGATCAAATTATATTATGGATTCAAATAACTCTGAAACCATAACGCATTATATAAATGAAAACTACAGAGAGATAACATGGTGTATTAGAAAGATCACTGGACTACACTGTAAGTGGAAATCTAGGATACAACTCCTGCTTCTTCACTCAGTAGCTGCATGATACTGGGCAACTATCAATGTTCCTGACTTCCATTTTCCTCACCTATAAAGCAAGGATAATAATACCTCTTCTGCCTACACAGCTAGATCCCAATTAGTGAGAATAGTGAGTTCTATGAAGTAGTCATGTATCTGAATTCACATTACATATTTCCATTGGACTGTTGAACCAATGACTATATTTTAAATAATTATATCTCTGACTAGTATGAATTCAAAATCATGTAACCACATCATCATCATCATCATCATCATCATCATCATCATCATCATCATCATCATCATTATCATGAAGTATTCTCACTGATCAGAACCTAGATATAATAGATATTGCGGTGAATAAATGAGATTTGTAGAAAGTACTTTACAACTCTAAATAAAAATTTCATTTATATGTATTACTGCTATTATATACAATCTGCTGGATTTATACCAATTCAACTCAACAACTTGAGCACCTGCTACATGCCTGGCTTTAGAGATATAACAAAGGCAAAAATGGGAAAATTGTTAACCTCAGGAAGCTTACATTTTACTAGGGGAAACAATATATGTATATATATACACACACACAAACTGTATATAGATTAGGTACAAAGTAATGTGAGGGCAAGGAGAAACAACCGCCTGGGAGCAGAAGTCTTTGTATAGGAAGTGATACTTGAGCTGTGATTTGGAGGTAACGAGTTTTCTCAAAAGCATTTTAGGCATGGGGTACATCTGTACAAAAGCACAAGTTTAAGGTAATGCTGTCCATGGGGAACACTAAGTAGACCAGTGTGGCTGAAATACAGAACATGCAAGAAGTGATTAGTAAGCACTGTGGAAAGATAAGTCAGAACCAGAGTGTGAAGAGCTCTTTTGTACCAGACATAGGAGTTTGTATTTTATCCTCGAGGCCAGTAATATTTCTTGAGCAGGAGAGTAACACCCTCGGAAATATACTTTAGGAATAACAAATTGGAAGAAATATGGAGGATATATTGTAGAAAGGAGAGATTGGAAGTAGGCAGTCCAATTAGGAAAGCATTAACTAGGCAATAACGATCTGAACTAGAGGTTGTGGCTGTGTGAGGGGAGAGAAGAGAATGGATGTGAGATAGGTTCAACAAGACTTGGCAGGTAATTGGCTTTGGGGGAAGGGGAGGGAGAGTGAAGAGTGGAGGAGAACTCTGAGGTTGCACATATAAGGTGGTTGAAAAGACAGCAGTGTATAGAAATTAGAAAGTTAGGGAAAAGGATAGGGCTTGAAGAGAAGGTAATGAGCCTTCTTTGGATATATTGAGTTTAAGATGCTTAAGGGATGTCCAAATAGATATGATCTACAGGCAGTTGGTTATGTGGGATTAGAGTTCAGAAAATATGAATGCTGGATGTGTATGTATACACATACATCTATATACACATACACACACATAGAAAAATAGATATCAATAGATATACACACACACATACACACTCACATCTAGGTGGCACAGTGTTGGGCCTAGAATCAGCAAGACCCATCTTCCTGAGTTCTAATCACTTACTAGCTATGTGACCCTGGACAAGTCACTTAACCCTGTCTTCCTCAGTTCCTCATCTGTAAAATGAGCTAGAGAAGGAAATGGCAAACCACTACGGGATCTTTGCCAAGAAAACCCCAAGTGGGGTCACAAAGGGTCAGACGTGACCTAAACGACCAAACAACATATTTATGTATGTATATACGTATCTATGTATGTATATATGTATGTGTACACATACATAAGTATATATGCATGCATACCCATATATAATATATGTATATTGTATATATGAGGCATATAAATAATTGAGTCTACAGGAGCTGATGAAATCATGAAGAGAGAGTAGAGAGAAGATATACATAGAGTATATACACATAATGGAGGCAGGACACAGAGATAACAATTTTATTTAAGTGGTGCGCTGAAAGCCAGACCACAAGGGTTTGGAGGCAAGTGGAAACAAGAAGCGTAGAAAGCTTTTTCTAGAATTTTAATAGTAAAAGGGATGGGGGATACAGGGTAATAGTTTGAGAGAATAGTAGAGAGAAGGGTTTTTAGGGATGGGGCAGTCATAGTATTTTTATAGGTACCAGAAAAGGATTTATTGAATAAACTGAGCTCACAGATTATAAAAATAAAGGAAATAATTAAAAGGGCAAGGTGCGACACTCTACAGGAGGAAAAGGGATAAAAACAAGGCTATGCTGGAGTCAGACATCCGTTTTGGGGGAGCTGGTGGTTAAATATTCAGTGTGAGCCTTTGTACCTCAGAAATCAGCAAATGTCACAAATCTGAGCTTGATTTATTATTTTTTAATCATCTAGACTTAAGAAAATGACAGAAAATGTTAGTAATGCAAATCAAATTTTAAAATGTGTCATAAGCATTTTTTGGAGGGAGCTAGTTATTAAACATTTACCAGCACACCTTTGGATAAAGGGCACAAGTAGAGGCTTTTGCCAAGGACAACTACTTCTCCAAGGTTGGCACAATAGAGGAGAGGGTAGGGAAAAATAGTGCAGGAAGGTATGGAAGCCATTTGTCTTCCAAACGTCCTCATTTCTGCCAGGGGCACCACCATCCTTCCCATCTCCAAATTTCACAATACTGATGCTGTTTCCAACTCTTTGCATCATATATTTGGGAGGATCATATATTAGACAATGAAAGGAATCACATAAATTAATGCTTTTCAATTTTATGAATTTTATTTCTAAAAAGACTCAGGGAGAGGAGGTTCTAAATAACACAAAGTTATAACAAACTCACAAAAGTGTACAGTAGAGAACAAAAGAAAACCTACAAGGAGCAAAGAAAAGATGGATAACTTTTAACATAATACATAGTATTTAATATAAAAGTCTTCTTGAAATGATAAATTATTGCTACATATTCTGTATCCTTTCCTATGTTCTGTTGTGCACATGACATTTTTTGGTATTTTTTATTTGTTTTTAATGTTTATTTTTCTTTTCTTATTAACGTATTTAAGTTTTACTATTTGTCTAAAATTTAAAAAATTAAAAAATAAACAAACCCACAATTACAAGGTAAGGTCAATGAATCAGGAATGAGACATGAAAACGAATGCCCAGGATGAAGACATATGAAGCTGGGAGAACCAGTGGAATTCATAAATTATTTCTTCCTATTCTTTATGAATGTGTCTTGCATTTCACCACTAAAACCACGACAATGAATGGCCTCACATCAAAGGAGTAATACTGTTGAATTCTCCATTCACTTCCTATCTTTGGGGAGTTCTTGTTTCATTTTATATGGAGAAGTGTATGCCTTTAATGTTCTGAAAATAACTCTACAAACCACATGGTAAAATCCATCTCATCGCCTAGTCATATCCCTCCGTTGTACCTCTTTGTTAGTTATGTTGCTTTTTATGAAGTCTCTTTTTCCTTCTAGAAACAATTAAAATTGCAATGAACAAAGTCAGTCTTAGATTATAAGACTTTTTTTAATCAATAGGCATGATATTTGCCTATGAGCAAAAAATCTCAAGGTGAATTCTAAAAGGTTAGGGAGAAGAGAAACCTAATAAAAGAGGGTAAGTAAAAGCATAGTAGTATATTTTATTATGATAGGAACTGTGAATTTTATTCAATTCAATAAATGTTTAGTAAGCATCTAGTAAGTGTCAGGTACCATGCTAAGCACTGGGGTTACAAATTTTTTAAAGGTGAGTTCCTGCCCCCAAGGAGTTTACAATCTAAAGGGAAAGACAACACAGGAAAAGAAGGTAGAAAGAATTGAGAGGTGGGAGGATACCAGGAGGTACCAGTTCTGGGGATATCTTTTTCTGTTGAATCCAAGGTAGAACTGCAGATGGAAAGTGGAAAGTCTAGGGAACTCCCAAGGAGGAAACTTTCTTTATGAATGCAGATTCAGACCTACTTTGATTATAACCTTAGAGACTTAATTTGAGAGAGTTAATTTATTAACTGAGAGATTAATTTGCCCTGTTACATACAGGATAAATAAATGCAGTCAGTAGGTGTCAGAGGTTCGAGACTCAGAAGCTAACTCATTCTTCACAATACTATTCTGTCCTTTTTAAATTATTACTAATTTAAAAAATTTTAATATTCACTTCCAAATTCTCTTTCTCTCTTCCCCTCCCACACTCATTGAGAAGGTAATACTCATGAAGTCATGCATATCATATTCTCACATCAGCCATGGGGGAGGGAGGGAGAGCAAGATGTACAATCTCTTTTGATATCTTAATTGCTTCAGAATTACATGTACTCTATATATGTTTAAAATGAACTGAAGAAAGGTTGGGGTATCACATACCAAAGGGGGATCAAAATTAACTGTAACTTGTCAACAAAAATTTGCTTTCTATCTTGATTTTGTTTCCTTAAAAGCCCAGTTCAGATGTCACCTTCTACATGAGGTCTTTCCAGATTCCCCTTGGGTACTGGCACTCTCTCCCTCTTTAATCTACCAATCAGCAAGCCATTATTTAAGGGTCTACCATGTGCTAGGAGCTCTGTTACTCCTTGTAGATGCTAAGACAAAAATGAAACAGCTCCTGCCTTCAAAAAGCTTGTATTCTATCTGGGGAGATAATATATACATACATACATGTATGCACACATATGTGTGTATTTATGAAATATATTGACATAATTTTGGATTGTTTCATATGTGCTTTGTATCTGCTTACTGCTGCACATGTTATGTCCTTCTAGGAACATTAGATCCTGAAGGCAGGGACTTGCATTTTTATCTTTGAATCTCCACTGCCTAGCATAGGGTCTGGCACATAATAGGTGATTAATAAATGCTTACTTAACTGAATTAAATTTGGATTGATTCCATTGCCTGGCTGAAGACTTCTGTATCCATCACTGTTGCTTATACTTGAAGGAAGGGCCAAATGAATGCTTTATTCATTAAACTGAATTTTTATCTGAATGAAGCAGCCTATATCATCTCATTTCTTAACTTAAGGATTGTGAGGTTCAGAAGATCTAGTAACTTCTGCTTTGTTTCTTTCACTAACAGTAAATTCTTGGATAAAGAATGATAAAATTCTTCATATTAAAAGAATAATTTCATTGGGCCTTCTTGACTTTTCCTTGGCTTTTGATTGAAAAAATGCCAGCATCTCTTTAACAAATCCTCTATCTTCTGGGAGGAGTCCTGCTTTTTTTTTTCAGCAGAAACCTTTAAATAAGGAAATCTCCTGTGACCTTAGGCAAATCACTTAACCCCCCTAGACTTCTGTTTTCTCTTTTATAAAATGAAGGGATTAGGACCAAGTGACATCTGAGGTTCTTCTGGGTCTAAATCTATAATCCTATGATCCTGACTATCTGTTTATTGGTAATAATTAAATCTCATGTTTTTAAAGTACTTTAAGTTTTATAGTAAGTTTTGTACAACCTTATGAAGGCAGTAGGATAGGTAGATAGATGTTTACTAAGTGTTTACTATGTCCCAGGTACTGTGCTAGAGACTAGACATGGAAATATTAGACAAAAGGAAAGGAAAAGAAAAGAAAAGAAGGTGAGGGGAGGGAAGGGGAGAGAAGTTAGATGAAAAGATCCCATGGTCCTTAGGGCACAGGGGCAAAGCTGATACTACTGTTGCTTCTTTACTCATTTCCATTGAAAAGTCACGCCATTTTCTGATGCTGAACCATTTGACAATGCCAAGGACTTTGGTAGCAAGACTTTCCTTTCTGAATCTTCAGCAGCTGTGGCTGTAGCACCTGTAGGAGCAGGTGCCAGTCTACATCTCTATAGAGGTTACTTTCCAGGATGATGGCTGAGGAGGCTAGGTTGGCAGCAATGCTCTCAAAGCTCTTGAGTTCAGAGTCCTGGGCTGTCCCCATCCGGGTCTGGGAGAAGATGGTGGTCAGTGTGGTAATAGTGGTTTAATTTGAGATGGGAAGAGGGAAGCTTCAAGGGGGAGGAAGAATGAACTCAAGTGTATCACTATACCCACTTTACATATAGTAGCTGAGATTCAGTGGAGTTAAGTAACCTGTCTGAAGTCACACAGCTCGTACATTGGATCTGCAATGAAAAACCTGAGTTTTCCACTGTTTGTGGAAAGCTCTTGATCTGTTATTCTCTTTGTTGCTATCCCTATCATGAGCCCTCAACAATATTCAGCTAGCTACTTAGTGTATGGAAAATACTTTACTAAACTGACAAGCTAAGGACAGAGGTGTGCTGCCAAATGTTTAACAAAAGTTCTCCAGAAAAAATAAAAGTATGCAGGACAAGGGGTGTTGTGAACCTCAAATGAGATAACTTTTCAAGCCTTAAAGTGCTATTTAAATGCCAGTTGTTGTGTTGATGATGATGAGGATGATGATGATGATGATGTTACTTCCACCAGGCCTCCAGTCTGGTGATGACTTCATTCCCTGAGCCCTCTGCTACATATGCCTGCTGAGTTTAAGTAATGTTTATAGAGAAGTGCAGGGGTGTGCTGATAAATGTTTAATAACCAGGCTCTTGCAAGGCAGGATGTTGAATTTTTTTCGTACACGCTTGTGAATTTAATCTACATTATTAATACTTTCTTAATTCTACACAATCAACAAAATAATAAATCAAGCCCTGATTTGCCATTGCAACTTCTGAGGTATAAATACTCACAATGAAAACTGAACAAAGAATTCTCCATGCGTATTGTAGCTGGTTCCAGCACTCCCCCACCAGTGGAGACAAACTATACATAGATGTCTGGCTTTCTGAGAAATCCAGTTTCCTCTTGGTTCTTCTTCATGCCAAATCCAAGCTACAGACAACTCCTTCAATTCCTCTGGATAGTGAGGAAGCAAAGTGAGGTGTGCTGCAGAAGAAAGAAAACTCAAAAAGCTGTTAGCTAGTCTTATCTTTGTCACTAATGAGCTGCCCAAAATTACTATGGGCAGTCATTGAGCCACTTTTTGAACCATGAAAGTGAGGGGCAAGTCGCTTTATCTCTGTCTGTCTCAGTTTCCTCAACTATAAAATGGGGATATGGTAATAGCATCTGCTTCCCAGGATTGCTGTGAGGATCAAATGAGGTTTTATAAAGCACCTGGCACATAGTAGGTACTTTTAAAGTGCTTATTTCCTTCTCGTTCTCTTCCCCTTACTCTGTGCTAGGCAGTATGTTGAATGCTAGAGATACAAAGAAAAGGAGGAAAAAAAGTGGGGGGAGGGAGCATGAAACACATATACATGAATGTATACATACATGGTGTTTGAAATTTACAAATATGTACATATGAAATACAATATATAAATAGATACATGTAAATATGATATATATGTAAATATAGAAATAAATATTATATATTTACATATTTATATGTAAAACTAGTTATTATTACATCCCAAACTGAACTCTCCCTGTTTTTGTCTCTTCTCATCAGTCCCCTCTCATCCCCTTGTTCCCATTTCTCACTTCCTCCTTGTCCTCGTTGCTTGAGTATAATCTTGTCTGTCTGAGAAGATTCACTGTTAGCTTTCTTTGCCATCTCCTGGCTTATTACAGAATTACTTATGGCTCTATCAATCCATTTAACTCAATAAACTCCAGTGACTTCTCATCATCTCTAGGATCAAACATCAGCTTCTCTGTTGGATGGTCAATACTCTTCCCAACCTGTCCCCAAACTACCTTTCCAATCTTAATACACATGATTCTTCTTAACACACTTCAGAATTCAGCCACACTATTCCTCATCTCCAAGGATGCATCTCCCATTCCTGTGGCTTTGCACAGTCTGTCTGTCTCATGACTGGGATTCACCTCTTTTTACCTTGGTCCCTCAGAAGCTCCAGTTTCTGAGACTCAGCTCAAAGTTTCACCTTCTGCAAGAAGGCCTGCCTGATCCTTTACCCTGTATCAATTTTGTGAGAAGCAATGCTGTGCAGTGTATGGACTCTTAGTCTTGAGGTTTTTAAATTGAGCTAGTTTCAAAGACTCCAGGCCTGTTACCATATTCACTGCACCACCTAGTATCCCAAATGCTCTGTCTAGCCTTATTTATTTATCAACCAAGGATTTCAAATCACTCTATATACATAAAGTGAACAGTCACCCTATGAACCAGATGTTAATAATAATTTCTCACGGAGAACCCAAAGCTGAAGGAACTCTTCTTCACTGTTCTCTAGTGTATTTGATGCTAAAACTTCTAGTAAACTACAAACTGAGCACTTACAAGCTTTAGAAAATGGACCAACTTTTCAGGTATCTTGGTTACTATTTCATAAAGTAGAAAAATTTGCTGTTTGGTACCTTAGGGATGTGAAAAAAAGTTAGACTATTCCAGAGGTGGATAGAGCTCTGGGTCTAGAGTCAGGAAGACCTGAGTTCAAATGTGATCTCAGACACTCCCTAGCTGTGTGACCCTAGGCAAGTCACTTAACCCTATTTGCTTCATCTATAAAATGACCTGGAGAAGGAAATGTCAAACCACTTCAATATCTTAGCTAAGAAAGTCCCACATGGGGTCACAAAGAGTCAGATGTGACTGAAACAACTGAAAAACAACAAAATTAATTTTGTGGGACTGGCTCAAATAAATAAGAACATAGAATCATAATCTCAGAAGTTTGTTTCTTTAAAAAAATAATTTCTATATGATTGATATCTCTGTTCAAACTGATAGGTTTAATAGTATATAAAGCTGGGAAGAGAACTTTAAGGTCATCTAGTTCAGTCTACAATAGAATATAAGCCCTTTTAATGGAAAAAATAATAGCCTATAACGAGAAGATTTGGATTCGAGTCCTATCACTACACAATTGTGGGACTTTGGGCAAATTACTTAATCTCTGGGCTTCAGATTCTTCAGTAAAATGAATCATTCAAATAGATGACCTCTAAGGTCCCTTTTTTCTCCAACATTCTATAATTATGAGGCTATTAAGGAAATTTTTTTAAAAAGACTCATTCTTGTCATTGTTTCCCTAGTGCCTATGGTAGATATTTGTTGAATGATTGACAAAATCCCCTCTTTTTATTTTTGGACACAATTAGGGTTAAGTGAGTTGCCCAGGGTCACACAGCTAGTAAGTACCTGAGGTCATATTTGAACTCTGCCCCTGCTGACTCCAGGACAAGTCGCTCTATTTGTTGTCTCGCCTCGCTGTCCCTCCTCTCAATTTAAGGAGGAAAAAACTGAGGACTAAAGGGTAATGACAATCATGATGGCAAAGGTAGAAATTTGCCTTTGAGTTGGGTTCAATCCCAGGTTCTCGGATTCCAAATCCAGGCCTCATTCAGTTCTACCACATTGTCTCTATGTCATTTAATTCAGTCAGTTTCAAAGTGTAATCTAAAGCAAAACATATGCTGATGGTTCATGATGAACATCCCTTTATGGTTCTGGAATGCCCCCTAGGAAGTATTTAAATTTAAATGAAATGCTGTTTGGGGGACCTGAGCAGTGGATTCATGCTTGAGCTGACTCATTAACTAACTGTTGTGTATGTGTGTTTATGTGGCTGTTGTCTTCTCTAAGTTTTAATTATATTAAGGAAAATCGTATAAAAAGAGCAAGACCCAGGATTTAAATGGAGCCCAATAAAACCTGTCTCTCCCTGTTCAGGGCAACTTGAAGAAAAGATAATTGAACATGGCCTCAGATTCCCTTTCAGTTCTGGACCTATAATTCTATAATTTTATGATTTTATAAACTTCGTTAAGCATTCATTTTGGGCCCCCACGCCCTAAGGGTTTGTCTGGACACTGAGGGAGTGTTTTTCCAACTTACACAGTCCACCAGGGAGTTGTGTTCCTCCAAATAGGACACGGTTTCCTGTTATGGTCTAAGGTGATAAAACTGACTTCATGGATATTAGTTGTCCCCATGGCTATATACACACAAATATATGTTTATGTATATATGTATATGTGCACATGTGTATATACTTATACACATACACATATATCTTTTTCTTTACCTCTCTGGGCCTCCTTTTTCTCATGTGTAAAACTAAAAGTTTGGGCTAGGTGATCTCTAGGGTCCCTAACATCTCTGGCATTCTATATTTTCTAATGTTCTAAAATGATCTCTTACCCATTTCGTGATGTCAAACTAAGAACGTACCAGCTGGTGGATGTTGATAGACTTTATCATTAGTATAGTGACAAGAGCAAGGACTGAAGGTCAAGCGGTCAGATCTATATACATTTATGTATGTATGTACAGAGAGAGAGAAAGAGAGGCAGAGATAGGAAGAGATATACAGAGACCAAGGGAGAGAGAGAGAGGGAGAGAGAGAGAGAGAGAGAGAGAGAGAGAGAGAGAGAGAGAGAGAGAGAGAGAGAGAGAGAGACTCAACTAGCTGAGCAGTAGATAGAGTGCCCCTGGAGTCATGAAACTCTTCTTCCTGAGTTCAAATCTGGCTTCAGGTTACTAGCTGTGTGATTCTGGGCAAGTCATTTAACCCTATTTACCTCAGTTTCCTTATCTGTAAAATGATCTGGAGTGGCAAATCACTCCAGTATCTCTGCCAAGAAAATCCGAAATGGGTCAAAAAGAGCCAGAGAGGACTGAAATGACTCAGCATCAACAACGTGTTTATCCCTTCTGTAGAGAGCTGGTTTAGAAGTCAGAAAGACCTGAGTCTGAGTCCCACCTCTGCCACCTACTAGCTCTGTGACTCTAAGCAACTTAACCTTTCAGGGCCACAGACTAAGTCTATGCATTGCAGAGCAGATATAAGAAGTGTCTAAGCTGCCAGTTTCCTCTATCAATGAAATCATGAATTCATTATAGTTTATGTGGGTTGCAAAGATATATAAAATATATTTGCAGAAAGCAAAAATATTCCTGTCTCCATGCCAAAGTGTTCAGTGTCAGAAATGGTTTTATGAATAGAAATAACATTAAAGAGGCTGAATTATCATTTGCTTTGGTACTCCACCCAAAGGACCATGGAGCCTTCCCGTCTGACTTAGAGCTGAAATCTCCTATGTGCTGTCTCTTCCTATAAGAATGTGAACTCCTAGAGTAGAGAAGATCTTGTTTATCTATTTGCACCCCCCAGAGTATAGCAAAATGCTTTGCACATAGTTAGCACTTAATAAATGATTTTTCATTCATCCATTAATTCATTCATTCATGTAAAAGACTCATTCATCCTTCTTGAATTTGGTATCCAATGAACTGTGTTCACATTCTGTCTCTGCTACTTACTAGCTATGTGACTTTAAGAAAATACCTCTACTTCTCTGGGCCTCCTTTTTTCCCACGCATAAAACTAGAAGGTTGGACTAGATGATCTCCAGGGTTCCTAAGAAAGCTCTAGCATTCTACATTTTCTAACTTCTAATGCTTTTCTAAAGTTCTAATTTTCTAATGTTCTAAACATGATCTCTTGATCATATTTTAATGCTGAACACAGAAAGCACCAACTGTTGAATGCTGATAAACTTTATCATAGATAAAGTGGAAAGAGTGTAGACTGGAGGTCAGGAGGCCTGAATTCTAATCCCAGTCTATTAATTACCTAAGTGAAATAAGACAAATTACTTTGCTCTTGCCTCTGATTTTTCATCTGTATTCTCACCTGTGCTACCTTCTTTGCCCACCTAAGTAATGGGTAGATTGGGAAATACAAAGGTCCTTTAATCATCTGGCACTTGCAAATGAGGTAGATTATTGTCATGGGCTCCTAGATCTATGTTAAACATGAGATACTGCCAGTTATTGAATGCTTTTTGCTGAATCATCTTAGTCTTGTCCAATTCTTCATGACTCCATTTGGGATTTTTTTTTTGCAAAGATACTGGAATAATTTGTTATTTCCTTCTCCAGCGCATTTTATAGACTAGGAACTGAGGCAAACAGGGTTAAGTGGCTTGTCCAGGGTCACACAGCTAGGAAGTGTCTGAGAAGAGATTTGAACTCAGGAAGATGAGCCTTTCTGACTTCAGGCCTGGCTCCTTCTGTGCACCTAGGTACTTGTTAGTATATTGTCAACAATGTTAGAGGCCATGTATTCATTTTACTGGACAAACTGAGGATAAGGAAGTTTAAAGAACTCGTTGAAAATCACTAGCCTGGTATAGTATTGCTAGACTTGTAACATGCTCAAGAAAATTTGATTTGGTCTCCATGACTAATTATGTCATTTGCCTCGTTACACTAAAATTCCTCTTCTATGGAATCCAATTAGCTGAAAGCTCAAAAAGCCTATTATCCTTCCTCCCCTCAATTCCCCCTCAGATTTTATACAGCAGTAATGGATGTGCATAATACCCTAAGGCATTTTTTAATCAAATCACATCAACAAATACTTATTGCGTGGCACACTGTGTGCAAGGTACTACATTATGCAATATGAGTCATCAAAAGAATCGCATTATGCTTATCATCATTTTAAGTTGAGGGATATTTCTTTTTACTCCAACACTTTGAAAATGGATGATCCAAGGTTGCTATGTGTCTTGGCAACTCTTGGTCATTAAGAACATTAAGTTAATTGAAATTGGAAACTGTTTTGCATTCATTCTAGATAAATGGATGCTTGCTATTATTATTTCAGCATAAATAAGTAAATGTGTGGCAAAGCAGTATGCTTAACCAAAGTCTGGAAAGAATCAACAGCACTTATAGCCCAGGATGTTGGATATCCTACTTTGCAGCTAGGTTAGGACGATAACAGCTAGAATTCATATAGCACTTTAATGTTTACAAAGCACTTAACACATATTATCTCATTTGATCTTTACAACTACCCTGAGAGATAGGCAATAATGTTATTCTCAATTTACAGATGAGGAACCTGAGTGAAAAAAAAGGCGAAGTGACTTGCTAAGGGCCACACAGGTAGGTGAAATCTGAAGCAGGATCTGAATTCAGACTTTATGATTCCATGTCCAGTTATATTCACTGAGCTGCCTAGTTGCCTCTAGAAACCCACTAATGAAATACAAACAATATTTAAATGGATTTGTGATTTCATTGGATGGCAGTTGCAGTATAAGATAGTGGATAGAACACTACATTTGTCATTAGGGAGACCTGGATTTAAATCCCCTCTCCAACAGTAAAATAGTTGTGTGTTTCTGGTCAGGTCACTGAACCTCTCTAAGACTTAATTTCCTCATCTATAAAAAGGGGCATAATAATACCTTCTGTACACCACTCACAAAGTTATGGTGACCCTTAAATGAGGTCATATACATGAAGTAAATGTAAGTTACTACTATCACTTATTACCCACGTGGGTGGGTATTTATGCTACCACTGAAAATTATAACTCCTCTGCACCTTCCCATCTGGGCCATTCTTCTCCTTCTTAAAGGAGTTCAGCAAATTATTACAAACCTTCCTCTGGTTCTTGGAATCATCAGATCTGAATTTGAATCTCAGCTCTGTCATTCACTACTTGTGACCTTGGGTAAGCCCATTAACCTATCCAGGCATCAGTTCTGCAAAATAAAGGGATTGGACAAGATCAGGCATTTGCAAAAGTGTGTTCTTGACCTCTCAGGGTCTTCAAAAGACCCTTCCTGGAGGACTGTGATATCCAAATTATTTTCATAATCATATTAAGATAAAATGAGAAATATCAATAGATATAGCAAAAGCCATTTGCAGTCCTCAATAATTTTTTTTGGAGGCAATAGGGATTAAGTGACTTGCCCAGAGTCATACCACTAGTAAATACCAGAGACCAGATTTGAGCTCAGGCCCCTCTGATTCCAGGGCCAGTAACTCTATCCATTACACCACCTAGCTAACCCAGTCCTCAATTATTTTTAAGGGAAAAGGAATAAATGTTTATGTAGTATCTACTATATGTCAGGCACTGTGCTAAGCACTTTGCAAATATGTTATTGATCCTCACAACAACCCTGGGAGGTAGGTACTGCTATTACTCCGGTTTTAGAGTTGAGAAAAGTAAGGCAAAGAGAGATTAATTGACTTGCCCATGGTCACACGGCTAGAAAATATCTGAAGACAGATTTGAACTCAGGTTTTTCTGACTCCAGGACTGCCTATTACAACGGGATCCTGAGACAAAAATGTTTGAGAACCTCTGCACTAAATGACTCTAAGATCCCTCACAATTCTAGAACTTTACTACTCTGATCTCAAAAAGGCCAATGGTAGGGTTTTAGCTCATCTCTTGTGTCATTCAAATTTCGTGACCATCAGCTTCCTTTTCTAGCTTTCTATGTCCTTTATCTTTCACTCACTTCTCTCATACAAGCCATTATTTATAATGTTTCACAGCCTACTGATAACCATCATGCATTTTTCCATTAACTTTGGGTCACCCAAATTTGCTTCTGAGTTTGTGTTGTCCATTTTTTCAGCCATTCAGCACCACTGGGAAAAGATCCAGGTTACAGAATTGTGCTTTAGCAACAGCTTAGGATCAGGAAAAGTGCCACACAATTTCCCCAAAGTCATCCAAACTGATCTTTACTTCCTATCTCCTATCCAAACTAATTCAGGCAATTTTTTAGGGTATCCTGACTAGCATATAAGGGGAAAAAATTCCAGAAACCGTAACAGCTAGGAAATTGCTTCCACTAAAATAATGACTTTAGAGATCTCATTCCTATTTGCAAATTTCCAAACTTTTGGAGTAGGTGAACATTCCATTATTTATTAGGTTAATAAATATTGGATTTTCATAGTGACCATTGATAGTCCTTTAGCTTTCCCCAGGGATATTCTTGGGAGCCACAGTATATATCAGTGTTCAAACTTAATTTATGAAACATTTATAAGCACTCCTTATGTGCAAGAAATATTCCTAGTCATCAGACATACAAAGATTAATAAGGTTATCATCCCTCCTTTTAAAGAGGGTGGGTGGGGAAGAAGAAAAGGAAAGGGCAGGGCCAGCAGAAACAAGTATAACACAAGATGATAGGAGCAAAGAAAAGGTCTAGATAAAGACTCTTAAAATTAATGAAGGAGAAAACATTAATTTAAACTTGGAGAAATCAAGGAATGAATCCTGGAGGAGTTTGGCACTCAAGCTGAACCTTAAAGTAAAAGAAGTATTTCAATAAGAAAACATGAGAAGAAAGTGCATTCCAGGAATGGGGAATGATTGACAGAGAAGGAAGGAAAGAAGGAAGGAAGGAAGGAAGGGAGGGAGGGAGGAAGAGTTTACTATGGGTCAAGCACTATGCTAAAAGCTGAACATAAAAATACAAAATGGAGGACAGATCCTTTCTTCAAGGTGCTTGTATTCTTATCGGGGAGACAAGATATGTGTGGAAACATGATGCAATCAGGAAACAGCTTGTAGTCTAGCTTAGCTGGAACATAGAGTACCAGTCTTCTTATAGTTTACTCACACCCACACAATGTATGTGACACTGGTCTTCCAGCTCTTCATATGATACGGCATCTCCTGATTGGGAACTTTCACTGGCTGTCCCCCATGCTTGGAACACTCTTCCTCCTCCTCCTCCTCCTCTCTGTCTTCTTTTTTGCAAGATTTCGCAAACCTTTTTTTCAGTCCTCAGTTAAATTCTCACCTTCTGCAAGGAAGCTTTCTCAATCCTTCCTTCTTAGATTAGCTCCAATTTATTCTGTGTATGTCTGTGCATGTACATATATATACATACACATATATGTTCATATATACATATATATATAGAGAGAGAGAGAGAGACAGGCAGAGACAGACAGAGAGAAAGAAGGGGGGAGAGAGAGAATGTGTGTATATATAGTTTGTATATATATACACATATGGACATTTATAAAGCATAAAACATATATATACATACACATATACTCTGTATATGTGTATGTATAATTAGGTAGCAAAGAGCTGTTTCCATGTTTCCTCATTAAGCTGTGAGCTCTTAGAGAAAGTGGTTTGGGGTTTTTCTTGCCTTTTTTTGTATGTCCAGTACTTCGCATAGTTTCTGACACACAGTGTATGTTTAACAAATGCTTTTTGACTGATTGACTTGAAAAGTAGGTTGGAGTCTGACTGTGGAAGACCATAACTGCCAGGATTAAGGAGTTGGTATTTATTTCATTTATGTAACAGGGAGAAGACATTGAAAGTTTGTACAAGGTGGTCAGAACTGTGTATTAGCAAGATTATTCTAGAAATTATTTGAAGGATGGACTGAATAACTGAACTGAGAAACTTAAGGCAGAGATTCCAGTTTGGAGGTCATTACGACACTGTGGGTGGGAAGGAAGGGATGAATGCAAGAAATAATGTAAAGGCAGAATCAAAGGGAACTGGAAACTGATTTTGTGTGGAGGTGAGAGAGAAGAGTTAAAGGTGGTGGCACCAGCCCAGATAACAAAATAGGAGACCTCCCTTGTAACACAGAAATATAGCCAAGTAAAACAAAGCAATCCATTGACCGTGGGTAGAAATGTATGTCTCATTCTATCCCTCTCGTCTCTCATCCCCCTCACAAGGGGTGTGAAAAATGCTTTGTCAGTCTTTGCAAGTCACAAATAGTCATGGGATAGAGCAGAGTTTTGTAGTATTTTAAAATTGATTTTCTTTTCATTATTGTAGTTATTATATAAATCATTCTCCTGGTTCTCTGTTCATTTCATTCTACATCGGTTCAAACATGTCTTCCCCCGGTTTTTCTGAATTCATCCATAATTTCTTATGACACAGTGATATTTTATCATATTCATATCCGGTAGTTTCTTCAGCTACTCTCCAACTGACATGGCCTTATTTGTTTTGAGCCTTTGCTGCAAATGATGCTATAAATATTCAAAGGTTGTACAGTTTACTGGCTGTGGATAGAACTCCAAATTGCTTTCCATAATAGTTGAACTGGTTCACAGCTCCACCAAAAGTGCATTAGCACACCTGTCCTTCTACCTGACCCTCAGATAACTGTCATTTCCTTTTTATTCATAGATACTAATATGGTCAGTTTGCATTTTTGTTATTATTAGTGATCAGGAACACTTTTTCATATGGTTGTTAGTACCTTGTATCGCTTTCCTGATTGTTCACATGCTTGGGCCACTTCTGGGGTATCTGGGGCACAGTGAATAGACTGCAGGGCTGGAGTCAGGAAGACTCAACTTCCTAAATTCAAATCTGACCTCTGACATTTACAACTTATGTGACCCTGAGCAAGTCACTTAACTTCATTTGCCTCAGTTTCCTCATCTGTTAAATGAGCTGGAGAAGGAAATGGCAAATGACTTCAGTATCCTTGCCAAGAAATTCCCAAATGGGGTCGCAAAGAGTTGGACATGACTGAAAAATGATTGAACAACAAGCATTAGAGATTGTGTGTTTTCACAGTTAGAGATCATGTCCTTCTATGGCACTACCACCTGGAATAACTCCTTCTGAGCATCTCCCTCTGCTACTTTGTGCAGGGATCTCAGGCCTCCTAGCCCTCTACTGACTTTTGCTGCTGCCTTGCTGGACCTACAGCAGTTACCTTAAAGATTCTTACAGAGGTCCCTCTGGCCAAGTAGCAGAGGGATGGGGCAGAGAAGTTCACAATTATAGAACATATAACGGAGGCACAGAGGAACTTGGTGCCAAATCATAGGATACAGAATGATACCAGCACCAGGGAAATCAATGTAGCCAAGCCCAGGGAACTGCTGAACAGACACCCAGAAACTTCCCTGGAGTTATCAGCCTCCTGACCAAACAAAGCCTGGATGCACAAGTGCCTAGGACTGGAGGAGCCCACTCTGCAGGCATGGGTGGCTCCCCCAGTGCTCCCTCCCAATGCGGATAAATGCCAACAGCACTCTTCCATCCCCTTTTCCTGCTGCTGCTGTTTTTATACCCGAACATAACAGAGCTTCACCTTAAAAGAGACCTCTTGGCTTCCAAGTAACCTTCCCTGATGAATGAAAACACAAAGGAATCTTTTAAAAATTGTGTCAATTCTTTAAATACAATGGATACACTAACTTTATCAAATGAATTTGCCATTCATTCTCCTTACATGCATTAGAAAACATGCAAATTGTATAACCTAGCAAAAATAAACTCAGAGCTACACAGTATAAGAAAAAAAATCTGTTTCTATTTTAGTAAAAAAAAAAAAGTGTTCCAGTGTGTGATCTGGGTTAATTAATGCAATAATTATCTTGGGGTTTTGACCTAGTTTCTGTGTCAGTAAGTAAAATGTGGCTTCCTAAGAAATGACTGCCAAAAAGTCAAAGTTCTTCATGTGGATAGCTGGAATAAAGAAGGGCAAAACCTAATTGTAATGCAAACCCATTCCTATACAAGGAAGGATGAGTTTGTTTGTTTGTCTCAGTGCATCTGAGAAATTACATTGGAAAGCAAACCGATGTAGGGGGGAAATGTGCTCTGTGGAAGGCTTGGCATAGAACCAATGGAAAGGGTAAGGAATTTCAAGTCAGAAATACATATTACATGTTAATTACATATTAATTGAATTGACCGATAAATAACAACATTAACCAGTTGTGAACAAGTTTTAGGTACCTCTGTCAATTAATCAGAGGAGCAAACTAGATGTGAACAAAAAGCACATACTAGAAATGTATTGGCATACACCTAGGATTAGATACAGATTTCATACCATATGCCATTATAAGTTCCTTATAGAAACATGATGTAGCTATAAAAAATCACATTATACATAAATGAGAAAAACAAGGAATATAATACTGTTCACAACTACTGATAAAAGGAAGAATTCAAACAAAGACAAAGGGTAGACAAGACCATACAAGAGAAAATGGATAAATTTGATTATATAAAATAAAAAAAAGATTTTGTACAATCAAAATTATTCCATTTCAAATTGTAAGGGAAACAGTTAACTCGGGAAAAAATTTCATCAAGCTTCTCTGATAAAAGTCTTATATTCAAGATGTACTACACTTAGAGCTACTCCAATAAGAATAACGGTCATTCTCCAATAGGTAAATGACAATTCTGAAAGGAAGAAATCAACAACCACATAAAAATGCTACAAATTTCTAATAATTACATAAATTAAAATCAAAACAGCTTTCTGTTTCCATATCAGACTTATTGGATTGGCAAACATAACAAAAAAGGAAAATGGCAATCGTTGGAGGGTCTGTGGCAAAATATGCATATCGATATACTGTTTGCAGAGCTGTTGGTCCAGTCATTCTGGAAAAAAATTTGGAACCATGACTGAAAAGTCATTAAACTGATCTTTGATGCTACCATTAGGTCTATATTTCCAAAGAGATCAAAGAAAGAGTTAAAAGATCCCTAACTTAAAAAAAATTCTTAACAAAAATATGTATATCAGTACTTTTGATTATAGCAAAGAACTGGAAACAAAATTGATGCTTATCTATTAGGAAGGGGCATCTAGGTGGCACAGTCACTCTTGTGACCCAATTTCTTAAGTCCTTCCTTCTAATCAAGGTAAATCATCTCTGATGAGAAAAAACAAATTAGTTACTACCGTATAGCAGGATCAAATTCTAATTGCTACCAATATCATGTAAATAGTTTAAATCACTCGTACGCCCATCATGGCTGTCCCTTTTAAAGGTTAGTAATATGGATAAGAAAGCAAAGAAGATAGAATTTCTTGGCAGTCAAGGAGACAACCTTGACAGTTTTGACCTTTTTCTTATCTTAGGGAAAATGTAATTATTTTTATCTGTTTTCAAGAAAATATGTCTATTGTCCTAGGGTCTGTGAAAAAACAGATGAATTCACCATTTTACATACAGTAACTTTCCATGAATAACAAACTACACATTTACTATCTGGTATTTAATACAGCCTCAAATGCCATCAAAAAACATCGAGTACTGGATGTCATCTTGAAATATGAAGTCCAAACATACGGAATTCTTTAGGAGTCAGTGTGTAATATTAAAAAAAAAAGCACTTGTGCTAGAGGCTTAGACTCATGACTCTAGAGTTAAAAGGGACTTCAGAGGACAATGAACTAGCCACCTCATTTTACAGATGAGGAAACTGAGATCCCAAGAACTTAAGTGACTTCCCCAGGATCACATAGTAAGTATGAAAGTAAGGCCTTAAATTCAGATTTTCCTGACTTTAAGTCCATAGGTTCCTCATTTGTAAAATAACTTTGAGCTCCCTATGAATTTAAACCAAGAGGAAAAGGAGTCTTAGGGAGATCAATACTGTATGTGAAAACTTTATATGTAGCTATCTCACAATAAGATATGAGGCCATGCGATATAGAAGGAACGCTGGGCTGGAACTCAGCAGTCTTGGTTCTTGTTCTGTCTCAACCATTATATAACCCAGTTGGGTTAATCACTTTCCCTCAATGCACAAAGGACTGCATCTGCAAAATGAGCCAAACTACTTGATTTCTAAGGTTCCATTCTAAGTGGTTCTATGAATAGAGGTGAATTACAACACTGGCACTGGAGCCAGTAGGACCTGAGTTTAAATGCAACCTCAGACACTTGAGACTTACTAGCTGTGTGACCTTTGGCAAGTCATTTAACCCCAATTACCTTGCTTTCCCCCTCAAAAAAAAAAGAGCAGATGCAAAATGTAAGTAAGGATCAATAACATCGGTAAAAGTCAAAAGCCCAATTGAGCTGAAGCGTGAGGAAAAAAAAAAATCAAGGTAGAAAAAGAAGTTCCAGTTAAAGCTGAAAGGAGAGTCAGAGGTCATCTAGTCAAACCCCTCCACTTTATACTTGAGGACATTAAGAAAGGTAGGAAAGAAACACAAATTCATCTACTAAGTGCCAGGCGCTGTGCTAAATATAGTTTCATTTGATCCTTCCAACAACCCTGGGAAGTAGGTGCTATTATTACAATTGGGCAAATAAGGCAAATAGAAGTTAAGTCACTTCCCCAGGGTCACATATGTGAGGTTAGATTTAGACTCAGATCTTCCTGACCCCAGGCCCAGCAATCTATCCACTGTGCCACCTGCCTCTGAGACCCAGAAAGGTCACAACTTGCTCAAGGTTACACAGTAGGATTTGAACCCAGGTCCTTTGACTTCAAAACCAATGTGCTCTCCACTTCTCCATGCTGCCTTCTCTAGAGGACTTCAAAAATAACATCAGTAAAAGTAAAAAAACTTTGATCTGAGATTTGAGGTGAAAGGGGGTGGCAAGGTCAAGGTAGAATATGAGCTCTTTTGATGCAGGAGCCATATCATTTGTTTTGTTTTTATGCCCAGCACCTAGGACAGCACCTGGCACACAGTAGATGATTGAGAAATGCTTTAATTGAATTAATTAACACAGCAAATGACACACTATGAAACCAAGGAGTGGTCAGTGTTGTCCCAAGTTTAAGAGGAGGGAAACAAATTTTGAAAATCACAGACTGATAAGCCTAATTTGATTCCCAGTAAAACTCTAGAATGAAATTATGAGAGGATCATTTGTAAAAGAAATGATTTATAGAAGCCAGCATAGGTTCAATAAGATCAAATCAAGACAGATTAGCCTCATTTTCCCCCTTTTCCTCCATAGGGTTAGTAACCTGGTAGTTAAGGGAATGGAATTTCAGCAAGGTAATTGATAAAAATATTTTGTTAAATCCTTAATTGGACTAATTACTGGTAAAGCAACGAAACACAAAGAATGCTGATGTTCAGATTGGATCAATATTGACCTAGATCAGAGAAGTTTAACTTTTTGTGTGTGTCATGGGCCTTTTTGGTAGTCTAGTGAGGCCCTTCTCAGAAAATTGTTTTTAAACACGTAATATAAAATGCATAGAATTATAAAGGAAACCAAAGGCTAGTGAAAATAAAGGTGTGATTTTTTTTTTCAACCAAGTTCACAGACACCTACCCCCTTAGAAATATATGCATGGACCCCTTAAGAATCCCTGGCCTAGACAAAGGTCTCTATGTGACAGAATGCAGAAGTTATTCACAGGGAGGGAGATTTACAGCACAAAGAACTTCTTTAAAATTAGAGCTATCCAAAAATGGGAGGCCTAAGTTGCTTCACAAAGGACTGACCCTCACATGTCAGAAATACAATGGAAGAGACTTATTCTAGAGGGTTTTTTGTGACTGGAGATGACCATGCTGAAATTCTAGAACACATTTTCAATGGCAACATTAACTTTGAACGAAAGCTTTTAAATTAGGGTCAGAATGACAAACTATAAAAAAGCTGACAGACATCAGTGGTGTGCCCAACAATCTGGCATTTACGTAAACTAAGATGTGCTAGGTTACCATGAATCACCATTGGCTGAAGTCTGCTAGAATGAGCAATATTAAACATGGAGTGACATTTGCAAGAAGAAGCACAGCATTTTTTTCAACTCCCCACTATTCATCATGCAAGACAAGTGCTGGGGATGATACCTATGCGGGAGGAAATAGTCTGAAGCCGAGGCTTCATACTTTACCCATTTAGAATGTGATATTATGATATCATTAAGAGAGTTCAGATTTTTAAATCCTGGCAGGTATAACCAGGAGCTAATCACAATGAATTGGAGAACTGATTGGTGTTCCATGGCAGTGACTGAGCTAGAGGCTGTGTGTAAAGGTATTGACTGAGAGACATCGGTCAGTCAGTCAATCAGTAAGCATTTATTAAGAGCCTGCTATGGTGGTCAGTCAACAAGCATTGGCTAAGTTCCTACTATGTCAGTTAAGAGTCAGTAAGAATCTATTATACATTTGCTAAGTCAGTTATCTCTTAGGGAGTATTTATGAAATGCCTACTATGTGCAAGGCATTGAGGACACAAAGAAAGTCAAAAATAGTATCTGTCCTCAATGAGCTCCCAGTCTAATGAAGGAGACATCATGTAAGCAACTATGTACAAATAAGATGATGTAGTATAGACTGTACATAATCTTAGGGGGGAGATAGTATTATTAAGGAGGACCAAGAAAGTCTTGTAGAAGATGGGATTACAGCTGGGACTTGCATCTTCCTTAGCAGGGGAGAGAGGGATGTGGAGGGAGAGCATCCTAGGGACAGGAGATAGGCAGGGGAAATACATGGAGGAGGGAGATGGGGTGTCTTGTGCGACAAATAACATAGAAGGCAGTGTCACTGACTCTCAGAATACATTGAGGTGAGTAAGGTATAAGAATACTGATAAGATAGGAAGGGAATGAGTTATGAAGGACTTTAAAAGCCAAAATGGATTTATGTTTGATCATGGAGATGATAGGGAGCCACTGGTTACTGAATAAGGTGTGTGTGTGTGTGTGTGTGTGTGTGTGTGTGTGTATGAGAGAGACACACACAGAAAGAGACAAAGAGAGAGACACAGAGAGACACACCCACCTACACACAGAGAAATGCTAAGACCCATCAGAGCTATGCTTCCAGAACATTGGATTGACAGCTGAGTGGAGGATGGAATACAGTGAGGAGAGACTTGGACACTTCAGCATTTTTATAACCTAAGATGTCTTGAATGGGTATTGTTAAACCCTTTCATGAATACATGCAGGCTGTGCAAACACACTCATATGTTACTACATACTCCAGGTTCTAAATTAATAAAAACAGAGTTCCAGAACCTAAAGGAATGAAGAAGTTTACTGTGATCATGCTAAAGCTGATGAATAGAAAATTGGACAGGGAATGAAACTGAGGTCCCTAAATGCAGAACCGCTGCTGACAAGCTGGCTGTCCAAATCTATTTTCCTTCCTTGAATCTGAGCACTTTTCTAGGTAAATATCTACTCCTTCCCTACCTAAAAGGGATGACACAAGAACATACCCTGTATACATGGTGGCAGCTAATAAACATTCATTGGTTCATCAATGATAACAAATGTGAAAATACTTAGAAAATCTTCTGGGTAGACACATCCAAGTTTGGAGTATTTTTTTAATAGAGAGCTACAGGATCAGAAATTCCCATGTATTGAAGATTCATGAATTTTTCCTTACTTGTAATGATGGAGTATAACCCATTTAGACTAGATTCATGATTTCTGAGGCATAGGACACTCCCTACACTAACAAAGATCAACAGTGACTCTGCAGTATATAAGAATGGTGAAGAATTGTCTGGGTGTACTAAGAGGTTATGTGACGAAAGTATCTGAGAGATTTGAACTCGTCTTATTGGCTACAGATCCAACGCTGTATCCACTGTAGCATCTAACAAGTAAGCAAAACAGCAGCATATATATCATTCTGCACCTTTTATCTACCACTTCTTTGCTGAAAACTGCTTCACCACCATTTCACTGAAGTCAGGATTAATTACTACATTAATTAGAGTTCTGACGTCTTTCTTCTTTTAAAGTTTTCCTTCATATTAAGTACTTGATAAACATTGGCAGATAATAAATTTTGCCTCTATAGAGAAGAGAAAAAAAGAAAGTTGCATATAAAGCTGTGAATCTCCACTCTATATAGCTTGCTTTGTTTTGTTTTATATAGCAAAAATTTAGCATGGTTGTTCCAGCGCTGGGGAACACTGCTGATCTGCATTCTCTTCTGAGAGTCTGTCCGTCTCTGATGCCTTTTAGAATGTTATTTTCCTTTACGTTATTTTGCTGTTTTGTAAGTTATTCTCTTGTTGGATGTCAGTTCATACAAGTCTTGCTCTGTTTCCCCGGATTCTTTCTATTAACCATTTTTTAAGTACAACAATATTGCCTTATATTCACATACTATAATTTGTTTAGCAGTTTACTAATTGATAATGACTTTGTTTCTTGTTCTTTAATCAAACAAAAGGAATTGTCACAAAAATTTTTGTATACATGGGGCTTCTCACTTTCTTTGATTTTCTTGGAGGTATATAAGCTTGATTTGGTGACACTGGATAAAAATGTACCTAGTTCCATGACTTTTCTAGTATTATGTCAAATTATCTTCCTGAAAAAATTAAGTTCATGGCTCCACCAACAATCCATTCACGACTGTATTCCTATAGACCCTTCAATATTTACCCTTTTGTCTTTGCTAATTTGAAGGTTGAAAGATGGTAAAATAAACATCTTTCATTTTTGATAACTTGAATCATTTTTTTCATATCAATGTTGATAATTGGTAATTCCTCTTTGGAAAATTAGATCGTCCTCTCTTTTGACCATCTCTCTACTGACATTTATTTTAATAGATCTGCATCAATTTCTTATGTATCTTAGATACTAGGCAAATACATTTGCTATAACAATTTTCCTCAATAACAGTTTTTCTTCTGATTCTTTTCAATTGTATGTAATTGAAATTGAGCAGCTAGGTGCACAGTGGATAGAGTGCCTAACTCAAAGTCAGGAAAATTCATCTTGCTGAGTTCAAATCTGGCCTCAGAAACTTACCAGTTGTGTGACCCTAGAAAAGTCACTTAACCCTGTTTGCCTCAGTTTTCTCCTCTGTGAAATGAGCTGGAGAGTGAAATACTAAATTCTCCAATAGCTTTGACAAGAAAACCCCAAATGGGACCATGGAGAGTTGAATATGACTGAGGTCACCAAAGAACCTCAACACTTTATCTTTGGCCATCACCTCTATCTCTTTAGTTATAGTTATGGAAGGCATCTCCTTCTTTCTCTTTTTCTTTTAGTGTGACCTTTGATATTTACAATGCATTCCCATGCAGAACCTATTGTGACACATGGTGTAAGATGTAGACTGAAACCTAATTTCTGCCCACCTACATTCTAATTTTTCTAGCAGTCCTTGTTGAATAGGGAGTCCTTATTCCAGTGGTCTGGGCATTTATCCAACCCTAGGCTACTACATTTAATTGCTTTTGGATTTTTGCTTTTCTAGTCTATTCCATTTATCAACTTTTTAAATGCTTTTCTATTTTTTAATGCACAGTTTTGATGATTACTTAATTTGTGGTCTTATAATGTTATGTTCATTTCATTTTAAGTGATTTCCCTTGAGATTCTGAATTTTTGTTCTTCCAAATGAATTTTTGTTTGGTTTTGCATCTTCAAAAGAATTTATAATTGGTAGAATTTTAGGCAGTAGGAAAAAATGAAGTGGAAAAATGTTAAAAGTAATTAAATTTCAATATATTCTAACAAATCTTTAAGCATTTGTCTATCATAAACAAAGATGACATTCTTTCCATTCCTTGATGAAATATTTCCTAAACCCCTCTATTGGTCACTCCCCTTATCTCCCAACTCTTTACCAAAAAGTAAGACATCTGAGACCCTTCCTTGGTCATGAGACAGAGACTAATTATGATATTCCCCAAATACATCCCAGAGACCTTTTAGAACTGGAGGATTTAGAAAAATAGAGGAAAGGCTGAATTCAATGATATTTTGAGCTCAGGCTTATGGCAATAGTATATCTCAAAAACTAGGACAGGTAGAGAGGATATCAGAAAGAAAAGAAATTATTAATTCAATGTGCCTGAGAATGTGCCCAAAGGCAAAGATGAAGAAAAGTAGATGCTTGGCTTGCTGGGAAAATGGGTGACTTTTCTAAGAAAGCAGGAGAAATATCTGAGATGGAGAGGTTGAAGTAGTAGAAACGGAAAAAAATGTGGCAAATGAAATATTTAATAAAATAAAAATTAAACATCAATTTATCAACAAGTATTTATTGAACAATTGCTACATACAAGGTGGAAGCTTGTACATAACATACAAGCTAGGTATTGTAGGGGATCTAAAGAAATACGATACAATACTTGTCCCCTTCAGGAGCTTATAACCCATGTAAGGAGCCCAGACTTACAATCATGAAACAATTAGGGACCAATATAAGACGTATATAATCAATACACTAAATTGTAAGTTAGACTGTTACACATTATGTAAAAGTGCAAAAGAGATTGGGGCAGGGAGCAGAGTTTCATAAGATAATAAATTTAGGCTAAGTATGATGATATATGCCCATATTCCTCTGTTGTTGGGGAGGCTGAGGTGTGGATAGCTTGAGTTCGGAAGTTCTGAAATGGAAATGGGCTAAAGCTGATCAGGTATCTACACTGAATCGGGAACTAATACGGGAAGCCTTTAGGAGTGGAGGACCATCAGGTTGCCTAAGGAGGGGAAAACTGGCCCAAGTTAAAAAAATTTGCAGAAGGTCAATTAGTATGGAGATGTGCATCAGTGATTGCTATATTTCTAGCCTGGGTGAGACAGAGAAGAAGTAAAGAAAGGAAGAAAGGAAGGAAGGGAGGGAAAAGGAAAGAGAAAGAAAAAGAAGGAAGGAAAGAAAGGAGAAAGAAAGGAAAGAAGGAAGACAAAGTCAACAAGAAAAAAAAGAGATAACTGATTTAGAACAATTATCTAGTACAAGCTCCTCTTTCACATATAAGGAAATGGGTACCCAAAGAATTAAAGTGACTTCCTCAAGGACCCAGGTTTAAGTGTCAAAGAGGATTTGAATCCAGCTCTTATTGACCCCAAGGCAGCACTCTATCTATCATACTACGTTGTCTCTCATAGAGTATTAGACCTGGAAGTGTACAGGTCATTTAATTTACATATTTACATATTTTCCTCTCCAGTCTACCTCCATTCTACAGAAGAAAAAATCAAACCCCAGATAAATTAAATCAGCATTCTATCCACAACACTATGTTGTTTCTTATAAAATATTCGAGTTGGGAAGGAGCACAGAGATTATCTAATCTGACCGTCCCCAATTTTACAGATGAGAAAGCTATATCATTGCCAGAGATATTAACTGATTTGCCCATGGTCAAACTGTCACAGACCTGGGATTCAGACTGATTCTAAAACCAGTGTTCTTTCCACTGTAATAAACACACAAGAATCATCTACAAGAAGGTATACTCTATGAAAGTCTTGTATATCCTCTGCAATCATGTGAATTCTAAAATTTCAACCAGTTTAAAAACAAGTATGCTGTACAGTAATTAAATTCAAGCATTTATTAAATGCTTATTAAACATAAGATAGCAACTAGATAGCACAGTGTATAAAGTACAGAGTCTGGGATCAGGATGATTTATCTTTCTGATTTAAATCTGGCCTCAGACACTTACTAGCTGGGTGACCCTGGGCAAATCACTTAACCCTACTTGCCTCAGTTTCCTCACCTGTAAAATTATTTGAAAAGAAAATGGTAATACCCTCCAGTATCTCTTCCAAGAGAACCTAAATGAGGTCACGGAGTCAAATATGAGTGAAATGACTGAACAACAGTGATGTATACGATACTGGTTTAGGTAATGAGGATACAAAGACAGAAATGAAACAGTCTATAATCTATTGGGGAAAAATCTCTAGAAACACCTCACTTATTCAAAGTTCATTTATCTAAAAATTTTAACTGTCCACAGCACAGTTTAAAAAAAAGAGTCCAAAGAGTCAGATTTGGAGTAAAGAAGACCTGGATCTCAAATACCTCCTCTGACACATATTGGTCAGGAGTCCTTAAGAAAGTCATTTATATTCTCATTGCCCCAATAGTCTCTAAGATTATCATTTGAAGAGAAAATGCTGGATTGCATTGGTAGAGAAAGATACACTGTAGACACACACACACACACATATTTGATGAGATCTGAGATTTCATCATTGGTGCTGGTCACTCCACATGAAGATCAATGCAGATTGGCACCTACTCTGTAACTGGCAGTCTTAAAGAGCTATGCAGAGCCCTGAGAGATTAGGCAATTCACTTAGGGTCACACAGCAGGTATACATTAGAGGGGGTACTCAAGATCCAAGTCTTCAAGCTGGCTCCAAATTGGATCCAAAGCCAGCTCTCTATCCACTATGCTATGCTTATTTTGTATCCTCAATTATTATGTGTAACTTGAACATAGGAGAGTATATATATATATATATATATATACATACATATATGTGTGTGTGCATGTGTGTGTGTATGTGTGTATACACATATGTTTATATATTTGGACAGATAGATGTCTCAGTGGATAGAATTCTGGGCCCGGAGGTAGAAAGACCTGAATTTAAATCCAGCCTCAGACACTTACTAGCTGTGTGACCCTGGACAAGTCACTTAACCTCTGTTTACCTTAATCCACTGGAAACAGAAATGGCAAACCATTTCAGTAACTTTGCCAAGAAAATCCCACAGATAATATGGTCCATAGGGTCATAAAAAATCAGATATGACTGAATGACTGAACAACAATAAAAAATCTATAGACTATATATCTATAAATGTGTGTATATGCACTTAATAGATAGACAACCACTTTACCTATATCTATTATAAATACATTGAAGTACTTAAATGCATACATATAAGTATATACATATACATGTACATATGTGTATATCTATCGATCGATTGATCTATCTATGCACATACAGATACACTACTCACAAGGTGTCCCAAAAGTTTTATTGTAGTTTTAAGCTTTATTAAGGAATACACTTTATATGTAGTAGGAATTGCTAACATTTATACAGTATTTTAGGGTTTTTTCAAAATACTTTATACACATTTCATTTGATATTCCCAACAACCCTGTCAAGTAGGTGCTATTATTATCCCCCTTTTACAGATGAGGAGTTAAATGACTTTCCCAGAGTCACACAGTTATGACATAAACTCAGGTCCTCTTAACCACAAGTTCATCTTTTCTTTTCCCAGTATTACTTAAGCTGACTCCTGCTTCCACACATACACACACATCAATACTTCAAAGTATCCATAATGAATGTCCCTCCAATGGTGTAGAAGGCAACTCCTTCATTCTTTTTGATCTCATGTATTCATAGAATCAGAATCACAGAATTTTAGATTGGAAAGGGATCTCAGCAGTCATTAAGTCCAACCAATACATGAAAGGAACCCTCACTAAAATATGTGACAAGTGGTCATCCAACCTCTTATTGAAGACTTCTGAGTAGGAACCCAGCCCCTCCTGAGGTAGCCTATTTCACTTTTGGAAAGGTCTGGTTGTTAGGAAGTACTTATTATCATTGAATCTAAATTGGCCTTTGTACAACTTCCACCCATCACTCCTGGTTCTGGCTACTAGAACCAGAAGAGTAAGTCTCATCCCTCTTTTACATGAAAGCCCTTCAAACACCTGAAGACAGTTCCTCTAGCATTCTTCTCCAGACTTGGCTTAAGCTCTCCATAAAAGTCTTCCTCTGGTTCTTTTACTTTTTCTAGGATTCCCATTCAGACTATCTGTCTATTACCCTTCATGTTACTACATGTCTAGTCTATCATCTTTTGTAGACACTTATGTCTTTGATGCTTGTTCCTGTCTTCTGTTGATTATCTCTAATTTATCTGGTATATATCCTATTTACATATAGTTGTTTGTATATTGTCTCCACCATTAGACTGTGAACCCCTTGAGGACAGAGACTGGTTTTTAACCTTCTTTGATATTCCCAGCATATGGCACCATTCTTGGTACGTAACTGCTACTTATTGATGGATTCTCTTTCAAACTACTTTACATTCACAAGTCATCATTGCGGACACAATGTAAATTACTTACATCACTGTGTATCTTACTCTTCATTGTCCTTTGAATCATTTATATCTTTTGTTATTTAGACAGTATATAACTTAGCCAAAAATGAATTTAAAAGATAAAGGTTTTAAAATTTGGCCTTCATATACGAGGGATATATTTCTTGATCACTGGTATTTAGTTATTAGTAGTAGGATAAAAATCACTATGATCTCAAGTGGTGATTTTGTTTAAATATAGTTTGTTAAAATCATATCATATATTATTGTGATGGGATACTATTGTGCCATAAGAAATGATAAAAAGTATAGTTTCAGAAAAATCTGGAAATACTTATATGAACTAATGAACAGTGAAATGAACAGAACCAGAACTTGTATACAGAAATAACAATATTGTAACTGATCAAATGTCAAAGACTAAGCTACCCTAGTCAATACAATGATGCAAAAGCATGCCAAAGGATTCATGATTAAAAATGTTATCCACCTCCAGAGAGAGAACTACCTGATGAAATCTGAGTGAAGATTGAAGCATATTTTTTTTGCTTTCTTTATCTTTGTTGCTTTTTAAAAAGCATGGCTAATATGAAAATATCTTTTGCATGACTTTGCGTGTATAGTTGATACCATATTTCTTGTCTTCTCAATGGAGTGGGGAAGAGTGAGAGAATCAGAAATCAAAATTTTAAAATATGAACATTAACTAAAGTATAAAAGTTATATCATACTGGTTTAACAAGATCAGCTCCTGTTTAGCATCTTCTCTGAACCTTGAAGGATGCCAGAAGATTATTTCAGGCTTTGGGATAACCTACATAAAGACACAGAGCTGATAAAGGATCCTGAGCAACATGATGAGATACCTTATTGCTTTTGACAAATAAATTATAGTTTCTTTGGGGGTCCAGAGAGAACAAAAATAGGTATGATTCTTCTAGTCATATCATTCTCTACATTTATCTTCAATTGCTCTCTAAATGAGTTATTTTATAATAATCTAATCACCCACACTCTAGGAGAAAATAGGTCACATGCACAGAACTTAGATGTTATTATGAAACTTACTAAAGGAAATTCTTTGAACTGATTAGAGATCTCTGGAGGTCTAGAGATGAGATAGGATGCTCCTCAAATTTGTTTCTTGTGTCAGGTCTTCTCCATGTCTCACAGTCTTAGCAGAACAGAAGCCTGTGGTCTCAAGATAAGCAAGTGAAAGGGGGAAAGGAGGAAACACCTCAAATGTCCTAGTGGTCAGGAGTTACAATGCAACAGACTCAGTGGAAGCATCAAGTGTGGTTCTCCAATACTACCTGGGTAGTTTGGAGGTTCACTGTCTCAAATCAATTGGTAGGAGTTGGGTGGTAACTCCAGAAGTCTTTGGAGCATTAGAGTTAGCAGCATTCTAGTGGTGGTGTTAGCACCTAAACTGACTGATTCTCTACCAACTATCTCAGTAACACAGAAGTCTTTGATCTCAGAGCAGTTGAGGAATGAGAGTGGAGCATCAGTATCCCTAAGGACTAGTGTATGTGTTTGGCAGGGGTACTAGTCCCTAGGACAGATCATCACCTTTTCCTTATTATGCATCCAATGTCCCATTTCTGACCCACAATAGTGAAGTTTCAGTTTTCTAGTTTCTAGGGATCCCAGAGTACTGATTGGACAGACTATCAGGTTAGTCTATGATAAGGAACCTCATCTTTCTTACTTCTGTTTGGAATAGAGAGATTCATTATCTGTAGGAACTAGGGAACTCCAAAATCTTTCTTCATTTGTGCTAAAATAAGAATTTTCATAGTTTTAGAAACAAGGAAAGATTTTCCCTTGAAACACAGAAGTAAACTGAATCTTGTTGCTCAGTTATTTTCAATCAAGTCTGACTCTCCATGACCTCATTTTCTTGGCAAAGACACTGGAGTGGTTTGGATTTCCTTCTCAGCTCATTTTACAGATGTAGAAACTGAGGCAAACTTGATTAAGTGACTTGAGCAGGATCATACAACTAGTAAGTGTCTGAAGCCAGATTTGAACTCAGTAAGATGAGTTTTCCTGATCTGAAAGATAATCATACTGCTTTGTCCAGAAGAACTTATGACTTTCCCCTGGGATTCTACATATGAACATCTGCCTAAATCATGTAAGGAGGCAGAGCATATGTGAATAAACATCCTCTAATATGTAATGTTACTCTATTTTCATTTGCAGAGGAAGGATAGTAATAGCAATTACAAACTGCTAAATAGCAAGTCTGACTTTATACACATTGTGGGCATTATGAAATGTACTAATAGTAGTCAAAATTGTGTTGGTCCCAGAATATACATTTTAGCTGGAACAGCACAGTATATGAAGAATGGTAATGTAAAATTTCTGTGTTCATTTTTTGTTTTCAAAGAAGACCATGACATCAGAGAAATGATGAAATGACTTGCACTGGACTTTGTTTTGAAGGAAGGGCTGTACAAGGTCACAAGCCTCACTTTCCCCTCCTGAGTCATCTGGATCCAGTGACCAGATATTCATCAGGATGTCTGGAGAAGTCGCAGGATGCAATGGGAGACCTTGGCCTACTTACTTAGAGTGAGGTAAGAGCGATCTATTCTCTTAGAGTGAGGTAAGGTCATTCAGAGAATAAGCTTCTCTAAGAAGTAATTAACGAATGTCCCTTTTAATAAGCAAAAGAAAAAATAAGTAGATCAAGCTGGGAGGAAAAGAGCAACAGTTACTACTAATAATCACTCTGAAGCCAGGAGGGTCCAGAAAACAGCCATCAAATGGAGTTTTGGCAGGGACCTATTGGTGTGCAATCTATGGACTTCACAGTGCACTTGGTTTAAGGTCTTGGGAAAGAGAGAGAGTAAGAGAGACAGAGAGAAAGAGAGAGAAAAAGAAAGAAAGAAAGAAAGAAAGAAAGAAAGAAAGAAAGAAAGAAAGAAAGAAAGAAAGAAAGAAAGGCAGAAAGGAAGAAAGAAAGAAAGGCAGGAAGGAAGGAAGAAAGAAAGGCAGGAAGGAAGGAAGAAAGAAAGAAAGAAAGAAAGAAAGAAAGAAAGAAAGAAAGAAAGAAAGAAAGAAAGAAAGAAAGAAAGAAAGAAAGAAAGAAGGAAAGAAAGAAAGAAAGGAAGGAAGGAAGGAAGGAAGAAAGAAAGGCAAGAAGGAAGGAAGGAAGGAAGAAAGAAAGAAAAGCAGGAAGTAAGAAAGAAAGAAAGAAAGAAGGAAAGAAGGAAAGAAAGAAAGAAGGAAAGAAGGAAAGAAAGAAAGAAAGGAAGGAAGGAAGGAAGAAAGAAAGGCAAGAAGGAAGGAAGGAAGGAAGAAAGAAAGAAAAGCAGGAAGTAAGAAAGAAAGAAGGAAAGAAAGAAAGAAAGAAAAGAAAGAAAGACAGGAAGGAAGAAAGACAGGAAGGAAGAAAGGCAGGAAGGAAGAAAGGCAGGAAGGAAGGAAGAAAGAAAGGCAGGAAGGCAGGAAGGAAGAAAGAAAGAAAGAAAAGGAAGAAAGAAAGGAAGGAAGGAAGGAAGAAAGACAGGAAGGAAGAAAGGAAGGAAGGAAGGAAGGAAGAAAGGAAGAAAGAAAGGCAGGAAGAAAGAAAGAAAGGCAGGAAGAAAGAAAGAAAGAAAGAAAGAAAGAAAGAAAGAAAGAAAGGAAGGAAGGAAGGAAGGAAGGAAGGAAGGAAGGAAGGAAGGAAAAAAGACAGAAAGAAAGAAAGAAGAAAAGAAAGAAAGGCAGAAAGGAAGGAAGGCAGGAAGGAAGGCAGGAAGGAAGGAAGGAAGGAAGAAAGAAAGAAAGAAAGAAAGAAAGGAAGGAAGGAAGGAAGGAAGGAAGGAAGGAAGGAAGGAAGGAAGGAAGGAAGACAGAAAGAAGGAAAGAAAGAAAGGCAGGAAGGAAGAAAGGCAGGAAGGAAGGAAGAAAGAAAGAAAGAAAGAAAAGCAGGAAGTAAGAAAGAAAGAAGGAAAGAAAGAAAGAAAGAAAGAAAGAAAGAAAGAAAGAAAGAAAGGAAGGAAGAAAGAAAGAAAGAAAAGAAAGAAAGACAGGAAGGAAGAAAGGCAGGAAGGAAGAAAGGCAGGAAGGAAGGAAGAAAGAAAGGCAGGAAGGCAGGAAGGAAGAAAGAAAGAAAGAAAAGGAAGAAAGTAAGGAAGGAAGGAAGGAAGAAAGACAGGAAGGAAGAAAGGAAGGAAGAAAGGCAGGAAGAAAGAAAGAAAGAAAGGCAGAAAGAAAGAAAGAAAGAAAGAAAGAAAGGAAGGAAGGAAGGAAGGAAGGAAGGAAGGAAGGAAGGAAGGAAGAAAGGAAGGAAGGAAGGAAGGAAGAAAGGAAGAAAGAAAGGCAGGAAGGAAGAAAGAAAGAAAGAAAGAAAGAAAGAAAGAAAGAAAGAAAGAAAGAAAGAAAAGAAAGAAAGAAAGAAAGAAAGGAAGGAAGGAAGGAAGGAAGGAAGGAAGGAAGACAGAAAGAAGGAAAGAAAGGAAGGAAGGAAGGAGGGAGAAAGAAAGAAGGAAAGGAAGAAAGAAAGAAAGAAAGGCAGGAAGAAAGGAAGAAAGACAGAAAGAAAGACAGAAAGAAAGACAGAAAGAAAGAAAGAAAGGAAGGAAGGAAGGAAGGAAGGAAGGAAGGAAGGAAGGAAGGAAGGAAGGAAGGAAGGAAGGAAGGAAAAAAGACAGAAAGAAAGAAAGAAGAAAAGAAAGAAAGGCAGAAAGGAAGGAAGGCAGGAAGGAAGAGACAGAAAGAACTCTAGCCTGTAAATACTACCATTGTCTCAGCAGTACTCAGTACCATGGCCAGCAACTATAGGGAAACTAACTGGTTCACCACTGTTAAGCCAATAATAGCTGACTGCATTACTGGATCATGTTGAAATATGCAAGTCTTTGCATCTTTTCCCTGTTGTTCTAATTGCCAGGAAAGCAGTCAAGAGAATGTGTGTGTCTACCAGTTCCTTCTCTAGTGTCTAGTATTTTGTGGCAGTACTATCCTTGCATAGGAAGAGCACAATGTTCCAATAAATCAAAATATCATGGAATTTATTAAGTCCAGTTCATAGTTGAAAAGAATTTCTCATATAATATACCTACAAACAGTCATGTAGCCTTTTCTTGAAGACTTCTGAGGAAAGGCAGGTAACTCATCATCTCTTAAGGAAACACATTCTGCTTTTGAATAGTTCTGAGACTTGGGAAGTTATCCCCACCAAACACCTTGAAATCAAACCTAGATGTGCCTCTGTCTATGTACTTCCATCTGGTTCTGTCCTCTGAAGCCAAAAAGGACAAGTATAATCCCTCTTCCATATGATAACCCTTCAAATTCTAGAACATAATTACTGTGTTCCCACCCCCACCCCTACTGCAGTTTTCTCTTCTCCAGCCTAAATAGCCCCAGTTCTGTCAATTGGTTCTTATATTACAGGGATTCAAGGTCCTTCAGTATCTTAGCTGTCCTCTTCTAGAAACTCTCCAGTTTATCAACATCCTTTTTAAACTTTGGTGCCCACAGTTGAATACAATATTCCAGATGATGTCTGACAAGAACAGAATACAGAGGAATCACAGAGTCCTTATTTCCTTGAAGCTATACTTCTCTTAATGTTCTTAATGCAATACAGGATCAAAATAACTCTTCTTGCTGTCACATCATGCTACTGACTCATACTGAGCTTGTAGTTCACTAAAACTCTGTGATATTTTTCCCCCAGCAAACTGCTGTTTTACTCTTCCAGTTGCATCTTGTTTTGAAGTTAATATTTTTGTACCCAAGTGTAAGACTTTATATTTATCCCTATTGAATTTCATCTTGTTGGATTCAGCCCAGTAAAGGCTTTGTTTGAGAGAAAGTCTTTAGCTGTATTTATATGGTACTTTCTTGAGAATCTGCTTCATCACCCTAAATTTATGTTTTTAGTACTTAGCTATGACAGATGGGTTGGAATCATACTGTGACGACCCTCAATGCCAAACCAAGGCATTTGCATTTTATTTTGTAGAAAATGATGAACCAAGAATAGGTGAATGATGTGGTCAGATGTATTCATTTGGAAAATTACTGGAAGTATTGTGAAAGATGGGTTGGAGATGGGAGAGACTAGAGGTACAGAGACCGGTTATGAAGCAAGAAATAGTATTAAATAAAGGATGTTAGTATGGAAGTGGAAAAGAAGAAACAGATGTAAGTAGTATTGCTATGGAAGAATGAGCAGGGCATGGCAACAAATTGGATATGGGGAGAAAAGAAGAGGAAAGAGATGTAACTATAGGGTTTAGAGTTTAGATTAATGGTTCTTAAGCATTTTTTGCTCTCAGAACTCCTTTATGCTCTTTTTAAAAATTTTATTTATTTTATTCTGAACTTAAATAAAATAAGCATTTTCATAACAATAGAATAGAAAAAAATGATTATACATGAAACAGCAAATCTATTATGTACAAGTTGCTATTCCTTTTATATATAAAACAGAATTTTCATGTAACTTTTTTCTTCCCTTCCCTCATCCATCCTAGAGATGGCTGCCATTAGACAGAAATTCATATATACATACACTCAAACACATATGTACATATATAGGTATATGTAAAACCATCCCATATATACTCCTATTTTTAAAATATTGAGGACCCTAAAGATCTTCTCTTTCTGTAGGTTCTATCGATATGTACTATATTAAAAATTAAAACTGATAATTTTTTAAAATATTTATTTAAAATAGACCAGTTATATAAATATAAAAATAACACATTTCTATGAAAAACAAATACTTTCCAAAACAGAAAATTACATTGTTTTACAGATTTTTTCAAATTTCTTTTATGTCTGGCATAATAGAAAAGTTGAGTTTTCATACCTGCTTCCACATTCAATTTGTTGTGATATGTTGTTTTGATTGGAGTAGGTGAAAAAAATCTAGCCTCTTATAGATTAAGTAGTGGGAAAATGCAAGATAATTTTAATAGGCAAATAACATCTCAGCATTATAATGAACATAAGTTTGATTTTTAGGATCCTCTGAAAGAGTCTTGGGGACCACCAGCATCTGTGGACTGTATTTTGAGAACTATTGGTTTAGATGAATGGGAGGACAGAGGTGCTCTCAACAGAAATGGAGAATGTGTGATGAAGAGAATATATTCCTTCCACTTAAAGTATAAAGGAAATGAGTTTACCTGGGAATGTTATGAGTCTGAAGTGTTGGTTGAACATTGCCCTAAAAATCTATAGCAGACAATTGTAACACTAGAAGTGGGGGTTCAGGAGAAAGGTAAGTGATGAAGACTTAAATTTTGGAGTCAGCTGTTGAAGCTGTGCAAGTGGATAAAGTCACCAAGTGGGTGATAACCAAGGAGAAAGTTAAGGACAAAAGTTAGAGAATGTATTTAAGGTTTAGGAAGAGGCAAAGAAATTGGACGAATAGTGGTACCTTTGTCAAAATAGCAAAGTTCAATAGAGGAGATGACATTGGCAGGCATTGGGGGTGGGGGGAGGAAAAAAATTCTGTTTTGGACTTGCTAAGTTTGAGGCACTGATGGGGCATCCAGTTAGAAATGTCTGATAGCAGTTGGTTGGTGATTCAGAACTGACCTTCCAGGGAGAGCCTGAAACTGGATAGGTAGATTTGGGAGTCATTTGCATGCATAGAGATGATAATTAAACCAGAGGTTGGTGATGACATCACCAAAATTCTCATATAGAGGGAAAATTGATGAGAGCCCAGGGTAGATGCTTGTGTATATAATACTGATGCATGAATTAAAAGTTTTTATAAGCCAAATTACATGTCAGGTGGATTTTAAATATCAGGTATATCTGTGCACAGAGAAATCTAGTAGTAGTAGAAATAGTAAAATTCTAGTAAATGGAGATTTGGGTGCCAAAGACCACAGATCGTATGCCACTGGGAAGGCTGCTTAACATTTGTACCTAAACCTCCCTAGCATATAATTCATATGGTGGCCACAAATGAATGTTTCTGAATTTCTTATCCACAACCCCACACATTTATATATATTTAGGGTTAGGGTTAGGGTTAGGGCATTTAGGGATAAGCTTCCAAACTTAACAAAGCATATTCTTGAAAACATCACAGTGAGATAGTTGTACAAAGTAACATCATGTCCATTTTTTCAGATGAGGAAATTGAGGCTCAGAGGGCGTAAGTGATTTTTACAGGACCACGCAGCTATTAAGTGTCAGAGTTAGGATTTGAGACCAAACCTTTTCTGCCTTGAAGTCCAACATGCTTTGCCCCATACTATGCTAATCATTTATATGTCCTGATATATGTCCTCCTGCAAACCTTTGTCTCAAAAGACTGAAACAACCTAGTAATACTATCCTTGTATATCACTGATAAAGAGTAAAAAAAAATATGAATAATTTGAAAAGGTTTGCCAATGAAATGTAATTTGATTGTTTTTTTCTTTGTTTTCACACCAACAGAATTTCTCTAAGTATCTTTCTCCTTTTCCCTCCCTGAAGGTCATCCCACATGACAAATATATTTTTAAAGAAGAAAAGAGGAAAGAGAGACAAAAAAGAATGAGTGGTACAACTGCACTGCAAGGTTGCATGTCAGATTTGGAACTGTACAAAAAGTCTAAAGTAGCAGAGGTACATCAAAAAAGTCTGGAAAAAAATATATAATGTTCCACACCAGTGGACTCCTCACCTCTGCAAAGGAGTGGGATGGGAGTGTCTTCTTCTCTCTCTTCTTTAGAACCATGTTTGTTCTTTGTAATTCTATATCACTAGTCCATTTTTAAACAGCTTTGAAAACTTGCACAAAAGTGTCTTTAACCATGCTCAAGGGGAAAGACATTATTATTGTTATTATATCTAAATCTACTCCAATAAAAACACTCCAAAAAATCTTATTAGACTCCAGTAACTCTTTTTGCCTGCTTTTATTTCTTTCTTGGACTTCAAATGCATTCATCAGAGGAATAAGACCCTTAGTTCAGTCCTCTCAGTTCCTTGTGCCTTCATATCTCTCCTAGTTTTGATCAGAGACCACAGACAGTTCATAATGGTAGTTCAACTTTCAGGGCAATTTAAAGCAAATGTTTCTGTCAGCTCTTTCTTTTAATGCTCGCAAATGACTCACAAAGGGAAACAGGTATCATTACCCTGCTTTTAAAAGACCCAATGCTTTAACATAAGATGACTGCTAAATGTGTCAAAACACTTTTAAGAGACACTTGTTCCACTCAGAGAGGCTATTTACTCAAACTAGGTTGTCGACAAATCACCCTGAAACTTTTTAGTTCAAACAGCAGTATTTTTGTCCCTGTGAAATGCTATGTTCTCTCCTCCCTCCTCCTGATTTCAAAGCAAAAAAAACTACCACTAGATACTTCCCTTGACTTCCAAGTTCAAATCAGGGGTGAACCGTAGGAATTCAAATTTTGTGAGGCATATATATGATTCCACAAGCTGCAGGCAAAAATGGACTTATTAATTTATAGTTACATTTGTGTGCTATAAAAATAGAAGGTACATGCAGGAGGACTTTTTATTGCACTTTGCTTTATGTGCTTTGCAGATATTGCATTTTTTACAAATTTACAAATTACATAAATTTTTACAAACTGAAGGTTTGTAGTAACCCTACATCAAGCAAGTCCATCAGCGCCATTTTTGCAACAGCATATACTCACATTGTGTCTCTATGTCACATAGGTCATCCTTGCAATATTTCATTTTTTATTATTATGTATGTTATGGTGATCTGTGATCTGTGATCTTTAATGTTACTGTTGGTTTGGGGAACCATGAATCATGCCCATAGAAGACAGCGAACTTAATCGATAAATACTTTGTGTGTGTGTGTGTGTGTGTGTGTGTGTGTGTGTGTGTGTGTGTGTGTGTGTGTGTGTGTGCGCGTGCGCCTCCATATTCTCTGAAATGCAATGACATTAAAATTAGGTCAATGAATAACCCTACAACGGCTTCGACGTGTTCAATTGATGTGGTAAATTTCATTTTTGTCTTATTTCTCATATTTTGTCTAATGTTAAGAAATTGCCCTAGCCCCCTCAGCCTTCTGCTGAGTCAGTCAGCAGCCATCAAAAGCAAGGTAAGACCCTCCACCAGCAAAAAGATTATGCCTTGCTTAAGGCTCAGATGATAGTTAACATTTTTTAGCAATAAAGTATTTCTTAATTAAGGTATGTACACTGTGGGTTTTTTTTTTTTTTTGCCCTAATACTATTGCTCCCTTAATAGATTACACTGTAGTGTAAACGTAACTTTCATATGCACTAGGAAACCAAAAAATTGTGCAACTGGCTTTACTGTGACATTCGCTTTTGGAACCAAACCCTCAATACCTCTGAGGTATGCCTATAAAAAGATCTGATTTGAATCCAGGAAAACCTTTGACTCCCACTTCTCAAAAATATAGACTCTGTAGTCCTGGGCAAATCACAATCCCTCAGTGCTCTGGGCCAACAGTATAAAACACTTGACTCACAATACTTCTGAGTACAACTGAACCAGATTAACATGTAATTGGGGAACGTTTAACATAATAAATAAAATACAATAACATATATATTTAAATGATCAATATATAGCCTTCAGGGAACTTTACGCATAGTTGAGTAGTCCCTGTTTCTATTTGACTTTGTTACCAGTATTCTCCACTATTCTTGACATGAGTTTCACAGAAAAGTGTTGAGCTACTTGGTTAGAGGGGGTTTTATCACCTGAAAGTTCTTGGTACCAATGGAATCACAGAGCTAGACCCTTTCCCTATAGAAACCAAATGAAACGTAGGGTGTCATACTGGATTGAATGCCAGTCTTGGAGCCAGGAAAAACTGGATTTCAACATACATCCCTGCCAGATATTGTGTATGTGACTCTGTATGACAAATTAGGAACTCTACATATTCAATCTATATAAATATCAATTCAATGATATCAATATATGAATATATATATACATATATATATATATACATAATATCAATCCAAATAGAGATAGAGATAGAAATCATTGTAGACTATGGGTGAAGAGGGGACTGAACTTCTGCTTTTGTTGGCAGAGGGAATTTCTAATTAGGAAATTCTATACCAGTACAGACCAGCACCCGTTCTACAATGTGTAGCCTTAGAGGGCTATCTGAGGCACATGGTGATTTGTCCAAGATCATACAGCCAGGAAGGGTCATGGATGAAGATAAACCAATTTTTCCTGAAATTTTTCTCCATTCCGTTAAATTCCCTCAATCTCATTATCACAGAGTAGAAATGAGAAGAAATGTGTTTCATCTTTAACCACTATTCAATAAATCTTAGTTACCAAGATACTAAAAATCAGAGATATTCATATAAAAAGGCATTTCTTTTATAAGGTGGTCCTATTATCAGGAACCTCAGAATGGTATATTTGGAAATTTCTAGAATTTAATCAAGGAAAAATAATATTTACCTGCTAGTCAGTGACTGACCTTTTAACTGTCTATTCTGAAAAGAAATTCTTAATTTTTTAATCACTTACATATGAAATCAATGTTTTAAATTAAGAAAATTAAGAAATCCTTAATTTTTTAATCATTTATTTGTGAAATCAATGTTTTAAATTAAAAAAAACCCTGAAGCTTCTCTCAGGAGGGAAAAGTTGCTTTATGAAGTATCTATTGAATGTTTTCTGAACTGAATATTTCTGAAATTATGAATGTTTCATGATTCCTAAGCCTCTTCTATCACGTATCCTCAAGGAACAGCTTCTTTTATCCTCTGACTGTCCCTGGTATTACTTACCGATGGACTCTTTTTCATACTCCATTCACTACGAGTTTGTTGAAATATAAGTTTATACCCATCCAATATCTAGCTGAACAACTATGTAGTCCAAAGATCAATTGTTGTATCCTGCTAATGACAGTTCCAATCTCAACTTCCCCTGTATATTTTTCTCTTGTGAATATTAGAAGTAATTGTCTTGTTAAATCCATGCCTATTCATCATCTTTTGGGAAAAGAAAGCTATTTTTGGCATCCTTCTTTTGCCAAGAACTGGGATTAAGTCTTAGGTCTATTTCTATAACTGGCTATTATAGGACACATACATACATACATACATATATACACATACACACATATTATATATGTACATATATACGTATATTTCTATAACTGGCTATTATAGGACATATACATATACACATACATATACACATGTATATATGTATGAGTATATATATGTACATTTCTATAACTATTATAGGACATATACATACATATACATACACACATAGTATATATGTGTGCATATATGTATATTCCTATAACCGGCTATTTCTATAATCCCAGATAAGGCACTTAGCCTATATGAGCAAGTTTCTTATGAAATGGGGATTAATAACCACCCGGTCTACCTCATCATTGTCAGTTTCAGATGAGAAAATAGATATGAAGCAATTCATAACCATAATATCTACATAAATGAAAACTATTCAGATGTTATCATAGATTCTATAAGCTATAGAATATATGAACTGTCTTCCCTGGAGGTTTTTAGGAATAAAAAACACAGATGTTGGCAGTTCTGCCTGATGGCTGGAAGCTAGGCCAGAGGGATGCCACCCAGGGTGATGTGGTGGAAAAAGTTCTGAAGCTGAAGTCACTAGCCTCTGTCACTCCTCAGTAACCAATGTGACCTTAGTGAAGTCATTTAACTTCTCTAGGCTTCTGTTTCATCCTCTGTACGAAATAAGTGGATTTGACTAAAAGGGCTCTAAAGTTTAAACCCATGGGCTCTTCTACCTCTCAATGTCCCTTACCTCCAGGAATGTGCTGTAGCCAACTCCTACAGAGAAAACTGATTGTTAAATTTTCTATATAAGCACAGAAATGAGCACATGATATGGGGCTTGATTTATTGTTTAGTTGATTGTCCAGATGAAGGGAAGTAATGGAGTAAATGTTAATAATGCTAACTAAACTTAAAATGAATCTTGCATGAATTTTGGGGGTGGGGAGGGGAAAGTTGGTTGTTAAACACTTACCGGCATCCCCCAGCTTATATCCTCATCTATCTATAGATTAGTTTTTATTCTTATGTCATTATCTTAGCAATAGCAATACCAGCAAAAGTCCAACCATTTACCACAATACCACAGAGTAATACCACAATAAAACATTACATATAGGATCTATATTTCATCATTGTGAGGAACTCTTTCCACTAATGCAGATTTCACCACCCCCACCATCCCAAGTCCCATTTATGGTTTAGTATGTAAGTCCTTGAGGTTGAGATCAGAATGGTGGAAGCAATATTTTCCCTCTTGGCTGTGCTCTTGACTTGCCACCATGACTCAGTTGCCTTTTTACTCTAAAATGTTCCCTCTGCCAATGTGGACCCCTTTTCCCATTAGTGAGTTCTTTCCGACACCTCTAAGTTGGGAATGGCCAAGGCCAATCATGCTTCATTCCCTTTCCAGGTGTGCTTCTGATTCTCCCAGTTCTAGTTTGAGTTTACCAACTTCCTCTCCCCTCTTTTCAATTCCCTTTTACTTTTTGTTTTTCCCTGTTGGAATATAAACTCCTTGCAGGCAGCAACTATCTTTCTTATGATTTGTGTTTGTATCCTCAGGCCTTAGCACAGTGCCTGAAACATATTAAGCACTTTATAAATTCTTATTGGTTACCAACTTGCATATTAAAAACATCCTTTTCACTTGTTATAGAAATTTTAAGAAATATTTTCTTTTCTAAACTAAAAACTTTTTCTGGGGACTTGTGCTCTTAGAAAGATAGTTAGGTCTTAGAAAGACGGAAACGCCTTTCTTGAGGAAACTTGATTAAAGGCAGAATCTCAGCTTAAGACAAAGGTACCTCTTGTCTAGTTTCAAGCTAATCTTACCCCTCTCCAGAAAGCCTAGTCAGTGACTCACCAACCTATTCACCAACACTCCAAAGAGGAGTGTTCTTCTTTCATTCAGAAAGGATTAGTATGTTGATCTGAAGGGAGCAAACCCATTAAATCCTGGAGGGAAGCAATACAGGAGGGAATTAAGTAAAATTAAGTGGCTATTGTTCTACTGTTCTGGATGTTAACCTCAAACTGTATTTTAACAAGTCCTGATTTTTTCCTAGATCAAGATTCCTATGAATGTTATCTCTAATTGTCTTAGAGGAAAAGAGGCTTTGTCCAAGAGATTGGGCTTTGGAAGCGGGAAGGCTTTGCCCATTTAGACATCTATCTCTTTAAACTAGAAGATTTAGAGTAAGGTTAAATGACTAAAAAATTGTTTCTGGCAGACATGCCTAAAATGCAGAGTACAGCAATAATATTTTTTTCTTCAACAGAACTAATTGACAAGCACTTATTAAGTGCTTACTATGTCTACCCAGCATTTGGGGGTCCTTCTTCTGGTTCTCTGTGCATGGAACCCATAGCCAAACTAACACTTGACTTGTTCCTGTCACATGACAAATCCACTTTCTGAGTATACATTTCTTTGATGACTTCCTTGAAATGCTTCTTATGTATGATTCTTGCTTGATAATAAGTGCTATTAATTGGTGCCAATTGGGAAATTCTCTCTTTTTTTGGAAGAAATCAGGCTTAAGTGACTTGTCCAAGGTCACACAGCTAATAAAGTATCTGAGACCATATTTGAATCCAAGGCACTCTTGACTCCAGAGCTAGTGCTCTATCCACTGTACCACCTACGTGCTGCAACATAATTTTTACTGCCCTTTGTATGACCTTCAACTTAAATTCCTTGTAGACCATGACAATTTCTGATTCATGACCATACGATGTCATAGCAAGAATAATGATATTACCAAGATGGACCTTTGTTCAGGAAGAAAAAGTTTGGGATCACTAAAAGATGACCCTATTTCCCAAAGTCAATCCAGTACACTCTCTTTCCCCTGTTAAGTTCTGGTCCAAGCTAATTTCTAGGCACAGTGTTTGTCCAAGAGATACGTACTGATGGATCAACTCTGTGGGTTGTCTAAAATATTCCCTTGGAGTAACACCATCCAATATATGTATATCATTTTATAGTGCTAGTCATTTACTATTTTAGGCTGAGTCCTGGGCCTTCTTCTTTCTCTCTCTATATTCTCTCTCTTAGTGACCTCATCAGGTCCCCTATGATCAATTATAATTTCTATGAAGATAACTCCTAAATCTACACAGCCAGCCATAATCTCTCTCCTGAACTCTAGTCTTATATTAATAACTGCCTGCTTAGTATATATACCTGGATGTTCCACAGGAGTCTTAAATTCACCATGTGCAAAATGAATCTAATTTTATTTCCCACAAATCACCCTCCCCTAGATTTTGCTATTTCTGTTGTGAAGTCACTCAGACTTACAATTTTAGAGTTAATCTTAACTCTCTTCCCCTTATATCTAATGAGTCATCAAGTCTTACTGATTCTACTTCTGACATCCTTAACTAGTAATTGGCCTTATTTACTCTTATATAGTTTTTACCCGAGGTCAGTTCTTTATCACCTTTTACCTCCCAGACCAGGAGTGGGGAACCTGTGGCTTCAAGGCCACACGTAGCCCTCGCAGCTCTCAAGTGCGGCCGTTTGACTGATGCTCTAAGATGTTTGGATTCAGTCAATAGGCCTCACTTGAGGTCCTAGAGGGTCACATGTGGCCTCTGAGGCTGCAGGTTTCCCACCCCTGTCCTAGACTATTACAATAGTCTCCTAGTTAGTATCTCTGAGTTTAGTTTCTCCATCTACCACTTCTCCACCTAGATGCCAAATTTATACTCTTAAAACATGAATTTGACTGTAGAACTCCCTTATTCAAAAATCCTTCAGTGGCTCCAAATTGCCTCTAGGATAAAATATAAAATCTTGAACATGGCATTTACATCCTTCCCACAATTTGGCTTCTAGGTGGTGCAGTGAATAGAGCACCGGTGCAGGAGTCAGGAGGACCTGAGTTCAAATCTCACCTCAGACACTTGACACTAACTAGCTATGTGACCTTGGGCAAGTCACTTAACCCACATTGCCTCATCCTGGGTCATCTCCAGTCATCCTGATGAATATCTGGTCACTGGAACCAGATGACTCTGGAGGAGAAGTGAGGCTGGTGACCCGCACAGCCCTCTCTCACTCAAAACAAAGTCAAGTGCAAGTCATGTCATCATTTCTCTGATTTCGTGGTTCTCCTTGGCAATGAAGGACTAACACACAATTTGGCTTCCACCTACATTTCCAATTTTATTTCGTGTTTAATCTCCTTTATGTAATTCCTGTTCTAGTCAAACTGACCTAATAGCTATTCCTCACACATAGTAGTCCACCCCATGCCTTTGCACAAATTCTCTCCCCCCACCTCCACACCCCCCCCCCCCGCCCCGCACCAGGTCCTAAATTCTCCTAAATTTTAGAATCTCTAGTTTCCTTCAAAGTGCAGCTCAAGTATTAATTCTTGTACAAAGTCTTTCCCACCTATCTCCCTTCCTTACCTCCCACCATTTATAGGTACTCTCACTCCTTTGAAGTTACTTTCTTATATATTTTGAATTTACTCATCTGTATACATGGTATACAACTCCTTCCCCTCATGTGTAAACTCCTTGAGGGCAGAAACTGGATTTTGGTTTTGGTTTTGGTTTTATATCCCCAGACCCTAGTACCATGCCCTGCATATTGAGTTAAGTCCACCTTCAAGACCCTCTGAAGTAGATTTTAAAAATTCTGACACTGCTGCAGAGCCATGAAAATAAAATACCTGAAGTTTAAAGTAAAAACTGGAAGAAAAAACAAAACAGGTAAGATGTTTAAAGTGGTATGTCTCCATCTTCTGGTAAAAGAAGAGGATGATTTTCTTCAGAATTCTATAAAGAAGGAATGTAACAGCAATATCATACAATGATCAACAGTGAATAATTTAGCTACTCTGATCAATTACAGTGATCAAGACAATCCTGAAGGACTTGTGATGAAATATGCTGTCCACCTCTAGAGAAAGAACTGATGGAGGCCAAGTGCAGACTGGAGCATAATGCTTTCACTTCATTTTTCTTGCTTTTTTTTTTTTAAAAAAAAAATCAACATGGCTAATATGGAAATATGTTTTGCATGATTTCACATGCATAACAGATGGAATATTTCTTGCCTTCTCAATGGTTAGGGGAGGGGTGGGAGAAGAAGAGACTTTGAAACTCCAAATGTTTTTAAAAAATGAATGTTAAAAATATTATTTTTTAAAAGAACAAATGTATAATTCTGAAGTCCTGCAAATTTGATTACATTAAATTATGGTAGCTGTTTTGAATAAATATAATAACAATAACTCATGAGATACCAGTGACTTCTAACTGCAGACTTGAAATGGTTCACTGAGCTCTTTGCCTTTGTCCCACAGGGCTCACATAACGATGTCTGCTCCAGGCACAGTGGCAAAGTCTACCTCATCAGAACTTCAATCAAGGCAGATGAGAATACCCAGAAAGAGTCCTTGTTGGAGGCTTGTGGGAAGATGGGCATTCTAGCACACTGGTACTGGAGTGAGGGACTGCTTTAACCATTCTGGAAAAGCCTTTGCAATCAGAGGCAAGCAAAGTCATGAACCTATTCATACCCTTTGGTCCCGTGATCCCACTACTGGGCATATTACATCCTAAGTCAAAGACAGAGAGAAATATGTATTTTTTTAATTTATCTAGACATAGATCTAGATATACATAGATATACAGACATATATGTGTGCTTGTATGCATATCTAACCTTTTACATAACTATATATATAATTATAAAAACCTTTCTTATATTTATGTATGTGAGTATATGGGCATATAAATGGCTCATATATGTGTGTGTGTACAGATGTCTCATATGTACATATATACACACACAAACACACCAAGTCAATCCTCATTATTCACTGATTCTGTATTTTTAAATTTGCCTTCTTGCTAAAATGTATTTGTAACCCTAAAATCAATACTCTTGGAGTTATTGAGGTCATTCCTGGACATGTGCAGACCTAAGAAATATTTGAGTCATCTGAAACGAGCACATTCCCAGCTGAGGTCAAACAAGGTGACCTCCTGCCTTCTTCTTTTAGCTCTCATACTGTAAATACATGACCTTTTCCAGATCCACTTAGTGCCATGGTTTTTTTTTCACTTTTGTACTCTTTCTTGGTGATTTTGCAGTTTAAAATGGTCCGCAAGCTTAGTGCTGAAGTACTGTCTGGTGTTCCTAAGCACAAGAAGGCAGCAATGTGCCTTATGGAGACAATATATGTGTTAGGTAAGCTTTGCTCAAGCATGAGTTTATAATGCTGTTGGCTTTTTGGCTTTGAGTTCAATGTTAATGAATCAACAATACAATATATACAGAAAAGAGAAGAGGAAATTTGTCAATTTGTAAGTGAGGTTGCTCTGGAAAGTGCTAAAGTAAATGTTGTGACAAGAGGCTCACAGGGACCAAACTCGGTGTTACCCTCAGAGCAATGGTTCAGTATTCACAAATTCAATGTTCCTAGCAATTTTATAGAACAGAACTACCATGAATGATGAGAAGAAAATATATCTATATGTACATGCATATGTACCTGTACATGTATACATATAGAAACACATGCATACGTATATAGGTACATATATGTGTGGGGAGAGAGAGAAAGAGAAAAAGAGAATTGTTTAGTCATTTTTCAGTTTTATCTACCTCCTCATGACCCCTTTCAGGTTTTTCTTTCTCCAGCTCATTTTACAGATGAGGAAACTGAGAGAAACAGGGGTTGAGTGACTTGCACAGTCACACAGCAAGTAAATGACTGACTCCAGGCTACGCATTCTATTCAATAAGCCACCTAGTTGCACACACACATATACATATATACACATACGTATGTAAGTACGTATGCATGTATATGTATATATTTTGGATTGACTTTATAGATATAGACATATACACACATACACATGTATGTATTCAATTCCTCTTACCAGAGTTGTATAATTTAATTATCAATTCATCCATGGGAAACTAAAACACATAGCTTCAGTGACTAGTTGCCTATTTATAGATTTATTTGGCTACTAACTTTAAGTTTCTATATCCCTCATCCCCCCAAATAATTTGTTGTTGTCCAGTTATCGAGTCATGTCTGACTGCTTGTGACCCCATGGATGCCAAGCCTTTGATCTAAGGAGCTCATCTTCTCAAGTTATTAGTCAGTGATTTTATCTTACTAATAAGCGGATGGGTGTTATATGGTGACATGAATGAAGCTATATAGCATACAAAGGACAAATTAAAACCTCACTCACCTGGAGATGCAAATCCTTAGACATGGAAGAGATATCAGATATCTACCACCACCCCTGCCTCTTTCTTTACAAATGAGGAAAAATGAGGCCCAAAGAGGGGAAGTCACTTTCCTAAAGTTAGATCTAGCTAATTAATAGCAAATGAATGGAACTTGAACCCAGTGGCCATTTGCTATATTGTGCTGCCAGCTCCTGAGCTCAGTATCCTCACACTGCTATGCTTTAAGTTTCTGGGTCTGCTTTTGGTAACTTTTCTATCTCTTCCCTTACTAGTAGCTGTCAGATCCTCCTGATTTTAGCAGCCTTGACTAATTTCACCTTTTCCCTTCTAATCTGCTATGTTCTTGGATGCCAGATTATTGAATTTGTTATAACAATACATAAAGACAGAGGAAATAGACTCTGAGCAAGGGCCTAAGAAACCCTGCTGTAAGTGCTATAAATAAAATACCATTTATTTGGTCTACTCAGAGGCCTTTATGCAAAGGTCAATCACTGGTTCTTGGATATGTTCCTGATGGGTAAAACTGATGAATTTTCCACTAGTAAAGTTATGATTCCATCAGTGTTTTATTTATTTATTTGTTTTCTGCTGGGGAGGGAGATGGTATTCTGATTTCTAATGCCATTTCCAGCAATGTACTGTGGCTGTATGTCATTAGTAATTGTTGATTTCACATTAAGACATTAAAAGCCGTTTTATTTTGAACACTCTAGTGGATTTATGTTCTTCTCAGTATGGGTCAAATTAAGGCCCCAAACATTTATTAAAGTTTGCTATGTGGTCACATAAGCAAGAAGATGGAGGACTAGACATTTTCTCTGATCTCTACAGCCTCTTGAACTTCTCCAAAATGGAAGTTATACACCAAACTTAAAGTAACTTCAGTTGTCTCCATGGTGTGGGACACTGAGGATCCAAAATTAGGTTAAAAACAAAGAACTAACACTCCCTGATCCTGAGCTCCCTCACTAGCTGTAAGGCTGCACTAACAGACCCAGGGATCCTAATACACAGACTTGGAACAAAATTCAACCCCATATCCTAGTACAGCCCCTCCCTCCCTTCCCTATTGCCAGTGCTGTGGAGATCCCAGCTCTAAATTGTGAGAGTTTGCTTAGGATATGACAAACAGCATGTTGGCAGTCCTTCAATAGGAGTATTACCAGTGCAGCAAAGCTCTGAACCATTGGTGCTGGGTCAGAGAACTGAGGATCAGAAGGACTGGGGCAGGACATGTGTATAGGAGTGGGGAGAGGGAGGCTCCTTACCACTCCACTAAGCCTGAGAGAAAGAACTCAGCATCCAGCTACAGCCAGTTCTATCTTGAGCCCGAGACCTAACCTTGAATTGCCTAGCATAGAAGGAGGCTGAGGTGTTTTCAGATCCAGTCTTCAAGGAAATCACCATCAAAAGGGAGAGTCAGAAAGTGAGCAACAGGGGAAAATTTGGGGGAGGGAAGAAAGCCTGAAATTACCAAGGATCTCAGGACGAAGAAAGCTCAAAGACCATGAACCTAAGCAGAGAAGTCAACAATGAAAACATAAACAGAAGGAGGTATGACCTCCAGACCTCATAAAAAAAAGTTTACGAATTTATGAATAAATGCTACAAAATAAAAGAAAATAATCCAACACTTGAAAAGACAGAGGATCCTATGGAATGTAAACATAGAAGCAAAATTGGTTCTTCCTGAGTGGTTCTAATGATAATGAGAATTATGAGGGTAGAGTTTATGGCCGGTACAACAAAAATAAATGGATAGAATAGAAAAACTAAAATTTGGGATGGTCTCACCAAAGCAACAAAAGCAAAACAACAGATTGGAGGTAAAAATATATAGAAGTGATGGATGATCTAGAAGAAGAGAAATAAAAAAAATAACAGCATTAAAAGAAAATATTCTAACTATGCAAGAGCTTACTCTGTTCCAGGTACTGTGCTGAGCATCAAAGATACAAATATAAGTAAAAAGAAGGACAGTCCCTGGTCTCAAGGAATTTATATGCCATTTAAGGAAGGCAATGCATAAAAGGGAGCTAAAGGAAGGGTGAGTGGACAGAAGGTTAAAGTACCCACATAGGTACAGTAGTAAAGTCTGAAGTCAGGAGGAGAGACAGGAAAGTAGCAAAGGATGATTAGTCTGGGCTATTCCTTAAAATGGTGGTTCTAGAAATAATTCATTAATTTGGAGAAGGCAGGAGAGAGCCAGAGCAGAGGTCTTTTGGGATGAAAAGGCAATTCAGACACAATGGCAAAGACCAAAGAGTCAGAAACAGAACTAGGAAAAAGAATGACTATTTCCTTTATTGGTTTAGATCTCAGCCTAGTCAGACCTTCATCTTTTGGCTATAAGTATCCTATAACATCTTTCCAGTCATGGTGTGTGAACAAGAAATAGTATAAAAGATATCCTTAAAGAAATATGTGATCAGAAGAGGAGATGATCTGGTTATGTAATGAGAATGAAAGGCAATCTTTGCCCATGGTCTCCCATAGATCATTCACAGAGAACCTACCCAACAAACTAGAAACCATCCTCTGGTGATTGGATTAGACATGTAGATCATAGATTTAGAGTTTGAAGGGACCTTACAAGTCTTTAAGCCTCAGATGAGGAAACTGAGTGTAATGGTAACTTAAATGGACAGATCTTTCCCATCCATTAATAGACCCATAGGACTTGTTTAAGTCACATGGAAGTCTGAGTTACATGAATCTGAGTCACATGGAGTCTGTGGTGGAAGGAGTTTGCTGGAAGGGTGGAATAGGAAGAGGCAGAGCTAGAGCAGAGCTGAGAGGAAGTTAGTCCTGAGAGTAGTCAGAGCTAGGAAGGATACAGGCTGCTGGCTAGTGTGAGCGATTTTGTGATTGTCTGTGATTTGTTTAATGGAGCTGGTTTGTGGGAAGCCTAGCAGGGGGAAGGTTTGGGGATGGTATTGTCCTCTACATTGTTATTATGTATAGATTTTTGTTACTATGATAGATTTGGCTTTCTGGTGTATGAAGAACTGTTTTGGTTCTGTCTTCCATGTGGAGAGTCTGTGGTATTTCACGATCAGAATTGTGCCAGGATATTCATGGCCACCATAGACACTGTGAATATCACATTGGTGCTACTCTGAGGAGGACAGAGTTTAATTAACTTGTTTATGAACACACAGTCAGTAAGTGTCTTAATCAAGATTTGAACCCAGGTCTTCCTGATTCCAATTCCAGTGTTCTATCCACTACACCATGCTGCCTTCTTTTTATATCCATTGAATATCAGTATTACAATCACAATGTCCATCTATTTATGCTTCATTCTTACTACATGGCCATTCCACCTCTTCTTCTAATTATTTGTTTAAGGATATCTATATCACTTTTTGGTTACAAGACATTTCTGGAAAAATGACTTAAGCCATCTTTGGTAGTATGTCTAGAAAGCCAATTATACCATGCATCTTCTCATTAACCTCTCGGTCACTCTCAGCTTTGCTTGCTTGGAATTGTTTCATAATCCTTCAAATGGACACCATGAAACAAATTAAGGTTCTTTAATATAATGGAAAACTACTGTGCTGTAAGAAATGATGTTATGTGGTGAATACAGAAAAGTATGGAAAAGTCTACATGAAATTATGCAGAGTGAGGTAAGCAAAGCCAAGAAAACAATAAACACAATGACCACAATAATATAAATAAAAAGAAAATAGCAAAATTATAATGAATGAGCACGGTTCAGAAGAAGAGATACCTTGGCAGAGGTGGCAGGTCTACAAGGATTGTACAGCGGGCATTTTTCAGGTTTTTAAAAATGTAATCCTTAGCACAGTGCCTGCCACAACCAAGAAGGCATTACAGAAATGTTATCTCTTATTATTATTAATCAGTTAGGATAATTTTTCCTTGTCTTCTCTCTATTTCAAAATGCTAATTTTTACAGGGACATTTCTTCTAGAAGGGGTGGAAGAGGAATATTGGAGGAAATTGTAAGTGTGTAAAAATACATAAATTGAAACTTTTTTTGAAAAGTGAGTATCATGGCAAGTAGCTTAACAAGAAAGAAACGATCATATCACTTTAGACCATTCTGCAGGTCAGTATTGTCTCTTATTTAACACTAAGTTTTTTACATGATACTTTTTCCCATACTGCCAACAACATATTTTTATATTCCTTCTGCAATCTTTTTCTATTGTGACAAAAATCTTGCCTTTTAACTTAACTACTGCTGAGGTGAGATGCCACAATTGAAAGAGTTTTCCTTAAAATTTTCAACTTTCAGATAGAAAAAGGTAGACTCACTGATGCTGGCAGTAAGTCTGGAACAGAAAACTTCTTTTTAAAATAATCAGTACATGGGCAAAGCCATAAAATTGAAGTTCTAGCTAATTGCAGACTCTTAAAAACAAATTAAATAAAGATAAAGCAGTAGCCTTGAAGAGTCTTTCTGAAAGAACAGGTTACATTTCAAAGCCCTTTCATAATTAGGAAATATTGAAATCCCACTAATTAGTTTAATTAATTATAAAGTAGGAAGTTTCTAAAGAATGATGAATTTTTCCTTTACTGAGATTTGTTGGTTACTTACCTTTTCAAAGAAAGGGACTGAGGGTATCTGCTCTAGTTAAAAGGAGACAGGAGGAAGGGGAAAGAATTATTCAGGGAGGGATAGAGAGCTATGTGGGATTTTTTTTTTTGAATTCCCTCTAGTTTTGAAGAAGAGTTGCAGTCATATTTGATATTCAGAGGTAGGCCTATGTATAAAGAATTGTGATCAAGATTTTTAGAGCTCAACAACCTTAAAGGTCATCTAATCTAGTCCAGCCCATTTATTTTACTGATGGGGGTAACTGAAGCCCAGAGAGGGTTAGTACTTGCCCAAGGTCTGACAGGAAATACGGAGGAGAGATAGGACTCAAACTCAGTTCTCATGGAATCCTTTGACTTCAAATTCACTGCTCTTTCTATCATAGTACTTATTGTTTTTATCGTTCAGTCATTCAGTCATATCCAACTGTTCATGATCCCATGGATTTTTTCCATTGGGTTTTCTTGGCAGAGATACTGGAGTGGTTTGCCATTTTCTTCTCTAATTTATAGATGAGGAATTGAAGCAAATAGGGGTTGTGACCATATAACTATTGAATGAAATTATTTGGGAGGAAGAAAAATACATATTTGAATACAAATATATATTTTTCTGTGGGGAAATTTAAAAATCCTTTATGAAATAAACTTACATTGAATGAGGAATGGCTAAAAAATTGAGGCATATTGATGTAGTAGTATGTTTCTATTGCATAAGAATCAATGAATAAGAAAGCTACAGAGAAATATGAGAAGATTAAGGTGACCTGATGCAAAATTCAATAAGCGGAAAAAGGAAAACAATGTAAATGAGAAGGTAACAACAATGAAAATTTAAAGTGAAAACAAGGAAATTACACTGATGGTCTGGAAGAAGAGAGGAGAAAATTCACTTCTTCTTTGCAAAAAAACCCAAAAAAACAAAAAAAAACCGACCAGATTCAGCTGATTTGTTGGTTACTTTTGCTGAAGTCCTTTTCTCTCTTTTTTATTATTTATTACAAAAGAATTCTCTGGGGAAGAAAGGAGAAATGCATTTGAAACGGAGGGTGAAATTTTTTTAAAAAGCCATAAAATGCCAAAAATCTTTGAGAACACATTTATGAACATATTCCCTATGTATTAAATCATAGTCATTTTCTCTATTTTTTTAAATAGCATCTGATATTTATGTAATCTTTCAAAGTTTGCAAAGCACCTTATGTACAGAATCTCATTTGCTCCTTATAAAAAAATCATTTGAAGTGGATATTCTAGACATTACCCCCATTTTCAGATGGAGAAATTGAGGCTCAGTAAGGTTAAACGACTTGCTCATGGTCACATAACTAGTGTCAGACAAGATTTGAACTCAGGTCTTCCTTACACCAAGTCTATCACTCATTCCTCTCTCCTACACTATCCTTTTTCAGCAATATGGGCTGTGTCACTGCTATATATTTTCTAGGAGTAGAGAACTAATACATGTGACTGTATTAGGCAGTGAAGCATATGATCACAGAATAGAGTGTATTGTCATATCTTTTCTGCTCTGCAGATGGGACCATTTTCTGTGATCCCAGACCACTTGTACAGTGAAAAAAGAGACTTCCAAGGACATTTCTCAGGGCATCCCAGAAAGAATGGGAATTGGACTAAATCTAGGGCTTTATCTGATGCTTTCTTTCCTCCAATTTCTATTTTTCCTTCCATAGAAATGCAAGTTATAAAGTCTCAAATGTAATTCAACTTGTATACAATCAAAAATATTAATTTTGTACCAGTTCACAAGTTTTTCTGTATTCTTGTTCCATGATTATTATGTCTTTTGTTTGTTAATTTATTAATTTGTTTTCAGTTTTCTACAATCCTTTCCATATATCTTAGATTTTTTTAGCCCTTCCTCTCCTACCCTGCCCCCTCCCTCCCTTTTCTCTTCCCAAGACAGTGTGTAATCTTATATAAGTTCTACCCATACATTCTTATTAAATACATTTTCACCTTAGTCATGTTGCATTGAAGAATTTAAATGAATGGGAGACATTTATTTTAGTTGTTCTACACAGCATGACTATAGTGAAAATGTATTCAATAGGAATGTATGTGTAGATCCTATATAGAATTGTATACTGTCTTGGGAAGGAAGGGGGGTGGTAGGGGGTAGGTAGGGGGAAAAAAATCTAAGTTTTATGGTAGCGATTGTAGAACATTAAAAACAAATACAATGAATATATTTTTAAAAATGAATGGAAGAAATCATGAAAACAAAACAAAACATAACATAACACAAGAGAAAATGGTTTGCTTCATTCTGTGATCCAATTCCATAGTTCTTTCTCTGGATGTGGAAGGCATTTTGCCTCAAGTCCATTGGGAAGTTTTTAGGTCCTTGCCTTGGTGTGAAGGACTATGTCTACCAGAAAAATTGCTCTCACACTGTAGCTATTGCTGCGTACAAAGTTCTCCTGGTTCTGCTCCTTTCCCTCAGCACCAGTTCATATAGATTCTTCCAAGCCTCTCTGAAGTCTTCCTGTTCATCATTTCTTATAGCAAAATAGTATTCCATTACATTCATATACCACAACTTGTTCAGTCATTCCCCAATTAATGGATATCCCCTCGATTTTCAGTTCTTGGCCACCACAAAGAGAGCTACTATAAATATTTTTATACATGTGGGACCCTTTCCTATTTCCATGATCACTTTGGGATATAGTCCTAGAAACAATATTGCTGGATCAAAGGGTATGCACATTTTTGTAGCCCTTTGGGCATAGTTCCAAATTGCTCTCCAGAATGGTTGAATCAGCTCTCAGCTCCACCAACAATGAATTAGTGTTCTAACTCCCCCACAACTTCTCCAACATTTATCATCTTCCTGTTTTGTCATGTTAGCCAATTTGATAGGTGTGATATGGTACCTCAGAGTTGTTTTGATATGTATCTCTCTAATCAATAGCGATTTAGAGCATTTTTTCATATGACTATAGATAGCTTTAATTTCTCCCTCTGAAAACTCCCGGTTCATATCTTTTGACCATTTATCAATTGGGGAATGACTTGTATTCTTGTACACTTGACTCAGTTCTCTATCTATTTTAAAGATAAGGCCTTTATCACAGACACTAGTTGCAAAAATTCTTTCCCAGTTTTCTGCTTCCCTCCTAATCTTGGTTGTATTGGCTTTGTCTGTGCAAAAATTTTTCAATTTAATGTCATCAAAGTTATCCATTTTGCACTTCATAATGTTCTCTATCTCTTGTTTAGTCAAAAATCTCTCCATTTGATCATACATCAGTTTGGACTTTATTCTTGTGTATGGTGTCAGACATTGGTCTATGCCCTGTTTCTACCATACTGTTATCTAGTTTTCCCAGCAGTTTTTGTCAAACAGTGAGTTCTTATCCTAGAAGTTGGGGTCCTTGGGTTTCAATGATTCTTATGCCATAGAAATATTCCACTACACTCATATGCCCCAAATTTTTAACCATTCTCTAATCACTTAGCCCTGTTTGCCTCAGTTTCTTCATCTGTACAATGATTTCAGGAAGGAAATGGCAAACCAGTCCAGTACCTTTGCTAGGAAAACCCCAGATAGGGCCATGAAGAGTTGGTCATGACTGAAATGAGTGAAAAACAACCCTAGGAAAATCATCTCACCTTTTCCAGTCTCATTTATAAATTAGAGCTAATAACACAATTTACCTTCTGGGATCATTGTAAGGGTAGAATGTGATAATGCTTGTAAAACTGCTCTGTAAACCTTAAAGTGATACAAACACGCTAGTTGTCATCGTCATCACCCAAATTCCTAACACCAGGAACTGAGCATACCAGATTCCCAGAATAATTAACTACACTGATTTGGATTCAGCATCATTAGGGAGGCAACAAGTTATAGTGGAAAGGGTATTGGATTTGGAATCAGAAAGAATGGGGTTTAAATCCCTACTCTGCCCCTTATTACTTACATGTTGTTGTTCAGTCATTTCAGTCATGCCTGACTCTCTGTGACCCCATTTGGGGTTTTCCTGGCAAAGGTACTGGAGTGCTTTGCCATTCCCTTCTCCAGTTCATTATTCAGATGTGGAACTGAAACACAAAAGCTTAAATGACTTATCCAGGTCACACAGCTAGTAAATATTAGAAGCCAGATCTGAATTCACAAAGATGAGTCTTCCTAACTCCAGGTCTTTCATTCTATCTGTTGTGCTGCCTAACTGCCCGACCACCTACGTGACATTGGGTAAACCACTTAACCCTTCTAAACTTCTGTTTCCCTGATCTATAAATTGAAGTTGGACTCTACCTCCAAATCTGTGATCCCATAATCCTCATTGTTGCCTGGACAAGATGCTCCCTGAGATCTCTTCCAACTCTAAGATTCTATTAGTCTACTAAGCACCCAGGCAAGTCACTTATCATTTCTAGACTTCTATTTCCTCGTGGGTAACACAAGAAAAACCATATTAAATGATCTATAGAGTTGCTTCCACTTCTCTCTTTCTATGACTCTAAGATTACCACCAGACCTGGTTTATCACTTAGTATGTGTGAGTTACTTTAAAGTACCTCAGTTTAAAGGGGAAGAAATAGACAGAAGAAATAAAAATGGAAAGCAAGTTTAATTCAATAAGCATTACTTGGCAAGTCTAATTCAATCTGCAATAAACAAAATCATCACTATGAGACCCAAGCTGAGATGTGATAGTGCAGTTTGGAGATGTCCACAAGAAGGTTTCTTTCCTATTCAGGTCACCTTGATCCCTTAGGGGCATTTTCTCAAATGCTCCTTAGGTAATGATCTCAGGGGATGAGTACCTGTGGATGGAACCTATCTTCTAGAAGAAGGAGGAAGGAAAAGGCAAATAAACAAAAAACTCCATTAAAGTCCTTGTTCTCAAGAACTGTACATCCTCATAGGGATGATAACATATACACCTCTAGATCCATACAAGATAAATTCAAAGTATATTAAGATAATCTGAGAGATAGAGGGATTAGGAGCTGGGAGGACCAAGAAGGGCCTCTTACAGAAGGTGGAATTTGAACTGGGTCTTGCAAGAAGACAGGGAGAGGGAAAAAGTGAGGGGGAAGAGGTTTCCAGGCAAGGGAGACAGCCAGAGCAATATCAAAGAGGCAGGATATTGAGTGTCATGTTCTAGATACCGCAAGTAGGGTACCATAACTGAATAGTAAAGGGAAGCAAGGTGTAAGAAAGATAGGTTAGGAGTAGGTTATAAAGAAGCTTAAAGGCCCAACAGGGAACTTCGTATATTTTCTGCCAATAACAGTAGATTCCTTAGAATGGTAATAAATCTCTTTACTTTCAGTTCTTGCTTCTATCTCTAACCCTCACTGATGGGTAGGTCTCATCTAAGAGGGCAGAAGAATTCCTCAACAGTGTCATGCTCCCCTTTGTCAGTGTGGTAAAGTCTATGGAACTTTCCTCAGAGTAATGTTTTAAATTATTGAAAAAAATGTTAAATTTCAGTTTGTTGTTCATTTAGGTTCAACTCTGTGACCTCACTATGGGGTTTCCTTGGCAGATATACTGGAGTGGTTTGCCAACTCATTTTATAGATGAGGAAACTGAAGCAAACAGAGTTAAGTGACTTGCCCAGGGTCATACAGCTGGTAAGTGTCTGAGGCCAGATTTTAACTCAGGAAGGTGAGTCTTCCTGACTTAAGATCCAGCTCTCTATCCACTGTGCCACCTAGCTACCCTTAAGTTTCAATTAGAAGTTACTAATAATGGTGATACACATTTTGTTTTCATTCCCAAATTCAGAGACCCCAAAAATGATATCCTGGAACCCTTCAAGATTCTGTGGACCTCCAATTTAAGAACCCATTATATTGTAACTTATAATAATCTGTAGATACCTGTGCAACATTTGGGCTGTCCATCTGTAACCCCTCATTTTTGCTACATAACTGGTTTACCTCCTTCAAGTAATAGAAAGGCTATAACCTGGGTGATAGATTGAACTTCTTCGGCTTGCCCCTAACCAACTGACTAATCAAGCAACAAGCATGTGTTAGTGTCTGACAGAACCTGCCCTCAGTGAGCTTATATTATACTGAAACTAATAACACCTTTTAAATACAAAGTGAAGAGGGCTGGATGGTACTAACGAAGGACAAAATTAAGAAAGGGCTCTTAAGGAAGGTAGCACTTGAGCTGAGGCTTCAGGGTGAACAGGTATTATTGCTGTTATGTTTGTCTTTCATTTTCAACGAAGACCAGAGGTAGAAGAAAGAAGAGAGGGCATTTCAGGCATTAGAGACAAACTATGCAAAGGCACAGTGGTGGGAGATTGGGAAGCAGCAATTAGCCCAGGTTAGCTAGAACATAGAGCATACGAGGGCAGTCACGTGTAATCATCTGGGAAAGACAGGTCAAGGCCACATTGTGAAGGACTTTCAATGCTAAACAGAAGAGTTTTTACTTTATCTTGAGGCAACGGGGAGCTATCAAAGATTCTTGAGTAAAATTTTGACAAATTCAAACCTGAGTCAAATTAACTCAAGTATTTATTAAGCACCTACTGTATGCTAGGCAATGTGCCAATTACTGAGGATATAAAAAAAAGGCAAAAAGTTATTCCTATCTCAAGAAATTTATAATCTAATTCAGAGGTGAGAATCTGTGACCTCCAGTTCTAGGATCCAAGTTCAAATCCAGCCTCAGACACTTACTGCCTATGTCAAGTCACTTAACCTTGTTTGTCTCAGTTTTCTCATTTGTAAAATGAGTTGGAGGAGGAATGGCAAACTACTGTAGTATCTTTGTCAGGAAAACCCCAAATGTCATCACAAAGAATCAGATATGACTGAAATGAATGAACCACAAAAATAGGCACTGTTACTATCCTCATTTTACAGATGAGGAAACTGAGGCCTACAGAGGTTATGTGACTTGCCTAGGATCACACAGCTAGTAAGTGTCTAAAGTGGGATTTGAGCTCAGGTCTTTCTGACTCCAAGTCCGGAACAGGGTAGGGAGGGGGGCAGCGGGATAGTTTGTACAAAGGCACAGAAATGAGAGATGGAATGGGATGAGTAAAGAAGAATAAAAAGGTTAGTCTGGTGAGACTAGAGAATCTGAAAAAGAAATGTGTAAATTATTTAATTAATATTTTTTTTTATAAAAGATTATAAACATAGTCTATATGCTGCCCTTTTCCTTTCAAGGCTGGGGACAGGGGTGAGGAGAAAGGAGAAAGGTTGAATTTTCCCCTAGAATTAACATAATAAAAATTAGGAATAAACAAAGTGACCTAGCATATTTCATTTTTATTGGTTTTCCCTTTATTTATGCTTAAGATTCTATTCAAAAGTACTTTTATCTGAATAAAATGTTCAAGGGAAAGTATTTAAATACCATCCCAGTCCACTGTCGACATTTTCTTACTATTTCCCCATTCCTACAACACCGTCCCATTCCGAAAAGTATTTAAAACTCAATTACAAAACCAACTTAAATTGTTCCTACTGCACTAAGAAAAGATTTTGCTATGAGAGTACGAGCCAGCAGAGGGCACTAGTGGCACTTTCAAGGATAATCTCATGGCCCCCAGAAATGAAATGGAATGGCCCTAAAATGTTACGGGAAATCGCAGTATTTTTCCAGATAGTTGTCTAGTTCATGTCTGGCTGTCTCTGGACCGATTTCTTAAAAGCACGGTAATTCTGTCACTTGTTCAGAGGACAGACAGCTCATTCTACAGAATGACCCATGCTTAGCATCTCTAAATAGACTCTACTTTTTTTTTTGTCAGGTTGTAAATGATCACATTCTCACAGCCTCAGATTAAAGTCTAATATTTGAACAAGGGTCTTATATCACCACCATGAACCACGAAAAATCAAACATCTTATCTTCCTCTTTGGTATGCAAAAAATGGTGCAAATTATGTTTAATTATTATGTTTATCAAATTACATCTCTTAATTTGATAACTAATTTAATCAAATAACTATACTTAAAGAATAAATCAAATTCACTAGTTTGTAGATTTGTATTTATTGATTTCTTATTATTACTGATTATTTGTTTCTGCAAAACAGTAGATTACGTTTAACTACATTTATCTAATTATGTTTCTTAATTTGTTCAATAACTAATTTAGTCAAGTAAATGCATAATTTAAATAATCTCTATTTATTGATTTGCTAACTATTAATCATTGGTGCTTATTTTGCTTAGTATGCAAAAACATTGTAAACAATATATTCTATAAAAGTAAAGACAATTAAAGGGCCTTGTTTGAGAATGATCTCATTTAGGATCATTACAATCCATACAAAGACATTAGGTTTAGTCTGGGTTTAAATAGGAATAGGGAGCAACCATCACCCAGACCCAGAGTTTGAGGTGAATAATTAAAGAAAATAGAGCTCCATGGAAGGGCCTCAGCAAGGTTTGGTGATCGAAGGGCAACGACAAGCAATAAATCAAAGGCAGGGCTAAGATTCCTATCCCAGGTAACAGGAGAATGAAGGAATAGGGAAGCGAGGTTAGGGGGAAATGATTAATCTAGTTTTTAAACAGAATAATTTTAAATAAAAAGGCACTTATTAAGAGTTTATTACATGTCAAACGTTATACTAAACACTAAAGATACATTTTTAAAAAATACTCTTAAGGATCTCACACTCTGAATGAGGGAGATGGTATTAAAAAGGGTTCAGATTCGGGATGAACAGAAAGGCATGAAATTTCTAAAAGTTCATTAGTGTGGCAGATGGCAAAGCCCAAGAGGCCTTAGGGAGGACCAGCAGGTTAGATGGGTGCCCAGGAGTCTGGAGGGCATAGCACCAAGGCAGACAATAAGACTTGGAGGACTTTAGCGTGCTGTGGCAAGAAACTTGTTAAGGCCTGATGGTCTTTTATCTCACAGTTGGGGACCCGTAGCTCATTCAAGTGGTATAAACAGCTCTTTCTGTCTGGTCACCCCATGAGGAAAAGAAAATAACTCTGCATCCCAAAGAGATCATTTAAAAAGGGACCTATATATGCAAAAATATTTATAGCAGCTCTTTTCATAGTAGCAAAATTCTGGAAATTGAAAAGATGCCAGTCAATTGGGGAATGACAGAACAAACTGTGGTATATGAATACAGCAGAATACTATTATGCGATAAGAAATGATGAACAGGCAGATTTTGACTTGTAAGAACTGACGCAAAGTGAAATGAGCAGAACTAGGAAAAAAACTGTACATCGTATCAGCAACATTGTGTGATGATCAACTATGAATGACCCAGCTCTTCTCACCAACAAAATGATTCAAGACCAGTACGAAGGACTCTAGAAAAAATGCTGTCCACATCCAGATCAAGAACTGATGAACTCCAAATGCAGATTGAGGCAATTTTTTTCATTTTATTCTTTTTCATAGCTTTTCTCCCTTTTGATCTGTTTCTTCTTTCACAACTGTGACTAATATGGAAATATGTTTTACATAATGGCCCATGTGTAACCTATATCAACTTTTCGGAAGAGGGAAGGAGAGGGAAAAACATTTGGAACTCTAAATCTTGTAAAAATGAGTGCTAAAAATTGTCTTGACATGTAATTGGGAAAAAATAAAATAGCTAAAAAAAAAGAAAAAGAAAATGGCAAGGCAGAAGGAAAGGATGGTTGGGGGTGGGATGAAAGTTGGAAACACACAACTGGTATAAAGAAGAAAGATTTTTAAAAATGGAAAAGTGGAGATTTGGGATTTGTGTGCATAGAGATGGTCATTGGAGCTATGGGGATAGATTTGAATTCTGAGGGAAAGGATAACAGATGGCAAAACACTGTACCTTAGGGAACTTCATATTTATGGACAAAGGAGAATGAGGAGCCAAAAGTCTAATCAGGTACAGACTTGTGAAGCTGAACAGTTTCACAGGGGAGGATAGAATGTCAGGAAAGAAAAGATGATCAAAAGAATGAAATACAGAGAAATCAAGGAAAATGGGAGGCTGAGTAGAAAGTGGACAGGTTCTGGAGTCAGAAGACCTGGGTTCAAAACTCGCCTGGACATTTAGTACTTTGTGACCTTTAACAAGTCATGTAACACTCCTGGACCTCAGTTTCCATATCTGTAAAATATTGTTTGGTCATTTCAGTCATGTCCAACTCTGAATCCCCATTTGAGGTTTTATTGGCAAAGATACTGGAGGGGTTTGCCATTTCCTTCTCTGGCTCATTTTGCAAATGAGAGAACTGAGGCAAATAGGGTTAAATGACTTGCCTAGGGTCACAAAGCTAGTAAGTATCTGAGGCTGTATTTGAACTTGGGTTGATTAGACTACAGGCCCACTACTCTATCCACTGAGCCATCTTGCTGACCTCATATGCAAAATAAGGTGGTCCTAACAGATCACCTTTAACGTCTCTTTCAGCTCTGGATCTACTCTGTGCGGATGTGAAAAATGCCATGGAATTAGATTCCATTCAAATAACTGTGGTGAGGAATAGGGGAAAATGCAATGATTCTCAGTTAACGGATAATCAATTTTTTGTGAAGTACTATGTAAGAATATGTTCAGAATTGCAGAATATCCTGCAGGGCTTCTTAAACTTTTTCCACTCATGACCCCTTCAACACTTCTTAAATTGTGGGTCATAACCCTATATGGGTTCTAGACCCACATTAAAGCTCATCAGGACAAAAATGCAAAAGTACAGAAACTGATTACAGGGGTCATTTTAAAAGATGAAGAAGACCAGTCCTGTTCTCAGGCCACCAGTACAGAAGAATCTTTGACAAAAATATACAAAGGCTAAAAAAATTATGAAAAACAGCCTTTATAGAGGAAAATAAATAAGCTCATATGAACAACTTTTAGCCCAAATATATGACACTTTGATATCTATCAAGCAAGCTTATAATTTTCTATGATTTCTAAAAAGATTTTTATTGGATCATGTATCTTGATCCAACTTGAGCTTGAAAGTATCTGCATGAAAATCTAATCCATCCTTTTTATTTTACACATAAAGAAACTAAGACCCATGGAGGTAAAATGTCCAGCATCACACAAGGAGTATCTATGAGGACCTTAGTTGCTGGAAACTTTTCAAAATTGTTTAAACAAGTGTTCTATTGCTTTGCAAACTTATAACAGTAACTGTTAGCAGAGGTTTTGTGTGGTGTCTAAAGTGATTACCAGAATACGTAGAATTCATAATTATAATTCTGGGAAACCCATAGGCTTCTGTGTTTAATCTGTAAATTCATGGGATTGATAGAATCTTGAACCTGGAAGGAACCTTTTAGGTATTTTAATCCAATCCTCTTCTTTTACAAATAAGGAGACCGAGGTCCAGAGAGGTTACACAGGGAAGTTATGCCAACATCAATCTTCAGATACCCAAGTGAGTGTCCTTCTTAATTATCTCACCTTCTGGGAAAACCTAAGTACCAAGACCTGATTTATTTATGAAGCATCAAGAGATCATAAATTGTCATCCTGGTTGGGGTAGGAGTGCTTGGGTGCTGTATTTCTGTGACTTCATTGGTTTGGGAAATTCCAAGTTATGAAATCCTCCCACTGATTCATGTCTGCTTATCTGTAATTTATAGTCTTAAAGAAGTACCTGGATCATTGGATATAGTTTATAGTCTTAGAGAAAAGTGTTTTGCTTTACCCAAGGTCACAGAGTTTAGATAGATATAGATAGAGATCAAAGGTTCCCAGACTTATTTGGCCTCTTTTTTAAAAAAAATTACTCAGTTCCCCCTGGAAATCTACTTTCTTTAACCTTTTATTTTTTAAAAAATTTGCATCATTTCAAAAAATATAATTTTTTAAATGTTGCATCTTAAATTTAGCAATTTACTGTAAAATTTAAATTTTGATGACACAATATTATGTCATATGACCATATAGTGTCATAATTGCAAACAAGTCATCACACGCACATCTTGCTGCCAACGCATGCTGGGTTCCCTGACGATGCACAACGGGCTTGCTACTAAAACTTGCATGTTAAGACTTGCTGATGGACTTGACGACTGATAGGTTATGACTTGCATTTTGTGTTTTTATTTGGAAAATAATGAAACACTATGACTTTAATTGTTATACAACAGATGAAACGTGTATGAACAGTTTTTCAAAATTTTCTTCTCTTCTCTTCTTTCCTTGTGATTCTCCCCATCCCCTTATTTTTAAAATTCAACATCTCCCAATTGCATTGAAGACTACTACCACTCCACCCGAGATAGTTCCAGTATTTCCCACTTTAGGAACATATATGTGTGTGTATACGTATACATGCATACACATACACACGTTTTTATTTTTATCTATCATCTCTCTATCTATCTGTCTGTCTGTCTGTCTATCTATCTATGTATCCATCTAGTGGGTTTTGAATATTTCTGACTCAGGGTTAGCCTCATCCACTACACCACATAAACATCACAAATGAACAAATGCACTTTCTAACTGTTGCCTCATTTCTCCCTATTTTCCATTAGTCTCTTGGCCAACTCAACTTGGATAAAGAAGAAATTAAGCCTTTCCTCTCAGGAACTATCAGACAACATTTCAACTGCTCTTCTCTGTTAATCAACACCCACACACACTTTTTGGAAGTTCTTTCCCCAAAGCCTGAAGGTGGAGGTAAAACCTAACTGAAGATGTTATCCTGCGTGGGAATGATAAAATAGAATTGCTAGTGTTAAGAAGGGTTTATATATCATCTTCCTTTAGGGGGAGGGAAGAGGTTCTTCAATCAAACTAGAAAAAATTTTAGAGAGGTTAGCCTTTTGTTGTCAGAAGAATCATCTATATGCTCTTGTACTTTAAAAAGGAATCTATAGCTCAGGGATCAGTGAACCAAGCAGAATGCTGTCAGTCAAGAGGAGAACCATCTTTAGTAGTGGAGAAGAGTTATGGAGGAAGCACCTAGGTCTTGAAAGGAAATTGTTCTTTGCCTTTTCTCCTGCGCCTCTTGAAGAGTGTACCTGAGGCAGGGATGGGAGGTGGGGGGAGGAGGCCTTCTCTCCTTCCCCTACTATAGGCAATGGCATAGAGGAACTCACCCAGGAGACATTCTGACCAGGAGAGAGGAGAAGCAAAGATTCCAGCTCTCTAGAGGGAGAAGCAGGTGCAAGGAGTCCTGAAGTGACCTACCCAGCAGAGATGCTATATCCAGGAGTAGCGGCAAAAAGAGAGAGAAGACATCCAAGGCTCTGAAACACTTAAAAGGAGAGTCATCTTGACCACACTTGTTCCCTATTGACATTCCACTGTACTCATGTACTTCATGTGTGTGTCCACTCCCTCCTTCCCCTGGGCTTGGAGCCAAACAGTTGCTGCTTGCTTCTGAACTTGCTTCTTGCTTGGTACACAGCCTAGGGCTCATGACCTCTCCTCACCCTGGAACATCACATAGAGGAGCTGGTTTCCTCCTTAGGTCATCCTGGAATTGTGACCAGGAACTGGGAAATAAGTGTTAGAGTTGCCAATTGGCACCTGTTCCTGTACTCTATATAAGTCCAGCCCCTACTCTGATGGATCTGGGGCTTCTTGTGCCTTGTCTCCCACTGAGCTGGATAGCTCCTTGTAGTCTGCTCTTGACCAGACCCTATTCCCAGTGTGTATAGACCTCCCTGTCTCCCTATGCCAACCTGGCCTAGAAAAATGATTCACTGTGATTTTATTCTTGGATTTCATGATCAAAATTCAATCTGGTATTTTTTCTAGATCTGTTTGGAAAAGTTAAGAAGGAAATTCAATGTATTTTTCCTGCTATTTTTCTTTCTTATCATTATCTCCCCTCTATTTCATATGAAGGAAAATATAAACCTCTTCATAAGTCTCTAATATCTGATTCTAACCTCAAATGTTTATAATTTCTTCTCATTCTATTTTTGCTCTGTGTTTTCATTATTTAATTTTAGAGCACTTTTTGCATAAGATACTACAAGGGAAACTTCAATATGTCGTTCAGTCATTTCTCAGTCACGTCCAATTCTTCGTGACCCTATTTGAGGGTCTCCTGACAAAAATTCTGGAGTGGTTTGCCATTTCCTTCTCCAGCTCATTCCACAAATGGGGAAACTGAGGTAAACAGGGTTAAATGACTTGCCCAAGGTCATATAACTAGTAGACCACCAATAAATATGCATGTATGGAAGAAGTGGGTTTTCAACTGTTTGGGATGGAATAGTGGCAACAGCCTTAGATCCTGAATCAAGATATCCAGGATACAGACTCAGCTCCATGATTTAGTAGCTACTATATATAACCAGTGGCAAGCCACTTAACCTTTTTGAGAGTCATTATCCTCATCTGTAAAATATGTAAATAATAATGCTCAAACCACATTTTGTGGAGTTATGAAGAAAATATTTCATAAAACTTAATGTGCTATATGAGCTACCATTAGTATACAATTCTAATATTTATATATGAAACATTTCTTGGCTCATTGCCTTTGCAAGACTTCTACCTCTTAGCTTTAGTTCAGATAAAAACTACTTTCTATTAAAAGAAGCACATTCCATTCCAGAGAAATAAACTTTTAAAGAAATAAAAAAAACCATTTAAACAGAAAACTTGTCAGAGGTTTAAATAGAGTTTTAGAATGGTTTCATGACAGCCTTCTGTCCTTAATTGGTTTCCATTATTTTTAGGTGTTTAGTACCACCCTCCCCCCCAACAAAGACTTTGAGAGAATTGGATTTCAGGATTTCTGTAACATATTTAATGATCCTAAAGACAATAAAATGCACAACTAAGACTCAGCATTTGTTTTTTGCATGCCAGTACCATCAGCATTTTTTTTACTGCTATAATACTCTTAATAATCAAGTAGTCTAAAAGAAGCATACAATTACACAGCTCTTCCTGCCAACCAATTTAATTAATCTGAATGGGAAAACAGCAGGGAGCCTGTACATTGTATAGCTTGAATGGGAGCAGCTGGATATGCAAATAGATAAAAGGTAAATGAATAAATCTCAAAACCTAGAAGAAGCAACTAGAATTTCTCCTACATTCAAGATTTTTGTAGCACACTAGGAAGAGAAGCAGTGGAGAAACTAGATCTGTAAAGGAATAAAAAGGAAGATAATTAGAAGTCTGCAGCTTAAGGTGACCTAGGAACAGCGGAATCAGAAGTAGAAAGAGATCTTGCATTCATCCAGTCTAACCCAGCCATTTTACAGAGGATGAAACTGATGTGGATGCAGATGGTGTCCCAAGGGTTAAGAGGTGCTTTTCTGGTACTTTGTGAAACCCCTAGTTTATTCTGTAATCTGAAGGCGCCCTAAAGTCCTTTCCCCCTTATCTTGAATCTGTACTAAAAAAAATTGCTTTTGTCTCCCTTATCCTGTGTTCGGTGGGTCCTTTAATTTTTAAACTGTTTCCTCCCACCTTATCCTTAAATCCTTAAACCATAAAAAATTGCCTTTGTCTCCCTCATCCTGTCCTGTCTTTGATCTTTAACTCCCATAAAACCTCTAAAACTATGTCACCACTCTTAAACCTCTACATAAAACATAACTGCTCCAAACATCAGGGTCTCACTTAGCTTTCTTGCTAAGGAGGCCCATGATGCTTTTTCACGTAAAATTAAAAGCTCCCACTGGCTAAAGAGAAGGTCTAAATGAATTCTTTCACACCTGGACCAGCTCTACCAACTCTAAACCTCAACAGAAACTGAGGTCCTTAAGACTTAATAAAGTGCGTACAAGTGATAGAGTTGGGACATGATGCATCAGAAAACTATTTGTGGGTTAGACAAAAAATTCGTTAATTAAATAAGCTGCCTAAAAGTGAACAATATTTTTGATTATACAAATAAAAAGAAAGGTATTGTGGTGTAGTGGAGAGTCAGCCAGCTTTTGAGTTAGGAAGGTCTGCCTTGACGTCCAGCCTTAACACATGCTGGCTTTGAGATATTGGGGAATTCACTTAACTGCTCAGTATACAAGAAAATTCTCTAAGATTCTAAATCACAGAGCAGGCAGCAGTCCGCATTGGTGGAGTTTCCTAACCCAGAGTCCCTTACAACAAATAATCACAGGTTTAGCCTCATCCCAACCCCCAAAAGAGTAACAAATCCTAACTAAAATGTATCTGGATTAATACTTATAAATTGCCTTAAAATAATAGAAATCAACAAATAAAGACATAATATTTAAGAATTACTAGGTTTTATATTTTGTTGTTCAGTCGTGTCTAGCTCTCCATGAAACGACTGGGGTGTTTTTTGGCAGAGATACAAGAGGGGTTTGTCATTTCCTTCTCCAGTTGATTTTTCAGATGAGGAGCTGAGGCAAATAGGGTTCAGTGACTTGCCCAGGGTCACACAGCTAGCTTCTAAGGCCAGATTTGAACTCAGAAAGATGTCTTCCTGGTTCCAAACCTAATGGCTTGTTTATCCTAGTGGCACAGTATATCCAGTGTGCCAACTAGATGCCCCTAGGATATGTGTGTAGAAATATACATATAGATACACACGCATATATACACATACATATACTAACAAAGTTAAAATTTGGGAATCTGGGATATGTTATTATTATGATAAAGATATTTTAAATTTTAATTATTCTTCAATTACAAAAGTTTTTAAAATCTCAATATATTTAACCAAAAATTACAATTTATTTTAAATATGTTACTATTTTCTCTTAGTTTTCAAATAGACTCATGTTCAAATTATAAAAATTTTAAAATTTAATATTTTAATGAAAAAGCAAAAGCAGCTGCATTTTTGTGAATAGTTAATTTTAGGTATATTACATTAGGGCAAATAAAGTGGCATAGTGGAGGAATCTCCAGCCCTAGAGTCAGGAAAACAGATGTTAACAAAGCAAATAATTATCCTGACATCCCTATGTACTAACTTACCAAGGATAAGCCCTCTTAATAAATATTCAATTAAAAGCATAAAATCTCTTGAAGTTCCAACATCTTATATGATATTTATGAAAAAGAGGATATGTATGTACATATATATGTATGTATGAAGTTCAGAGAATATGAATATTTAGAGGGTTTTGGACATTGGCGTTATATCAAGATTTTTCGTGTATATCAGGATCAATAGACCAACAAGGTAGACTTTGGTAACAAAAAACACACAAAAAAATGAAACAGTCTCTCAAAGAACTTCTATTTTATTGGGGAAGAATTCAAGAAAGCACTAAAATTCAACAAACAATCCAATTAAACAAATACTTATTCATAGTTTACTAAACCACTATTAAGTATACTTCCCAAGGAGTTCAGTGATAAACAATGATTCCCAAACACGAGGAATGTTGCAGAGGAAGAATGAGATTGGCCTCAAAGAAAAGAGATGAGAAGACACACCCCCCCAACTCCTTTGTCAAGACAAGAAAAGAAGAGGAGGGAACAAATATTTATTAAACAACTACTATAAATTTGGCACTAAACAAAGTGCTTACAAATATTATCTTATTTGGAGCCATGGATATAGAACACACACACTCATATACATATATACATATGTTATTATGTACATATATGTATATTCAGATTCTTTTATGTTGACTGGTTTTCCTGATTTTTTTCTTTGTTTATTTTCATTATAATATTCTTCATTACATGGGATAGAAGAGAGTAGATCATAGAAGGAGAAATTTAGACAATGTAAAAACAAAATATATAAATAAAAGCTTATTTTTTAAAAAGTTTATCAGATAGAGAACTGATGAATTCAAAGTGCAAATAGGATATTTTTTACTTTATTTTTCTTGCTTTTTAAAAAATATATAGCTAATGTGGAAATATGTTTTGTATGACTTCATATGTATAATAGGTATTATTTTTCTTTTCATTTGCAGCAAGGGGGAGGAAAGAGAATTTGGGACTGAAAATAAGAATATTTTTTAAAAGAGATTACTACGAATAAGATTTTAGACTGCATATCCCATAAGAAAAACACAAAAATGAAAAAAACAACACAATCTCTATGCTCCAAGGGCTTCCCTCTCTGACGTGCTTTTTCAGACCAGGACACCATGCCTTAACCACCTTCTCAACCTAAAACATCTTTATGTCCCTGCAGCCTCCTTCTTCCATCGGTGAGTCCCTACCAGAACTTCCATTTTGAGAAAAGGCCCTAGCTCAACCTTCCATCATTCTTTTCCCAGTTCTACTAATAATACTTCAGACTTTGCCACCATGCTCCAAAATAGAGACTTCTCCTACCTCATTTTTGTGTCATTTTTCTCCTAATAGAAGAATTTAAGATCCTTGAGGACAGGAGCTATCCTTCTTTCCTTCCTTCTTTATCTCTCTCTCTTTCTTTCTTTCTTCTTCCTTCTTCCCTCCTTCCTTCTTTCTTACATCTAACATTACATCTTTATTTTCACTAGCTTCTAACAGAAATTTAGCAGTTCCTTAAATTATAAATATAGGAAACAAATCATGATTCTGAGAAGTTTGTAGGTTTTACTGAACTGCAAAAAGGGTCCAAATTAAAACTCTGGCTCTCTCTCTCTTTCTCTCTGACTCCCTGTCTCTCTCTCTTTCTCTCTCTCCATATACATATATGCATATTTATATGTATATAAAATACAGTATGTATATATATATACATATATGTATGTATGCATGCATGTATGTATAATATGACCGGTTTAGACTGGATGATCTCTAAAGTCCTTTTAAGTTTTAAGTTCTATGATCCCATAAGAAAATTTAAATAAAGAGTGATCACTTTCTGGACTTTTGTTATTGTTGTTTCAGGTTGTTTTTGTTATTTTGGTAGGGAGTGAGTTAAGGAAAGGCTTCCTTAAAGAGGCAGCCCTTAAAAGTAATCCCAAAGCTCCCTGTATGAGGAGCAAGGCATTGATCTCCACGCATAAGGAGAGAATCCCATACTAGTGAGTTGGGGACTGAGGTTATAAAAGAACAGAAGAATACCACCTATTGAAAGTATGGAAGGGATGTATTCTAGGGACCAAGAAAGGTCTAAGTGAATACAACGGAGGCAGAAGTGGAAACAATGAAGCACTAGTAGTTTAGTTCGACAGGGGACATAGCGTGGATGAACGAGTGTAGGCTAAATTTGACTGAAAAGATAGCTTAGATCTTAGAGAAAGAAATTTAGAAAATCAATATGGAAAGGAATAATGGATTTAAGATATGAAGATTACAGTGATCAGTCAACTAAGATAACACTTTTAATACAATTATGAACAATTTTATTTTAAACAATAAATTTATCCCTGTCTGAGGAGAGGTAGACAGATATTCCTGTCGTGGATTACAGTTATCCTTTCCACATCGTGACTTTCCTTACTGAGGTTTCAATGTATCATGGGTCTGCATAAGAAATTATATGAGAATTTGGGAGAGTTTTGTGGAAGCTGCAGATGACATATAAGGGCCAGCAGACAACATGGAAAAAGTTTAGAAACTCAGAAGTGTATAAAATATGCGTATAGTATTGTATATCAGCCTGAATTTTACAATAAGGCATTGTAAACACCCCGCAAAAGAAAAAGAAAAGATTCAGATTTCTCTGGTATGAAGGGAGGGCCAAAAAATTTGACAGATTTTCCAGATCATAAGGCATCATTCCCCAACCATCTGAATGTGGATGAGATAATTGTATAAGCTCCTTGAGGACAGTCTGAAATTTTCATCTTTCTATTCTTGGCACTTGGCACAATGCCTGCCACATATGGTTTAATATATTATTAAACTGAAGTGAAGTAAAATAAAGTATTCTGGCTTCCTCAAAGTTCCCTATAGTATCACAGCCCCTGCAAGCACTGTATTTACCTTAAAGTCTTAATATCAGAGAGATGAATAGAAAATGTCTATAGGAAATATCTAAATTGAGTAGAAGGAAAAGATTTATTTTCAAATCTTCAGATATTTTAGAGTTTAAGTTGAAGATGAAACATTCTTTTCATTCGTAAAATATCAGAAACAAAACTAGTCTGAAAGGAATGAATTGGAAAGACTGATGAACATGGTGTGGTGAACTTGGCCCCAATGATAGTCCAAAGGCAAAAATGACATGAAAATAAATTGTTTTGCCTATCCAAAAGTCATGAAATAAAAATTATATTTAAAAAATTGACGAAAGGAAAAAGAGGATTATCAGTTATACTTGAGAAGAAGCATATAGAAGGATCCTTGGGGGAACAATTTCCTGAGATGCACTGGTAAAGATCACTTAGGAAATTTAGTCAGAAGTGGATTTAGATGGCACCTAGTCCAATCCCTTCATTTTAAAGATGTGAAAATTTGAGCCTGAAGAAGCTAAGAGGTTTGCTGAAGGATATGAAATATGTAATGTGTGATCCTAAATTGAATTTTGTCAATCAAATTATGTTTTCTGATTCTCTTATCAAATCAAATATGTCAAAGATGTATTTCCATAAAAAATCTTTTCATTACCAAAATAATTCAGTTTCAAGACTTCAAGATAGCTTTACAATCACCTATTAAAGAGAAAACAATAATTTTAATTAAAAAGGGACAAGAATAATAACAAAACTTAATAAGTCAAATATCACTTCAAAACCCTGAAATTGCCATGTGCTAAGGAAAAGAACAGATGCTAAATTGTATAGAATGTTTAGAACAGAGTTCAGCAAATTATAACCCACCATCTATTTTTGTACTGGCCTAATTAAGGATGATTTTTTACATTTTTAAATACAATAAAACCTTATATAACAATACAAAATAAAAACATTCTTAGCTCACGGTGGGGTTGTATAAAAACAGGCAACAGCTCATTTCTGGCCCAGGGCTGTAGTTTGCCAACCTCTGGTCTAGAAAGAGAGACAGGAATCAGACTGCAAAGGGCATTCAGTGCTAAGATAAGGAGTTTTTATTTTATCTTAAAAGCAATAAAGAAGCTGGTGAAGATTTAGAACTGGAAAGTGACACAATCAGACCTATGTCTTAGGAATGTTAATTGCTCAGCTGTATACAGCGCATTTAGGGTTAGGGTTAGGGTTAGGGATGCTTCTGATTCTAGAAAAAGAAAAGACTAGAAGGCAGAAGCAGAGAAATGAACTTAGAGGCGACAATAATAAGATGAGGATGACAGCCCTGTGTGGGGGGAGAAGGTGACAGGATGTCAGAAATTTTGTAGCATTAGAATCCACAGCTTGGTAGAGCAGTGGATAGACTTTGAGGCTGGGAGTCAGGAAGACTAATCTTCCTGATTTCAAATCTAGCCCCAGACACTTACTAGCTGTGCGACCCTGGGTAAGTGACTTAACCCTGTTTGACTCAGTTTCCTCATCTTTAAAATGAGCTAGAGAAGGAAATGGCAAACCATTCCATATCTTTGCCAAGACAATGCCAAAGGGGGTCAGGAAGAGTCAGACATGACTGAACAACAAAAAAAATCCACAAAACCAAAGAACTGATTGGATAGAAGGGGTAAGGAAGAGAAAAGCATCCAGGATGACTTTCAAGTTGTGAATTTGGGTGATTAGAAGCAGTATGCCAACCTCAGCAGAAACAAGGAACGTTAGAAGGACGGCTTAGTTTGGGGATTTTTCTGGGGGAGAAGATAGCAGCGTAGAATGGGAAAGAGGAAAAATGAGTTCAATATAACTCAGGGTGAGCTGGAGATGCAGGTAAGCATTGAACTGCGAATATCCAGCAGGCAGTTGGCAACTTCCGACTAGAGTTCATGAGAGCTTTGGTTTAGTTATAGAATGGAAAGTGAAAGGTCTTATAACAAAAATGCCTAATCAAGCAACGCTAACACATTGACCTTGTCTTAATTCACAGATTCCATTCTGTACCTCTCTTTATCTCTCAGTGGAAAGCTAAGTGGCTTGCTTCTAAAACCATGACTGGTTATTGCTTTGATCAGAATTCTGAAAAAAAAACACCACCCTATAGAACAGTTCATTATCTTTTATACTATTCTTTTTCTTGTTCTTTTTTGCATATTGAAATATTTGTTTTTTCAATTATTCGATTTGTTTTTCGATTATTGCCTTCATTATCCCCAATCCCCAAAGCAGAGCAAAGCTAGGTCTCTTAAACAACTTTCCTCCATGAATAATATATTATGATAAAACATCATATGTAAATATAACTATAATATATAATAATAATATTTAGTCTCTGTAATATCTTTTTTCTTGCAGGTTTCTTTTTAGATACCTTTAATGCAGCTGATGAAGCATGAGGGGAAATGCCATACTAGTGAAATCTGCACTGGTTGTATAAAAAATGATGTACTCTAACAATGTACCAAAAGACTTCAACAGCATCTGCAAGTGTGAGACATTTTTAATTTGTTCCTGTTACATTTGCAGGGCAGACTCCTTGAAGCAGCTGCTCTTATTAAAGCTGACAGTCAGGAAGCAAGGTACAGGATTATAACAGCTGAGATTGGGTTTTTTTGTTTTTGTTTTTGTATGTCTTCTAGATCACATTGCCTGGAAGTTGGCTGCCCTTCTTAGTGGAAAAGAAGCAAAAGGCAGAAGATAAAAGCAAGGCAGAGATAAAGAGGGAGAAAAAAGATGGTAGGTCAAAAACGTAAACCAAGGAAATAATACTAGAGAAGCACAGACCCCTGAAGAAAGTTTATTTTGTCAAGGTAAGAAGAGAAGTGTTCTAAGCAACAAGGCCACTGACAGACTGTTTCAAAGTCTACAATCCTCTAATGCACACGTCTAGTCTGATGGAGCATATGAGTTATGAAGAAATTCGCACATATCACCTTTCATTAAATGAGATTGAACTGTAATACGAATCCCATTACTTGTGTAATCTAAAACTAGATTAAATGAAATGTCATTATTTCTGTTACCTAATACTAGATTAAATTAAATGCTATTAAAACTGGACAATGTCCTTTAAACATGACTTTGGAGAAAAAGATGTATACATACATACATACATAAACACACATATGCATATGTGTGTGTTAATGTATGCATATCTGTGGGACACAGAACTTGTGATGAAATGTACCAACCTCCTGAGACAGTCTTTATAAAATGCTCAGAACAGTGTCTGGCATGTAGTAGGTGCTAAATAAATGCTCATTCCCTTCACTCCCCTCCCTCAGACTCCTCCAATGGTGAATCTAAGCAATTCCCCTATTTTCCTTCTATAGAAAAGTAAAATGGAGGAAGGGGAGGGGAGTGACAAAGTGTCCCTTTGTCAGGACACCATTTCCCATGCTTTCTCTACCTTCCCTGATAATACTTCTTTCTCCCATCCTGCCCACTATGGCCAGCAAACACAGGTAGTTCATGCATGACCTAAACTACAAAACTTTTCCATAGAGCGAGGACATTTTAGAGAATAAACAATGCACAAGGGGCAGATGTCACAGTACAAATTACATTACTCAATTTTACACAGACTTAAAGTATTAAACAATTGCTGGATCATAGATTGAGAATGGGAAGGGAGCTTAGAGGTCCCTTAGGAACCATCTAGTCCCATTTTATGGATGAAGAAACTGAGACTCTGGGGATGAAGTGACTTGCCTTCCCAAGTGCTCCCTGTCATTCACTTTCTTTTCATCCATAGGTCCCTCCACTTGATCTTTATTTTCAGGGTAATGATTCTTCTGATTAGTCCAGCAACTTCTATTCTGAAGTTTTTGCCTTTGACCTCCCTTTTATTATGTAGTTGTTCTGTCTGCCTCTTCATGAACCCATGACACTGGAGTGCTCTGCCATTTTCTTCTCCATCTCATCTTCTTTCTTCTTTAAAATTTTTCTTTATTTTATTTTGAACTTAAGAAATAAAACAAACATTTCCATAACATAGTAGGATAGATTGTTTGAAAGATGATTGTACATGAAACTGAAAATCTATTACTTACAACTTGCTATTTCTTTTAAATATATGATAAAGTTATCATGTAATTTTTTTTTCCTTTTTTCCTCTCTGCCTTAGAGATGGCTACCATTGGACACAAATATGTATATATGTAAAACCATTCTATAGGTAATTCTATTTATCAGTTCTCTTTCTAAATACAGACAGAATCTTTATGTGTCTTTTGTAGTTAATTTCAGTATGTATAACAGTCAAAATAAATCAGTCACTCAAAGAACTTAAAACAATATTGTTGTTACTGTATACAACGTTCTCTTGATTCTGGTCTTTTGGTCCTTCATTATTCATGCAAGTTTATCCATGTTTTTCTAAAATCATCAAGCTCATCATTTCTTATAGCACAGTAGTATTCTATCACAATCCTATACCACACCTTATTCAGCCATTTCCCAAGATGAGGAAACTGAGGCAAACAGTGTTAAATGACTTACCCAGGGTCACACATCTGGGAATTGTCTGAGGCCAGATTCGAATTTAGGAATATTAGCCTTCCTCACTCCAGACCCAGCACTCTAGCCACTCTGTCACCTAGTTGCCTTTATATGTAGGTGGAGAAACAGAGGTCCTCTCCTGTCTACATCCCAGCTGCATGCACCCAAAGTACAAATGCTTTGGCTTTTAACTAAAGCAAAGTTAACTTGACAGCCATCTCCTTTACAGAGTAGGCTGATTTTCTATTGATTCCTGTAATAGGGATTATGATTTCTATATCTCCTCTTTCCAGTCTATGAAATGCTACTTGTTTCTTAGATATCTCAAGCCTTTTAAATGTCATTCTTGAGGCAGCTAGGTGGTACAGTGGATAGAGCACTGGCCCTGGAGTCAGGAGGACCTGAGTTCAAATTTGACCTCAGACATTTGACACTAGCTTTCTGACGCTGGGCAAGTCATTTAACCTCTTCTGCTTTAAAAAAATGTTTCAGTCCAACATCATATCCTCTTCTGTCATAGAATTAGATCATCACAAGTCTGTCTCTTGCCCTTCATACCTCCTCCTTTCTTCACAGCTCTCTAGGCTCCTTGTCATCCTTCTAATGAATTTTAAAGTCTTTGATGGCAGGGACTGTGTAATTTTTTTCTCCTCCATCTTTTCACTGATAGGATGGAAAGATAGACAGGTGGACAACGCAACACACATTATTTACAATAATACTTATTACAATGTGCCAATCACTGTGTTAAGAACTGTGAATACTGAGCATGCTATTTTCCCCTTCTTTCTTTCCTTCCTTTTTCTTTCTTTCTTCTTTCTTTCCTTTCTTCCTTTCTTTCTCTCTCTCTTCCTTTTTTATTAGAGCTTTCTTGTACAAAATGACTAATATGTAAATGTTTTACATGATTGCATATGTATATATTGAGTTGCTTAATGTGTCAATGAGGTGGGAGGGGAAGGAAAGGGGGATATAATTTGGAATTCAAAACTTTTTTTAAATGCTTAAGATTGTTTTAATATGTAATTGGGAAAAATAAAATATATTGTTTAAAAAATTTAAGAACCACATAAAAGAGGGGGAATACAAATGTGAGCAAAAGAAAGGGCAGACCCTGTCCCCCAGGAGCTTACATTGTACCAGGGGAGAGACAATATACAAAAGGAAACTGAAAAGCTGGGGAAGGGGAAAGATATCAGCACGAATTTTGGACTTAGGAGAAAACTAGCAGATCCGGATTCTGACACTAGCGGTATGACCCTAAGCAAGTCACTTCAGCATGGAACACTGGAAAGAACACTGGATCTGTCATCAAAGAACTTCACTTTAAATCCTGGCTTGGTCAGATACTTGGTACCTGTGTGATATGGATAAGTCATGTTATCTATAAAATGAGGAAGCTGGAGTGGATGAACTCTAAGGTGATAAATCTATGATTCTGTGCCCCTGAGACTTATTTACCTCATCTGTAAATTGGGCAAAAAAATAATACATTGCCTATCTCATGGGTTTGTGGTAAGGAAAATACTTGGGACAACTCAATAAAATAAAATTTCAAGTTTCAATCCCTAGCACCTAGCACAATGGTCTGGACACGAGAAGTGCTTATGTATTTGCTGAATCTAGTTTCTCAATAAGAATACTTCAGCTAACCTAGCACTCACCCCCAATCTGAGAAGTGTGTTTTTTCTTTCCATCATCTCCTTTTAGATAGCTCTATTCAGAGATTTTCAATGATTTTTACTAACATTTAAAATTCCTTTGAGAAGCCACTTTTAGGAAACATTTCAGGACTTACCTCCCCAAACAAACTGGGAAGTCCTCATCAAATAGGTTATTTGACTTCTGTTTGCTCTAAAGCAAAGAAAATAAAATAACTTCCTAAAAGAAGAAGGATAGCAGATTCCTGATACTGAGAATATGAAGGAACGGTAGAAGCACTGAGGAAAGTTATCAGAATTAGATTCCAGGGGTTATTAAAAATTGACAGAGAAAGGAGAAGACTTTTTTTTAAAAAAATGACTCTCACCGATGTGGCCTTTAAAATACTTTTGTGCAGAGGCCCTCAGAGACCATCAATCAGGAAAATTATCCCTAGCAGAGAAGAATATGGCAGATGTAAATAATTAATGAATGAAGACAGAAACAGAATATGTGAGAGGGAGTTTCTCTTAGAGGAATGTTCCTACAAGTTATAAAAGAGACCAGAGATATTTCTCTTCTTATTAATTTCCTTCAGTTGTGTCTGAACATTCTTAAAAGTTGGGTTTTTCTTCAATTATGCTAGAAGCTCTGTAAACATAAATACTAATGGCATTGCACGTGGAAACATTTCTTTTCTAGATGTGAATTCACAAAGACTTTCTTGAAAAACAAAAGGATCCCCCCTCCAAAAAAAAATCGCCTATTTTATGAAGCCATTTAGAGAACAATGATCTGAAAAAGTTACTCCCTAATTCAATAGAAAATATTGAATCAAATGGTAACAGGTCCTTCAGGTGTCCTTCAGCATCATTTATTTTCAGGATCATCAAAGAAATGATTAACATTCTTCATTTAAAATTATTCTTAACTGCCTGTAAAATATTATTATCAATCATCATAATAATGATTTTATTGTTATTCAATCATGTCCAGCTCTTCTTGACCCCGTTTAGGGTCTTCTTAGCAAAGATATTAGAGTGGTTTGCATTTCCTTCTCCAGCTCATTTTACAGATGAGGAAACTGAGGCAAAGAGGGTTAAATGATTTGCCCAGGGTTGCAGAGCTGGTAATTCTTCCTGATTCCAGATCCAGCTCTCTATCCACAATGCCACCTAGCTCCCCTATAGTCATGATAACAGCAGATAGTTTTTTAGTGCCTCATGACTCACAAAGCACTTTGTATATATTGTTAAGATTTGGAATCACTAGGCCGTATTTCAAAGACCAGCTTTGCTACCTAAATAATCATATTTCTGATCTCCAAGATGGCAGGGTTGAACTAGTGGGTTTCTAAGGTCTTTTTAAGCTCAAAAGCCCATGACCTCTTTTGATTCTGAAAACAACCCTGTGAGGTCAAAGCTCAAGAATTCAGATGAGGACAGTGAGGCTCTGAGAAATTTTTTTAAAATCACCTATGTGCTAGTTAGTGTTTTTGTTACCTGATAACTGGAAGATCCAAGATTAAATCCCATGTCTTTTGTTTCCAAAATTAATGTTTATTTCCCTTTAACACCACATTAAAATATGCAGACAATAAAAAATGTGTTTCTCAATGGAGAGAAAGCAAATTTTTCATTGGATATATATACATGTATGTATGTATTTATAATTTAATTTCTATCCCCAGCATCTTATATATGGCTAGTTACATTGTGGGTGTTTAACAAATGAATGTTGATGAATTACTTGTCCAAAACAACATAAGATATCCTATAAGGGAAGCAAGACATCAACCCTACTATAACCAAAGACAGAATCAATCTTGTGGACCAGTCTTTCAGTCTTCCAGATTTGTAACTTCGGTATTTTTTTAACTTTTTATTCTATACTCTTTCTGTCTCAAACCCTGTATACTTCAGTTGCTAAATCTTAACCATTGCTACCTTTACATGTTTCCTTTTCTCCACTCAGACAATAACCACCTTAGTTCAGACCCTCATCACCTCTCACCTAGAATATTATAATAACCTATTAATTGGTCTCCCTACCATTTCCTGTCTCATCTCTCCAGTATATTCTATACCCCACTATCTAAGGAAGTATCTGACCATGTGACTCCTCTACTCAGCTGAGTCCAGTAGTTTCCCATTGCCTTTACGATAAATGGTAAACTTCTTTATTTAGTTTTGAAAATCCTTCTCAGTCCAGGTCCAGCCCATCTCTTCAGCTTCACTGAAAATTAGTCCTTTTTCAGCAATCTGTGATCTAAACAAACTGACTTGATTTCTGTTCCCCACCATGACTCTCCATTTCTTCTCTCCATGTACTGGCCAACTCATATTCCTGGTATGCACTTCTTTCCTTACTTCTGCTTTTTTCATACCTCTACTCCCTTTTCCTTCTTGTTCTTCTTTTTCTTGTCCTTTTTCTTCTTTCTTTTTTTGTAAGGCAATCAGGGTTAAATGACTTGTCCAAATTCACATAACTAGTAAGTGGGTCTGAGGTTGCCTTTGAACTCACATCCTCCTGACTCTAGGACCCATACTCTATCCACAGCTATTTCTTTAAGACTGAGCCAAACACCATCTTTTGCATGAAGCTTTTCCTGAGCCAGTCTTTCTAGTCTTTTTACACCTTACTTTCCTCTACATTGTTTGCAATCATGGGACCCTGGCTTTCTTATTTTTCTAGCACAATATTCCATCTCTTGACTCCAGGCATTTTCATTGACTGCCCTCTCTGTCCGCAATACTCTCCCTCTTCCTCTCTCCCATGAGACTTCCTTGGCTTCCTTCAAATCCCAGCTACAATGACACCTTCTATAGGAAACTTTTCCCATTCTCCACTAATTCTAGTGGCGTCCTTTGGTTTGTTATCTCCAATTTGTCCTGTATATATTCTGTTTGTAAATAGTTGTTTACATTTGTTCTCCCATTAGACTGTAAGCAACTTGAGAGCAAGGATTGTCTTTGGCCTTTTTTAAAATTTTGGTATCCCTAGCAGTTAGCAAAATTCCTGGCACACAGTAGATGCTTAGTAAATATTTATGGTCTGACTGACTGATACCCTCCACTGCTAGTGCTCTCCTTACTAAAATCCCTTGTATTTAAATGGAATATATTTGAGTTATGCATGTCATGTTTATGCATAATTTGTGATCACATCATTTTATTCATTTTGTTCATCATTTTATTCTGCATCCTGTGTCATCTCCAGTCATCTTGGTCAATATCTAGGCATGGGACCCAGATGACTCTGGAGGAGAAAGTAAGGGTGGTGACTTTCCACAGTCCCCACTCCCCCGTGAAATCAAAGTCAACTGCAAGTCATGTCATCATCTCTCTGATGTCTTGGTCCTTTACATATGTGTGTGTGTGTGTATATATATATATGTATGTATGTATTAATATATATGTATATATGTGTGTGTGGTTATCCATTTATATGTGCTTGTCTACCCTATTAGAATGTAAGTTTCATGCACATAAAGATTTTTTTTGTTCTTCGCACCTGAATTCTTAGCACAATGCCTGGCAGATATGAGGTGCTTAGAAAATGCTTATGGATTGATTTAAAATGTATATTAGAATAATTTTATTTCAATACCTTAGTTGATCTGTGATCACACTATTATATTTGTGTCCTCCAATCACAACAATTTGTTATGCAAATCACAGCCCCTCTATATTTTGATTGGCAGGGTTCCCACTAGATTTCTTAATCTTGCAAGGTTATCCATGGAGCTCACATTTCACCCCCCCTCCAAGATTACCCCACATCTTTAACCGGTCACATATATACCTCTCTGATGATATTATTTATACTGCTTCCCTTACAAAATTCTTCCTTCACAATAAGCTGCAACATCCTTACAATGAATGCATAACCATTGGCCTTTGAGTGACCTACAGCAATAATTCTTTAGAAACTGTTCCATAGCTTGAAAGTGTATATTTAGTGCAACTTTGCTAAATTTAAAAGAAAAGGCATAACCATACGTAAAATTAATAAATAAATAGAAATAAGTAAAATATGCAAAGACAGGTACTGACTTTTACTTGGGGGAAGTGATGGTTACAGTCTTACTCACCAAGATCATAGAAATAATATTTTAAAATGAACGAAAGGGAACAAATGAAGAACTCACACACTTGCATCCAGAATGAATTGATTAACCACTTACCATGTGCCAGGTTCTGTGCTAATACATCTTCTTTGCTAGTGGAAACATTGAGCAAGATTGTAGAACTAGAGTTAAAAGTTAGCCCAGGGGTCCTCAAGTCTAGTTCCCTTTTTTAAAGAGAGATCCCTGAGGGCCAGGTCACAAAGGTATTAAGCATGGGAAATAGGATTTGAACCTAGCTCCTCTGACTCCAGAGGAGATGCCCTTTCCATTGTATCACATTACCTCCTAACTGTAATAGGTTACTGGTTTCTAGTGACAAGCTACATCCAAGGAGACTAAATTGTATAAATTCTATACATTTCTATAGAATTCTAAAATTCTATAAATGGTATTAAATATTGCCGTACTGACTACTATTGTTATAGAGGATTTACTATTTTTTTCATTTTTTAGTCCATTTTAAAAACTATTTTTGTCACAGAAAACATTAGGTATAGTTTAAGAATAGAAGAGCAAAACTAAATTTGGAAACAGAAAACCCAGGTCAAAATCCTAGATCTGTCATTTACTACTTTTCTGATCTTGGGTAAATCATGACAATGAGCCTCAGTGTTCATATTTGTAAAATGAGGAGTTTGATTATGGCCTTCAAGGTCCCTTCCAGCTCTATATACTATGGTTTCATATGATACTCATATTGACTATAATTTTATCAAGGGCAAGGACCCTATTTCTTACTTCTGATGCTTATTACCTGTCTGACCTTGATCAAGTAAGTCATTTTAACTTCTATGGGCTTTGGTTCCTTCATCTCTAAAATTAGGAGCCTGAACAAGGTGACTTCTGAGATCCCTCCTGAATCTGTGATCACATCATTTTATTCACTCTCGTATCTTTCTGAAAGCCTAGAGCAGTGCTCTCACAGTGAGTACTTCATAGGAACAGAGGCTTAAAATTGAACACAATAACAACCACAACTGTCTCCATTTTAAAGATGAAACTAAAGCCTAGAGGAATAAAGTGATCTGCCCAAAATTTGTTTTTACAAACAAGCAAGAATGCCAGACACTGTGCTAAGCACCTTACCAATATTATCTCCCTTTATCTTCATGCCAACCTGGCAAAGTAGGTGTTATAGTTATCCTCATTTTGCACTTGGGGAACCTAAGGCAGGCAGAGGTGAAGTGACTTGCCCAGAATCATGTAGCCTGCAAGTATCTGAGGCCAGATTTGAACTCAAGTCTTCTGACTACAAGTCCAAGGCTTTATCTACTATACTATCTACTTGACTCAAAGTTATAAGGCAATGGTTGTTAAAAGAATACGTTTATAGCAATTTAATGTTTTTCTGTACTAAACAGTTTTTCTTCAAAAAGAACACTTCCCAATCTATGATTGATAAGCATTTATTAAGCACATATTATATGCTAGGGGACAGGTAGGTGGTGCAGTGGATAGAGCACCAGTGCAGGAGTCAAGAGGACCTGAGTTCAAATCTCACCTCCAACACTTGACACTCACTAGCTGTGTGACCTTGGGCAATTGCCTCATCCTGGGTCATCTCTAGTCATCCTGAAGAATATCTAGTCACTGGATTCAGATGGCTCTGGAAGAGAAGTGAAGCTGGTGACCTGCACAGCCCTCCCCACTTAAAACAAAGTCAAGTGCAAGTCATGTTATAATTTTTCTGATGGCATGGTCTTCTTCAGCAACGAAGGATGAACATACATTATATCCTAGGCACTATGCTAAATATTGAGGCTAGAAAGACAAAGAATAAAACAATTTCTATTCTCAAGGAACCTATATTCTCTCTAGTCAGCTAAATAAAGCTAAAAGAAACAAAAAAATCTTAAAACACATGTTTAATATCAAAATCTTCCAGATATTTAAATAATTTTTAGAATTCTTTCTGAATATAAAAATGATATTAAGATTTTAAGGTTAAAAATCTCTATTCTCTTATTTTTTTCTATTCTGCATATATGTAAATTAAAATCACCAAAGGCCCATTATGCAAATCCCTTCTAAATCCATTAAATATACAATAATCAGCAGTTATGATTACACTCACTCAAAACCTGCCACTTAGTTAGATAGAACCCAAGCACAGTCAACTTGGATTTTCTGACATTAAAATATGAAGCAATCTTAACTGTGACTCAACTCTGTCACGGAGATGGAATGGACAACTAATCAAGTTTCCAAAGACAAGAGATGAAAAAAATATATATAAGGCAAAAGGAAGCAATTGCTTTATAAATCAAAGTGGAAAGAATGACTGGGCATTTCCTTTAGAGAGCTTCTAAGTCCAATAAGTACCTTCAATCCATATAGAATGTTTAAGTTCTATATACTAGGCAATACTGCCATATACTTACCTCTAGTTCTGTCAGTCTGAACTAAGAATTCATCCTTCCAGGGGCAGAGCCAAAATGGTGGAGTAGAAGCAGGGACCTGCCTGAGCTTTCCCTGCAAACTTCTCAAAATACATGTAAAAATGACAATGAATTCTAGAGCAGCAGAAACAACAAAATGACAGAGTTAAACAGATTTCCAGCCCAAAAGAATCTGGAAGACCAACAGGAAGGGTCTATTGCACCAGACTTGGAGCAGAGTGCAGCCCACTATGGGTCACCCTGGAACAGAAGGGACTAGAGCAGTCCTCAAGGCACTGAATCACTGGCAGTTGTAGCAGTTCCAGACTTCTCAACCCAAAGACAGCTTCAAAGGTCAGTGGGAAAGCTCTCTCACCTGGAAGAGAGAGGAATGTCATCCAGGTCCATGCCCAATCCCAGGGTCAAGGTAGCAGCAGCCAATGCTGCAGCAGTGTCTGCTTCTGGAGCTCTTGGCCTACAGATGGTGGAAGAATCAAGTCACTGATCTGGGTCACAATCCTGGGGTAAGTAGGAGCTCTGGCATGGCAGAGCTGGTGACAAATGTGGAGAGGGAATTGTTTTTTCAGTTCCAGGGCAGAAAGGAGTGCTTATGGTTTCTCACAGGTCAGGAGAGGAATTTACAGCTCTCCTTTGATCATACCACCTTGGAGGAACTGAGAATTACAAGTTCTAGAGATATCTCTGAAAACAGATACACAAAACCCCTGAAACTTGATGCAATACACCCCTTACTTACAAAGAGCTCAAAAGTAAAATATTTAGCTGAGGAAAGAACCAAAAAGGGGGAAAAATAAGACCATAGAAGGTTACTTTCTTGATGAAAAGGTATTTTCTTATGAAAGCTTACAACTGAAGGAAGACAGAAAGATGAGGGTTCTTACATCCAAAGCCTCCAAGAAAAATATGAAATGGTTTCAGGCCATGGAAGAGCTCAAAAAGAATTTTGAAAATCAAGTAAGACAAGTAGAGGAAAATTTGGGAAGAGAAATGAGAGTCATGCAAGAAAATCATGAAAAATGAGTCAAATGTTTGCTCACAGAGACCCAAAAACATGCTGAAGAAAATAACAACTTTAAAAATAGACAAAACCTACCAGATCTCAAATTCCATTTTAAAGCAGCAATTATCAAAACTACTTGGTACTGGCTAAGAAACAGAAGGTTAGACCAGTGGAATAGGTTAGGTACTCAAGACACAGTAGTCAATGAATGTAGTAATCTACTGTTTGATAAACCCACGGAGCCCAGCTTCTGGGATAAGAACTCACTGTTCAGCAAAACTTGCTAGGAAAACTGGATAACAGTATGGCAGAAACTAGGCATAGACCAATGCCTGACACCATACACAAGAATAAAGTCCAAATGGGTACATGATCTAGGTATAAAGACTGATACTATAAACAAATTAGTGGAACAAAGAGTAGTGTATTTGTCAGATTTATGGAGAAGGGAAGAATTTTTGACTAAAGAAGAGACAGAAAACATTATGAAGTACAAAATACATAATTCTGACTATAATAAATTGTAAAGTTTTGTACAAACCCAATACAACCAAGATTAGGAGGAAAGCAGAAAACTGGGAAAGAATTTTTGCAACTCATGACTGTGATAAAGGCCTCATTTCTAAAATATATAGAGAACTGAGACAAATGTACAAGAATACAAGTCATTTCCCAATTGAGAAATGGTCAAAGGATTTGAATAGCCAGTTTTCAGAGGAAGAAATCAAAGCTATCTATAGTCACATGAAAAAAGGCTCTAAATCACTATTGATTAGAAAGATGCAAATCAAAACAATTCTGACATACCACATCACATCTATCAGATTAAGTAACATGACAAAACCAGATGATGATAAATGTTGGAGAAGATGTGGGAAAGTTGGAAGATTAACTCATTGTTGGTGGAGCTGTGAGCTGATTCAACCATTCTAGAGAACAATTTGGAACTATGCCCAAAGGGCTACAAAAATGTGCATATCGTTTGACCCAGAAATATTATTTCTAAGACTGTATCCAGAAGAGATCATAAAAAAATGGGAAAGGGTCCCACATATACAAAAATATTTGTAGTAGCACTCTTTGTGGTGGCCAAAAACTGGAAACCAAGGGGATGCCCATCAATTGGGGAATGGCTGAATAAATTGTGGTATATGAATGTAATTGAATACTATTGTGCTAGAAGAGGAGGACTTCAGAAAAACCTGGAAAGATTTATATGAACTGATGGTGAGTGAAAGGAGCAGAACCAGGAGAACTTTATATACATCAACAATCACAGTGTGTGAGGATTTTTTTTGGTAGACTTAGCACTCCATTGCAATGCAAGGACTTAAAAAATTTCCAGTGGTCTCTTAAGCCACAATGCCTTCCACATCCAGAGAAAGAACTATGGAAATCAATCGTAGAACATAGCAGATCATTTTCTTTTCTATTTTGCTTTGGTTTGTGTTTTGATTTCTCCTATTCATTTTAATTCTTCTATGCAACATGACTAAGGTCAAAATATATTTAATAGGAATGTATGTGTAGAACCTATATAAAATTGTATGCCATCTCAGGGAAGGAGTGGGGAGGTAGGGGGAAAGAAGGGGGAAGGAGGAGAAAAAATCTAAGATATATGGAAATGATTGTAGACCACCAAAAACAAATAAAATATAAAAACAAATTTAAAAAATAGAAATAGAGTAACCCAAATGGCAAAAGAAGTCCAAAATGCCAATGAGGAGAAGAGTGCCTAAAAAAGTAGATTTGGTCAAATGGAAAAGGAGACCTAAAACCACACTAAAGAAAAATTAGAATGGAGCAAAGTAAAGCTAATGACTTTACGAGAAATCAAGAAATTATAAAACAAAACCAAAAGAATGAAAAAATAGAAGACAATGTGAAATAAGTCAATGAAAAAACAAATGACCAGGAAAATAGATGCAGTAGAGATAATTTAAAAATCATTGGTCTACCTGAAAACCCATGATAAAAAAAGAGCCTAGACATCATCTTTCAAGAAATTATCAAGGAAAACTGCCCTGATATTCTAGAACCAGAAAATAAAATAGACCTCCTGAAAGAGATTTCAAAAGGAAAGCTCCTAGGAATATTGTAGCCAAATTCCAGAGTTCCCAGGTCAAGGAGAAAATATTATAAGCAGCCAGAAAGAAACAATTTGAGTATTGTGGAAACACAATCAGGATAACACAGGACTTAGCAGTTTCTACACTAGGGGACTGGAGGGTTTGGAATATGATATTCCAGAGGTCAAAGGAGCTTGGATTAAAACCAAGAATCACTTACTCATTCAAACTGAATATAATACTTCAGGGGAAAAAAATGGAACTTCAATGAAATAGAGGACTTCCAAAAATTCTTGTTGAAAATATCTGAGCTGAATAGAAAATATGACTTTCAAATACAAGAATCAAGAGAAACATGAAAAAGTAAACAGGAAACAGAAGCTATAAGGGACTCATACATTCCTACATAGAACTGTTTACATTCCTACATGGAAGGATGATATTTCTAACTCATGAAACCTTTCTCAGTATTAGTGTAGTTAGAAGGAATATGTATATATGTGTATGTGTGTATGTGTTATATGTGTATATTATATATATGTATATATATGTATGTGTGTGTATGCATGTGTGTATGTATATATATGTGTGTGTCTATGTGTGTCTATGTAAGGGGCAGCTAGGTGGTACGGTGGATAGAGCACCAATGTAGGAGTCAGGAGGACCTGAGTTCAAACCTCACCTCAGACACTTGACACTCACTAGCTGTGTGACCTTGGGCAAGTCACTTAACCCCAATTGCCTCATCCTGGGTCATCTCCAGTCATCTTGATGAATATCTGGTCACTGGATTCAGATGGTTCTGAAGGAGAAGTGAAACTGATGACCTGCACAGCCCTCCCTCACTCAAAACAAAGTCAAATGCAAGTCATGTCATCATTTCTCTGATGGCATGGTCTTCTTTGGCAATGAAGGATGAACACACATATGTACATATATACATACATACATATGTATGTATATATATGTATAAATATATACATAGAGAGAGAGACAGAGATGGAAACAGAGACAGACAGACAGAAGGAGACAAAGGGCACAGACTGAGCTGAACATAAAAGGAGGATACCTAAAAAATAAAATTAAGTGTTGAGAGGAATGTACTGGGAAAAAGAGAAAAGGAGAGGTAGAATGTAGTTAATCATCTCACATAAAAGAGGCAAGAGAAAGCTTTTACAATGGGGGGAAGAGGGAGAAGGTGAGAGGGAATAAGTGAGCCTTACTGTCATTGTATTTGGCTTAAGGAGAGAATAACATACATTCAATTGGGTATGGAAATCTATCTTACCCAGAAGGAAGGCAGGGGAGAAAGGAATAGGAGAGAGAGGATAATAGAAGGGACAGCAGATTGGGGAAAGGGGTAATCAGAAGCAAACACTATTGTAGGGGAACAGGTCAGGGGAGAGAATGGGATAAATGGAGGGCAGGACAGAATAGAGGGAAATGGGGTTAGTCTTTTGCAACATGACTGTTATGGAAGTGCTTTGCATGGCTCCACATGTATGATCTATATGGAATTGCTTGCTTTCTCAATGAGTGTGGGTGTGGAGGGAGGAAAGGAGAGAATGTGGAACTCAGAACTTTAAAAATGAATGTTAAAAATTGTTTTTGCATGCAACTCGGAAATAAGTTGTATAGGCAATGGGGTATAGAAATCTATCTTGTCCTACAGGAAAACAGAGGGGAGGGGAATAGAAGAAGGGTGGATGATAGAAGGAAGGGCAGATTGGGGAAATGGATATTTGTGGTACATGCTGTTCTGGAGTGGGGGAAAGGGGAGAGATGGGGAGAAAATTTGGAATTCAAAATCTTATGGAATTGAATGTTGATAACTGAAAATAGATCAATTATATTAAAAAATGAAAAAAAAGTCATACTTCTGTGTGGTGAAGAGAAAAAAACTAATGTCTAAATATAAACTGAAGTGTACCATTTTTCTTCCTTTCTTTCTTTCTTTTCTTCCTTTTTTTCCTGTGATTTGAGTTTTCTTGTACAAAATAACTAATATAGAAATGTTGTACATGATTGCACATATATAATCTATATCAAATTGCTTGCCATCTTAGAGAAGGAGGGAGAGATAGAATTTGGAACTCAAAACTTAAAAAACAACAACAAATGTTAAAAATTGTTTTTACACATAATTGGGGAAGAAATAAAATATTTTTTTAAAAAAGACATTTTTTGAAGCAAACACAATGATATCCTGTTGGTGGAGCTCTGAATTGTCCTAATCCTTCTCAAAAGCAAGTTTCAATTATTCTAAGAAAATGCTAAAATGTCCATATTCTTTGACTCAGATCCCACTCCTGGGTATGTACCCCAAGGTCAGTGATTAAAAAAAAATAAAGGTCTCATATGAACTAAAGTATTTATAGCAATACTTTTCATAGTAACAGAGAATTAGAAACAAAGGAGATGCTGGTAGACTGGGAAATGGTTAAACAAATTGTGTTACATGAATATAAGTACTATAAAAATAAATCTAATGAATACGGAGAGGTATTATAGCCTTTTATGAGTTGATGCAAAGTGAAGGAAGCAGAACCAGAAAAAATACATGCAATAACTACAGCTATATACGTGGAAAAAACAACAATCAATAAATACTTAGTAAGAGCTTACTATGTGCCAGAAACTGTGCTGAGTATCAATCAAGCAATCAGTAAACATATATTAAGTATCTACTATGGGGGAGGCAGTATACTAAGTTTGGCGAATATGAAGAGTCAAAAAGACATTCCTTACCCACAGGGAATTTACAATCTAATGATACTGCAATGATACAGAAAAAGGCCAAAAGTCCACCCCCTCTGACCCCCATCAAAAAAACATAGTCTCTGATCTCAAGGAATATTTTTTAAGAATGTTTTTATTTTATTTTCTTCTCAATTACATGAAAAACCATTTTAACACTCATTCTTTTATAATTTTTGAGTTGCAAATCCCTCCCTTCCTCTCTGTCTTTTCTCCTCCTTGAGAAAGAAAGCCCTGTGATATAGATTATACATGGAGCATATATTCTGATGAGGTAAACATGTAAATATATGGCTATATTTTGTTGTTGGGTTGTTTTTCAGTTGTATCTGACTCTTCATGATCCCATTTGAGGTTTTCTTGGCAAAGATACTAGAGTAGTTTGCCATTTCCTTCTCCAGATCATTTTACAGATGAAAAAATTGAGGCCAACAGGGTTAAAGTGACTTGCCCAGGATCACACAACTAGTAAATGAGGACAGATTTGAACTCAGGAAAATGTTTTCCTAACTCCTAAACCACTTAGCTGCCCTATACAATTATATATACAGAGTATAGGAATGTAATCTGAACAAGGAAGGAATGGAAAAAGTCTAACAAAAAGCAATCAAAGTGTAATGTTGTGAGATTATAATGACAAAGCTTGGTCCCAAAGTAGTATGAGAATTTGCCTCCCCTTTCTGTGTTCTTTGCAGAGGTGGGTAAATACAGGTACGAAACCATGATTATAGTGTCTAATTCGGGTGACATGTTGGCTGGTTTGCTCAACTGTTTTTTTTTCCCTTTTTAAATAATCTTTGTTATAAGGGATGACTCCCTAGTATAGAGGAGAGAGGAGATATATTAAGAAATAAAGTGATACAAAAACAAAAGATAGCAGCTTTTAACATGATAGATCTTAAACTTGGTTGTTGGAGTTCTCTCTCTTTTTTTTTTGGTGAAAAGAAAGAAACCTTGTTCTATTTTCAACAGGTAATAAGTTATATTCTGCCTACCTAATTTCTCCCTGTAGTTAAATCTGGAAACATTCAACATGCCCTTGCCAGTTGGCTGGCTCATAGAAATTAGCTAGACAAGTGTAAAAGATGGATAACAGTAGGATTTCCAGGGAAGTGCTATTATAGTGAGTTGTGGGGCAGCCATAGCCAAGGTGGGAACCGAGAGGTAGAGGGGAAGAAAGGATTATAAAAGTATACAGAAACATAAAATTTTGAATGAGGTAACATCACTGTGGAAGGCTGGTAACCAGCCAGGGATTTGTCTGATTCTGCAGCAATTCCAGCTGAGATGATCCCTTATGAGAAGTGGGCCAAATGGCAAACAGCTCCAGGCCCTGTAAACAGTACCTACAAGTACAAACCAAAACACAGGCCTCACCCCTGTGTCCTCAGGGTTGGGAAAGACTACCCATGCCTGGAACCAGGAGAACATTACACACCGTAATAGCAACATGGTGTGAGACGACCAACTTTGATAGACTTAGCTCTTCTCAGCAATGCAAAGATGTAAGACAATTCCAAAAGATTCACGAAGGAAAATGCCATCCACATCCAGAGAGAGAACTATGAAGATTGAACGCAGATCAAAGCATACTATTTTCTCTTTTTTGTTGGTTTTCTTTTTTCTTTTCCATGGTTTTTCCCTTTTCTTCTGATTCTTCTTTCACAACATAACTAATGTGAAATATGTTTAATATTATTGTATTATGTATAGCCTATATCAGATTGCATGTGGTCTTGGGGGGAGGGAGGAAAAGGGGGGGGAAATTAGAACTTCAAGCCCTATATAAGTTAATGTTGAAAACTTAAAATTAATTAATTTTTTAAAAAAGACTACCCATATCTGGACAGTCATTGGTTATTTCAGCCAGGCCTCCACCCACTTAAGGACTGGGTCAGCCTCAGTCACCTCTAACTACAAAAGGACAACACTGTAATATAACATTAAACAACTGCCTCATTTCATTTCAAGCAGGTGTTCTATTTATACTTCAGATGAAATGGCTTTCGGGCGATGCTCACAAAACCACTTGTCCTCCTCTGGGTTTAAAAGTGCCAGATAATATAAGGTGATGCTATATGCACCTGCACTCTCTTTAGGCAGTGGGGGAAATTAACCTCTGTATTGAAAGAGACATACACAAAATTCCATTTCTGTTTCTGCATGATTGTTTGGATTACCATGGCCTCCAGTTACAATATCAGTTACAATTTATATGGGTATTTATTTTCACAGAAGAATATTCTATATTCAAAAAATGCTAGAAGGGAGATTGCACAAGGTGCCTTTAGTGATAGATGCTTCCTGAGCACCATGCTTAAATGTCCTGTTACCTTAAACAGTGAGCTGCTGTCAGCTTTCATAACTTAAAGCCAAAAAATCTGTGAAGAAAGAGATGCATTTGGTGTCCTACATGCATTCTCATAGGCTATCCCAAGTTCTAGATTTGAGGCCTGGGACATATTACATTGCTAACTGCTAATTTATTTTCTTCTCTGTTTTTGCTTGCTTACATACCACATAAAAACACACACACACACACACACACACTGTTTACTGAGATGATCACCCCACTTCTCTGATTCTGATAGAAAAGAAAAAATGAAATAAACATTTATTAAACACCTACTGTGTGTCAGACAGGCAGCTAGGTAATGCATCCATTGAACACTGGACCTGGAGTCAAGAAGACTTCTCTTTCTGAGTTCAAATCTGACCTCGACTCTTACTAGCTGTGGGAACCTGGACCCTAGAGTCCTAGTCTCATGCAAGAGACCTGAGTTCTAGAATCAGCTCTCCCACTAACTCAGTATGACCTTGGATAAGTCACCTTACCTATCTCAGCCTCTGTTTTTTTTTTTCTTTGTAAAATGGAGTTGGACTAACATCACCTCTAAGATTCCTTCTAGCTCTAACTTTCTAAGGTTTCACAAGCCCAGGGCAGTTACAGATAAATAGTATGTAGCTTCAGGGGTGTGTGAGGAAAGAAGATCATTCTACATGTTGGACCTTGGTGACTGAATGAATGCATGATGGATTAAACAAACAGTGGCACATGAATGACAGAATGCTACAATGCTATTAGAAACAATGAATGAATCTTTCATTCATTCACTAAATACATTTAGTAAGTATCTACTATATAGGAAGCTAGGTGATGAAGTGGATAGAATGCAGGGGAAACTGAGGCGAATGGGGTACTGCTCTAGCAAGACTCAATTTTATTTAGCAGTCATTGATATGTATTTGCTGAGTGCCTGTTATGTGCCTAGCTCTGTGTTAAGTACTGTTGCTACTGTTCAGATGTTTTAGTCATGTCCAACTCCTTGTGACCCTGTTTGGGGTTTTCTTGGCAAAGACACTAGAGTGGTTTGCCATTTCCTTCTTCAGTCCATTTTACAGATAAGGAAACTGAGGTGAATAAAGTAATTTGTCCAGGGTCACAAAGCTAATAAGGGTCTGAGGACAGATTTGAACTCAGGAAGAGGGGTCTTCCTAACTCTGGGCCCAGTGTTCTGTTCACATTGCCTAGCTGCCTGCCTGGCACACAGTAGCTGCTTAATTAATGTCTGATTCCTTCTTTCTTTCAAATCAGAACCAGAGAAGCTGGGTGATGACCTCAGTTAGCCCCACTCTTGTGACATTTCTGCATGTGGATATATACACACAAAAACACCAAGAAACGTTGCATTTATTTGCTCAGGAACTGTAGCTTCTTAATGTTTTCTTATTTGCATGAGAAGGCTTAAAAGAACAAACAAAAACATGGTTTAAAAAAAAGCATTATGTCATTTTAAGTGGCAATTCCTGACAGTGTTACCATGGGAAGGACAACCTTAAAAGGTAATAAATGGGAAGGTATATTGAAAGCAACAATTAGGGTGTCCTAGGGAGCCAGGAATGAAGGGTGCATTCCATTCCAACCTCCTAGCAGGGACAGAATCCTTGCTGAGGTGACTTTCCATGGAGTCCAGACCCAACTGCTATTCTTAGAACAACCAAAAAAAAGCACATAGCTGCCTAAAAATAATGATGACTCAACACCTAGAGGCTTCAGTGATGTAATGCTGTCAAAGAACACCCCATCTCCTCACAGGTTGCTGTTTTTAAATTAGGCAAGATAGCAGCTCACCTTCTCAGGGAAAGGAATATTTATTACCCAGGGTGAAAGAAAAAAGTAGGACCTGGGCCAGGGGACAAAATATTCAAGGTATGCAGTTGCCTGTCATCCTGGTTCAGTTCACCAGACACAAAAGGCACCCCACTCCTCAACATCACCCCCCACCAAAGTCCGAATTATATCTCTTGATGCTTTAGCCCGGAAACCTGAAGACTAGTAAACCAGTAAAACCTTGATAATGGTGATGCCCACCATCCACATGCCATTATTAGTCATTAGGTGGGGAAAATAGAAGACAGACATGACATAAAGGAGGGGGCTCATTCTAGCAGGAACAAGATTTTTTGCTCAGGGATCATTGCTTCAGAAAACATCTCTGAAGCTAGACTCGCTTTTGGTCAGCTTCCTCGTAAAAGGGATGGTATAACAAAGATGCCAAGATTAGGAATGAAAAGATTTGGGTCAAAATTCCCACTGAGTTGCCTTGGGCAAAATCATTTGACCTTTCTGGATCAAAGTGTCTTAATTTCTCAAATGAGAAAGTTGAACTAGATTAATTCTATGAGCCCATCCAAATCCGGTGATCAGAAGGAACCTCAGGGTCATCTTGTTGATAAATTAATAAACAATTAAGTGCCTACCATGTGTCAATAGCTATATTACGGGACAGGGATACAAGGGCATACAAGTGAAACTGTGCCTGCCCTCAGAAAGATCACATTCTAATAGGGTCCAACATCTTGATTTTTTACAGATGAGAAAACTGAGACCTAAAGAGGTTAAATGGTGCCCAAGGTCACAGTACTAAGCAGCAGAATTAGAATTCAAACTCAGGTCCTTTGACTTGAAATCCAGCCTTTCCAATATCAGTCAGGTAGAAGGCCTTCACAAAATCCTGACAGAGGTCAAGTCTGTGTTTGGTAACTGAATGCTACCCTTTTTATGCCCTTTTCCCACTCTGGGAATATTTTTCCCTTCAAGATTTGTTCCCAGTTAGTTGACAAGGAATTCTCAAAGAGGATAATTAATAATTAATTAACAATGGTTTAAAGAACAGTCTTCCCATAATATTTTTATTTTAATTGGGGAAATCTAATGACAAAAAATTCTCCAGGACCCAAAGGCATGATGTACACAGTGAACAGAACAAGGCGTTGGGCTTAGAATTGGGAAAGCCTGAGTTCAAAGCCTGCTTCAGACATTAGGGATGGGACCCTGTGCAAATGACTTAACCTCTTTGTGCCTCAGTGTTCTCATCTACATGATGAGAATAACAATAGCACCTCCTTCCTAACACTATTGTGACGATCAAATGAGATGACATATACGAAACATTTCACAAAATTTTAAACACTTTATAAAGGATAATTCATAATAAAAAATATTGTTATTATTGTTACTGTGGGATTTTCAGAACCCATGACATGTCAGTGTTAGAAACATTTTGGAATAAAAGGACCTTTAAAAACCCATCAAATAATAACATAATAGACAAACCCTGGTGGGGGGGGGGGGAATGGTTAAAAGGAATATAAGATATGGTCCCTGTCCTAGAGCAATTTGGAATCTTCTTAAGACAACTAGAAGGCCATATAAGAATGGATTAATTAAAAAAAAAAACAAAAACTGACGTACCAAAATCTTATTTAATTCCATACTATAAACATAGTGAGTGTCTACTATTTATCTATTTTGTTATATGATGAATACCAAAGAGGGAGGCCTTTAATTTCAAGGTATCTTACTGATTAATATTTCTCCTCAAATATTGCTAGATGTTACATATTTTCCCTTGAAAAAAATTTTTGTACTTTATAACCCAGTTTCCCAGATAGGATAGGATTAACTAGGTAAGCTTATTACATAGAGAGATCAGGAAAACTTCTGAATTTTCTAAACAAAATTCTGCCACTACATTCTTTATGATATCTTTAAAAATAAGGAATTTTGACTAAATAGAACATATTGGCAGGTAGGTGGCATGGTGGATAGAGTGCCATGGTCACAGAGACTCATCTCCCTGAGTTCAAATCTGGCCTCGGGTACTTAGTAGCTGTGTGACCCTGGACAAATCACTAACCCTGTTTGCCTCAGTTTATCTATAAAATGAGCTGGGGAAGGACATGGCAAACCATGCTAGTATCTCTGCCAAGAAAACTCCAAATGGGGTCATGAAGAATCAGATATGACTGAAAAATGACTGAACAGAGGGTATATCTAATGCTAAAATAACAATGAATCAAACAAATCCTAGGATCATGAAGAATGAAAGAACTAGAAGAGACCTCAGAGATTATATAGGTCTACCCCACTTGTTTTACAGTTTGGAGAACTGAGACTCTGAGAGGGAATGTGACTTGCACTGACCTTGGCCACTCTTGGTTAAGTGATAACCTGATCAGATGATCTCCAAGGCTTCTTCCAAAGATCTATCCTGTGATCCTTAATAATGCTATTCTCATACAGTAAATACCATCACATGATATTAATGGAACTGGCACCCAGCCTCTCTATCCCCCACTGATCTCTTCTATTGAACTAAATGTCAGACTTGCTGTGACAGATGCCTTGGAAGAGTCTAAAAGTGGATTTCAAAACTCCCTGACATCCTCTGCTTATCTTCGAATCCATCTAAGGATTTCATGAACATTAAGCTGTCCTGATTAAACCCCCTTGAAGATAAGGAGGCTTTGGACAATACTGGTATCTTCCACAAGTCACAACAGTCCTTTTCCTATACCCCCTTTGCTCTTCCTCTTGGAGACAGCCTCTCAGAAGTAACAGGTACCAGGGTGACAGGAATATTATTATATGACTCTAGCACCCATTAGCTCCATTCAACCAAATGAATTCTCCTAAATAGCCAGAAATAAACATGATCAGCCTGAATAAACAGCTAGAACAAGGATGGAGTCAACTGGGGCTTTGAGCCAGGACATCAACATGTTGCAGATGCTGATTATACTTGCATTCTTTAAGTAATACACAAACAACTGAATTTATATACAATTTTTATTCTAAGTTATTTAGAATTTTCAGTCACGGCATCAGAAATTTAGAATTTATGGGAACATCAGAGGTCATCCAATATACCCCTCCCCCCATGCCTGTTTGACAAGTGAGGAAATGGAAATCTAGAAAGTTCAAGTCAAGGGTGGGGAACCTGCAGCCTCAAGGTCACATTTGGCCCTCTAGGTCCTCAAGTACAGCCCTGTGAATCCAAATTTCACAGAACACTTGAGGACCTAGAGGACCACATGTGATCTTGAGGCCAAAGGTTTCCCACTTTTGCTTTCAGTGCTTCATCCCAGATCACACAGAAAGTAGCCTAGTTAGGAATGTGCCTCAGGTCCTCTGGCTGCAAATCGATCTCCCTCACTAACCGGTCTTGGTACCTGAAAAGCTAGCATTAAAGATTCTTTCCTTTGGGTTTCAAAGGTTCTTCTGGCATTAGATTTCCCTATTAAAATGCCAATAGAATGGGAGGAACCCTAATTTAAACCATTGACAAAGTATTCCTTCAGAGGGATCAGTTGCTAGCTGGGAGCAAATACTGAGAGAACCAGAGCTTAAGTAAGGAGAATTAGGGGGAAGAGTGAAGACAGGATGTAAAAGGGGAAGTAGAGGAGGTAGGTGCCAAGCATATTCACTTTGAGACTAGGGAAAAGTTTTACTTCCTCCATAGAGCCATCTCTGACTGAATGAAGACTCATGGCAGTAATCTCTCCTCACACAGGCAGCCAAAAATGTACTCTCACTCACTCCTTGGCAAAGACGCTGCAAACACTAAACTCTGTATACATTAGGATTAATCCTCCTGAGTGCCTAAATTGCTTCCTGATAGTAAAGGGAGGTGCTCAGGGAGGCAGCACTCTCAGTCTTTTAGGACCCTAGGGAATCATTGCGCACTATTCTGGAAGAAGGCATAGAAAATATCTGAAGAGCAGGGACTTTTTAACTAATTCACCCACAGGACTGATCTTTAAGATTAAGAATCCCAGGGAAAGTTAGAGAGCTGGAGAGGCCAGAGCAGTATGGAGCGCAGGTGAGGGTGGAGGTGGGGGGGTCATTTCCACAGCAAATCATTAGGTATCAAGATATCTCTTGATACCTAATGATTTGCTGTAGTGAGGACCAACTGTTGAACCCTGAGGAAGGAAGGAAGGAAGGAGGGAGGGAGGGAGGGAGGGAGGGAGGGAGAGAGGAAGGGAAGGAAGGAAGGAAGGAAGGAAGGAAGGAAGGAAGGAAGGAAGGAAGGCAGGAAGGAAGGAAGCAGAAGAGAAGATAGGATCTCTAACCATGAACTCTCTCTCATCTGACGTGTGAGAATGAGGATGTCATCATGTTGGGTTTGGGCAGTGGGGTCTAGAGCAAGAGACCCACACTGGCTGCTAATGACTAGGGAGCTAAATTTGAAAGGCTGTGGGCCCTGTGTCCTATTCACATCTTTATTAGTTATATTAGTATTTTGAGAACAGTAATAACCAAGTACTGGCAAATCAAACCCTAGGAGTCTTTAAAAGAGAATCCTGAGGGAGAAGTCAATGAACCTAGACAGTGGATCTCAGCATAGTTAGCAGCAAGTGGGGTATGCTTATGAGTACACATGTAGTCACAGGGCAGAGGTTTCTAAGCAAGTCAAAGAAAAGCTTTTTTTTAATTCTACTCCAAGATGCTTCACCTCTGGTAGCTCCCCTAAAGTGATTAATCTTGCCTAATTAGGATAATTCAGGCACAGTGGTTTAATTTACTTCAGGCATGGAGAACTAAAACAAGGAGAGATTACTTAATACATTCACTTGCTTTTTAAATTTAAAAATCATAATAGCTTATTAAAACAATAATTCAATTTCATTTTATAATGTAAACTTCAAAATGTTCTTATTAGACCAACACAAAAGGAATGGGAAAAAGTATGTACTTGGTACTAAACTGTCGGGAAGTTTTGTTTATCTGATGACTTGATGACTCATTTATCTTTCTCCAATATCCGAGTTTCTACAGGTCACTTTCACAGTTTCTAGGGGTACTTTTTGCAATGTGACACCTAAACTATGGATAATAACTGTCTCTGTACTGTACTTTTCTGCCATTACTTATGCCACAGATCAAAGATATCATCTAATAACCTCATAACACTTACTATGAAAATCTCTGTGGGAAAACAGGCACATTGATACACTGCTGGTGGATTGTGAAAAGGGACAGCCATTTCATAAAACAGTTTGGAAGTATACACAAAAAGTTATTAAACAATACACATGCCTTTTGATGTGGTTACACCACTATACACAACTTAAAAAATAGCCAAAGGTCCTATTGGCACAAAAGTCCCTTTATGTGGTGGTGAAAAGTTGGAAACTAAAAGAATGTCCCTCAAGTGAGAAATTGTGTTATATGAATTTAGAGTGGTATTTTGCTTTTAAAAATGAAGAAATAGATAATTTCAAAGAGATGTGGGAAGATCGATGTAAAGTGAAGGGAGCAAAAACTGAAGAACCATTTAAATCATAATATTAATGCTGTAAAAATGAACAATTACAAAAATGAAGTTTTGTAAACTGATGATGAATGAAATGAGCAGAATCAGGAGAATAGTTTCTATAACAACATTGTAAAAATAAGCAACTTTGAAAGCTGTAAGAACTATGATTGATACAGCGACTATCCATGATTTAAAGGGATAGATGGTGAAACATGCTAACTACCTCTGAAAGAGATGGTCACAGAATTTAGGTTTTAGGGTACAGAATGATATATGTGGGTACATATGTATATATACATATAAATATACACATACACATATATGCGTATCTACACATATCCATTGTTGCATATAGCCAATGAGAGAATTGTTTTGCTTGACTATCCATATGTATTAAAAGGAATTTATTTTTCTTTGCCTCTTTTTCAATGGGTAAGAGAGACATTGGTGTGCTGCTGGTAGAGTTGTGAACTGCTCTAACCATTCCAGAGAACAATTTGAAACCATGCCCAAAGGGCTATAAAACTATGTATACTCTTTGACCCCATAATACTGCTACTAAATCTGTACCACAAAGAGAGCAAAGAAAAAGGAAAAATACTATATGTACAAAAATATTTATAGTAGCTCTTTTTTTTGTAGCAAAAGAATTGGAAATTGAGGGGATGCCCATCAGCGAATGGCTGAACAAGCTGCGGTATATAACTGTGATGGAATGTTATTGTACTATAAGAAATGGTGGGCAGGGTGGTTTCAAAAAACCTGGGAAGATCCATAGGAACTGATGCAATGTGAGCAGAACAAGGAGAACATTTCAAACAGTAACAGCAATTTTGTAATGATAATCAACTACGAAAGATTTAGTTACTCTGATTAATGCAATAATCCATGACAATTCCAAAGGGTTCATGATGAAAAATAGTACCCATCTCCAGAGAGAGGACTGTTAAACTCTGAGTCAGATTAAAGCATAATTTAATTTTATCCTTCTTGATTTAAAAGTTTCTTTAATATGACTAATATGGAAATGTTTTATATGACTTCACATGTATAATGGGTATCACATTTCTTGCCTTCTCAATGGAAGGGGAGTGTCTGGAGAGTGGGAGAAATTTTAGAACTGAAAATTAAAATTAAAAAAGCACAATACTATACAATGAAAAAGAGAGTTTTGTGGCTACAGCAGAGTAAAAATGTCGCATTCATTTTCAGATGAGGTCACTATATTGTTAGATTTATTTATGTGTCTTATTTACTACAAGTGAGCTTTCAATTAAGTAAGGGGATAATATATAAATGTAATTTTAAAACAAAACATTAAAAAAAACTTTAAAAGAAAGAAAATCTCAACAATCTTTAAAGTTTTCTCAGTTTAAATTATTTCTAAAGACTTCCAGGGTACCAAGCCTCCATGATTTTTCTTTTAACCATCACTCCTCCTATATTTCCTTCTCTCCAGGTAGTTCTCAGTTGCCTTATATAAGGAAGCCTTAAGTAGATGCCAAGATAGGTAAGACAGGCCTGAAACAAATTGCACAAAAGTTGTCCTCAAGTGAACTTTTACCAGAAAAATAATCAGTCAAATGGTGTAACAGACACTAGGACAAAAGAACCCACACTGGGACAGAAGCCAAGACCCTATAAGGTGGCTAATAGAAATGCTAGAATGGGGGACAGGGATTTGGTGAAAAGGAAGGGAAGAAGAGGGGCGCATAATCTGGCAACTTCCTATTTTAATTAATTATTCTCATGATTTAAAAGCAGGTAATAAGCTCAGTTGCCTCTACTGCTGAAGGAAGGGGGAGAAGGGAGAAGAGAATAAGCATTTATATAGAGCCTACTATGTGCCAGTCACTTCGTACTAAGTGCTTTTTACACATATTATCGTATTTGATTCTCATAACAACCCTGGGACGTAGGTGCTATTCTTATCCCCATCTTACAGCTTAGGAAACTGAGGCAAATAGAAGTTAAGTAACTTGTCCAAGATCACAAAGCTGGTAAGTATCTAAGGTAGAATTCAAACTTAGGTCTTTCTGACTCCAGGTCCAGCTCTCAATCCATTAGGTGATCAGATACCTCTAAAAGAATACAAGACTTCCAACATCCTCTAAATTTTCATGCTCTGGGGCAAATCCTCACTTACCCTGTCTTGGTTATAGCTCTGTATTTTTCTTTGTTATTTGCTGTTTGTAATTAGAGGTGAATGACTTTCAGTCTTTCTACCTGGATTCATTAAGGTCCAGGTAACTTCTAAACATTTTAAACATTACACATCAAAACACAGTTTAGCAGAGTATACTCTCCCACAGAAGCCCAACTGGCTATCAGACACTGGCAGTGAAAATTAGGATCCAAGTATGTATCTTGCAGCTTGGTTCTTGCAGGATAATGATTGACCTTCATGTCTATAATATTTAACAAAGCTCTTTCTTCCCAACAACCCAGGAAGGTAGATATTATAATTATTGTCCCTGTTTTATAGTTTGGAAAACTTAAGCTCAGAGAAGAAGTTTGTTTAGCAGAGCAGGTAGAGTGGTAGACTTAGCTTCAGGAAGATCTGACTGCAAATCCTCCTGACAATCATAAACTTTGTACCTAGCAAGTCATTTAATCTCTCCTGCCTCAATTTCCTTATCTGTAAAATAAGGATGATTCCTATAGCACTTAGAGGGTTGTTATGACAATCAAATGAGGAAGTATGTATGAATCATTTGGCAAATATTAAAAGGCCATACAAATGTCAATGTATATTATTATTATTAAACTTCTACTTTAGTTTCCTCATCTGCAAAAAAAAAAAAAAAGAAATATCACTTCTTATCTCCCAGGATCATTGTGAGGAAAGTACTTTGTAACTTTAGGAGGCTATAGGAATGTGAATGATTTTTGTTATTGCCCAGGAGCACACAGCCAATTAAAATGCCAGAATAAAACCTAGTCCCTGGATTTGAAGACTAGTATAGTGTTCTTATTCCCAAACCATGTTGTATCTTCTGGGTGAAATGAGATAATGTCTGGAAAGCATTTGGCAAACATCAAGGCATCATATAAGGAGAGGGTTAGGAGCTGGATGTGTGATTTCATTGATAGGAGGAACTCCCAGGTGAGGAAACTTCTTTCACCATTGTAGTTTGGCACCTTCTCTGTAATTTAGTCTTAGATAGATTAGGGCTCTGATAGGTTAAATTATTTACCAGACTTGCACAGAAAGCATGTGTCAGAGGTGGGGTTTGAATCCAGGTCTTCTTTTGTTTCAAGTACAACCCTTGATCCACTATGCCAAACTGTCCCTCTGGCATAGTAGGTTAATTAATGTAAAACACAAAGCAGTAATTGCTAACATTTCTATACCACTCTATACCATGTGACTGTGCTAATTACAATTAACTTTACAATTATTATTTCATTTGATTCCTACATCAACCCTGGGGGTAGGTACTATTATGATCCTCATTTTATAGATGAGGAAACTGAGGCAGAGAGGGTTAAGTAACTGACTCAGGGTCACATAGCTACTAGGAGTCGGAGGCCAGAATTGAACTCAGGTCTTTCTGACATATAAATGTCAGCCATAATAATAATGTCAGTTTTCTTAGTACCATATATTATTAGAATGTAATATCCTTGAGAAGATAGAAATTGGGTCATTCATTCCTTAGCACTTGGCCTGTGGAAGGTACTTAATAAATGCTGTTTGCTTCAATTTCATGAAAAATCCTGTGTTGATGAACCAAAAATCTTGCTTCCAGACCCTTCCTCACTACTGAATTTAGAAGATGTGTGGTATAGTGGGCCAGAAAACTAGACTAGGAGTAAGAAAACCTGTGTCACTAATTCGGCATGAGACACTGAGCAAGTCATTTAATCTCAATGTGTTCCACTTTCTTCATTTGTCAAATCTGAAAGCTACTTTAATAAATCATCATCACCATCACCACTATCATCACCAAGGTGGGGCACTGGTATAGTGGACAGTATGTCACGTTTGGAAGACCGGGGTTCAGATCTGGAAGATGATATTAAGTAGGTCTGTGACAATGGACAAGTTACATACCTCAGGAGACTTTGTACAGGATAGGCTGGACTAGCTGGACTTCTTGCCCCTTTGGTGCTCCCAGATTGTCTCTGTATTCAAAACCCCTCAAGGTCTCTCTTAACCACTCAGTCTTCCTTTTATTCTCTCAGGTCTATTTGATGCCTCATGGCTTAGCACAGTGATTGGTCCATGGTGAGCATTTAATAAATAAATTTTCATTCATTAATCCACAGTAAGCTCCATGTAAATATTAGCTATTACTGTTATCTATGAAGTGAGTGAAGTCACATAATAAGGGTCCTCAATTCTTCCAAAATTATAGCTGCTTTCTTATCTGAGTTGGGAAAGCAAAGAGAAAAAGCATTTATATAGTGCTCACTATGTGTCAGGAACTACGCTAAGTGTTTTTTTAATGACCTCAGAAATATGTTTAATATCATTATACGTATATAGCCTATATTTGATTGCATACTGTCTTGGGGAGGGAGAAAAGGAGGGAGAGGGAAAAATTTAGAACTCAGAATCTTATAAAAACAAATGTAGAAAACTAAAAATAAATTAATTTTAAAAAACACAAAATGATTTTCCTTTAAAAAATGACCTCATTTGATCTTCACAAGAACCATGGGAGATAGGTACTGTTCTTATCCCCAATTTACAGTTGAGGAAACTAAGGCAAATAGAGATTAAGTGACTTTCCTAGAGTCACACAGCTAGTAAGTATCTTAAGGCAAGATATAAACTCAGGTTTTCCTTACTTCAGTCCTGGGACTCTAACCACTGCACCACCAATTGCCTTAATAAATGGCTTTATCTCAAGTGGAAGTTGGCAGAATTAGATGTCCAGCACAAATATTCACATGGGGCAGTATTTTCTACAGGTGTAGGCAACATCCTTCTAACCTGGAAACTGGCTACTCCAACTTCCTCCCTGATCCTTGCCATGATCCAAATCATTCCTGGGTGAGGGCAAGGGAGAAGAACTGAAGATCCAAAAGTGAATGTCATAGGTCAACACAGTCCTAGCTGGGGTGGGGGAGGGGAATCAACATTTCATTTCTTAGAACTTGTCTTAAGGAAAGCAATTCCCTGTAATAGAATCATTTCAATATTATAAAGTCCTGGCAAGTGCAGTCATCTCCATCACATACACTGGTTCAGCCAGACTGACTTACTTTAATGTTCTCCGTATCCGACATCCCATCTTCCATCCCTAAACCTTTGCACAGGCTCTCCACTAAGTCTGGAATGCATCGCACCCTCTTCATGACCATCCAGGACTCCCTTACTGCCTTCAAAGCTCAGGGCAAAAGATATCTCCTACAGCAAGTCTCTCCTGAACATAACTCATCTCCTCCAATTATCATTGGTTCTCTAGCCTAGGAGATTACCTTGTATATAATTTTTATTTAATTTTCTATATACATGTTGTTCTCTTCCACCCCTTCTCTGTTCCAATAGAATGTAAACTCCTTGAAGACAGGAACTGTTTTCACAGTGTAGTTGTTGTTGTTCAGTCATTTTAGATGTATCTGTGTCTCTTCATGATCCCCTTTGGGGTTTTCTTGTCAAAGTTACTGGAATGATGTGCCATTTCCTTCTCCAGCCAATTTTACAGATGAGGAAGCTAAGGAAAATAAGGTTAAGTGACTTGCCCAGGGTCACACAGCTGGTAAGTGTTTGGACTCAAGAAGATGAGTCCAATGCTATATACATGTTAGCAATTATTATATTACCAGCAGATAGCACTTGTTAAACCAAATGCTGACCAGGCTACTAATAAATGATGTCACATTCATGGGAAATACTTTTTCAACATATTTAATCAAAATGTCAGCTTTAAATTCTTGGATACTAGCATTTGCAAACACTTTCTCTTCTTTCTTTCCTTCCTTCCTTCCCCTCCTCTTTTCTTCCCTTCCTTCCTTCCTTCCTTCCTTCCTTCCTTCCTTCCTTCCTTCCTTCCTTCCTTCCTTCCTTCCTTTCAGAAGCACTCAGTCTTTTTAATAAACAAGGAAGAGAATACATTTGCCACACTATGCTGTTGCTTCCTACAGAGAGAAAAGGTTTCCTTTCATCTCCTTTTAAGGTGTGTGCTGAATCAGATAAGGATGAGGATAAGGATTAGGTTTTGTTCTAGTTGTATGAGAGAGGCTTTAGTTATATGAAACAATTAAATCAAAATTCAGCCAAGTAAAGGGAAAATTCAAAGGAGATTATTAGTAAGACTTTAACTGGATTAGAGACTCCTTGGTGTCTCTAGGTGTGACAGTTTCCTCCACCAGGGCAGATAACAACTCCTTTGTTCTTTCTTTTCTTATATATTTCTTGCCCATGTCCTTCCACGACACTCACTAGCTGTGTGACCTTGGGCAAGTCACTTTACCCCAACTGCCTCATTCTGGGCAATCTCCAGTCATCCTGATGAATATCTGGTCACTGGATTGAGAAGGCTCTGGAGGAGAAGTGAGGCTGGTGACCTGCACAGCCCTCCCTCACTTGAAACAAAGTCAAGTGCAAGTCATGTCATCATTTCTCTGATGGCAATGAAGATGAGCACACACACAGAAAGGAGGCACCAAATGTATTAGATGATCCCCGCTGACACCTGTGACTCAGAATCCCTGACTTCCTTCAAGACTCAGCTCAATATTACCTTCACCTACAGGAAATCTATCCCATGACCCCATAATTCTAGCTTCTTTTCTCTGTTGATTTCTAATTTATCCTGAATATAATTTGTTTGGGCAGCTAGTGAATAGAGTCCTGGTCCTAGCATCAGGAAGACCTGAATTCAAATTTGGCCTCAGACACTTACTAACTGTGCGACCTTGAGCAAGTCACTTAGACTCTGTTTGCTGAGGAGGCCACTAGATGACTCAGTGAATAGACTTCTGGACTTTGGAGTGAGGAAGACCTAAGTTCAAATCCATTTTCAGACACTTAATATCTGTGTGACCCAGGGCAAGTCACTTAATCTCTGTTTGTCTTAATCCACTGGAGAAGGAAATGGCAAAACATTTCTAGTATCTTTGCCAAGAAAAGCCCATAAACAGTATAGTCCACAGGGTCACAAAAGAGTTAGACATGACTAAACAACAAAATTTGCAAGGTACTTTGTAACTTTTATCACATTTATTTTTCCTACAATCATTTGAGGTAGGTGCTATTATCGTCCCCATTTTTTACAGATGAGGAAACTGAGGCATAGAGAAATTAAGCAATTTGTCCAGGGTCACACAGCAAGTAATTATCTAAGAAAGCATTAAGACTCAGGTCTTCCTGCATTCTATCCATGTCACAATCTAGATGCCCATGGTCACAGCTAATAAGGGCTTAAGGGAGGATTTGAACACAGGTCTCTGAAATCCCAACTCCCCTAATTGCTTCAACAAATCCATGGATTTTCAAGAAGGTATCATTTGATAAGGGGTGATTCCTTGTGAAGAATAATTTTGATTTTTTATCTCAGTGAAATAATAATCAGCTAGAAAATACGTAGGTGGCTTTATTCCACATCCCTAAAAATAGTAATTATAAGAAACCTGAGTTTGAATTCTGACTCTGCCATTTAACAGCTCTAAAACATTGAGCAGGTCATTCTCTTTGTCTCAGTTTCCTCATCTGTAAGACTGAATAATGATACTCCCTGATTTACAGAGTGGTAAGGCAAAGACTTTGTAATCATGCAAGCTTTATAAAAATACAATTTATTATCATACTCACCTACCGCATTATTAATTCTACTCAGTTGGATCACAAAAGGAAAAGTAATTTGGAATTTCATTGAAGGGGAATGAGCCCTAGTATCTTTTTAAACGTTGGAGGCTATGAATATCCCAAATCTAAATTTGTTTCATACAAAAATATTTATGCTCCAAGCTGTAGCATACAAACAGCAATCTGTACTTATCAGTTTCAGCCGCCAATTTCCTCTAGCTCCACTTTCTCCTTGGTGTTATATAAACAAATCCCAACCATCTGGACCCTAAGAAGCCACACTGAAGTATGTGCTAGCAAAAGTCGCAATGAGCCCACACTGAAATGAATCTCACATTGTTCTGTCCCTGAGAAACTGGAAATCAATACCAGGATTCTTACAAAGGACACCTCAACTACTACAGATCCAGCAGGCATAAAATGAGCACCCTGGAATACTCCATCATTCTCTTTACTTCCATTCTGGGGCCATCCTCTCAGCAGCCACCTCATACCACCACTTAAAAGTTCCCTGGGGGATTTAATCTTTCCAGGTCCAGAAATGTACCCCTTTCTTTGCCCTCCCCCTGCCTGCCTCCACCCATTCATTTCAGTTTCTTACCATCTTCTGACAAGCTGCCTTTCCAAACTATATGTCCTCTGCTATCCCCTCTCCTACTTTCCAGTTCTAGAACCATAATCAAATAGACTCCTGGGAAGGATGTATCAATCTACTTTAAGTGACTCCATTCCCCATCTCTATCATTTTCCAAACTATCAGAATATAAGCTCTTTGAGATCAGGGACTGTCTTCATTTTTTCTATAATTATATTCCCAGAATTTAGCAGGACACTTGGTGCATCAAATGCATTTAAGAAATGATTTTTCCTATCATTTCAATGATCATTCAATCATTTTTTTTCTGGGAGGGAGATATAAATGTGAAATAAGAGACCACCTTCTGTTTCTTACCTTTATTTGTAAGCAATTCCATTTTGACCCTGTCTCTAAGACACATACCTGACTGTAGGCAAATTACTTAACTTCTCAGTGCTTTAGGTAATTCTCCAAGACTATAAATTGCCAAAATGGCTCTGACCTGCATAAATAGAGGGATTTTTCTCACCTGGGAGTTAGTTATGCCAATGAAATCACAACTCAGTATCTCTCCCTTATATTTAACAATTTTGATTCACACCAATTACTAAAACAAATGGGGTTGGAGAAGGTCCTCCATATGGGTGGGCAGATATATCACTGGGTCCTACTGACTTCAGTTTTATGAAACCAACTACTCAGCAAAAATGGCTATGTCACTATTTAAAGCACATGAGAGGAAGATGACTGTATTGATGTTGTACTGATTTGAGCAAAAGAACAGACCCCAAGACCCAATAATCTTAAAAGTAAGAAGATAAACATAGGCTCTATCTAAGAATCTTCAAACTCTAGTCATTCACATACCCACCTTGTACTAACCATCTTTTATGTGCTTCCCAGCCCAACTGAGTCTCCTGACATTTCATCCCCCTGGAACAACCTCATTGTTGTTGAAGACGTCACTGGTCACCACAGCCCATAGAAATGCATGCATGTTCCATATGCCTTTACTGGCCATCATAAAGGGTGGCTAGTCCTTCTCACAGAGCAAGTTATATGCCTGTGTTATGCTATATGAGAGTTCAAGAACTCATCCCTCTTCCCAAGACCCTAAATAACTCTCCAAGAACTCAAATTACTGACTGAAATTTCAGTTATTTGGTGGAATTTCATTGTTCCTTTCCACTGAAGACCTTGTTCAAATGTAAGCATCCTACCTATCTGCTTTCTTTTCAGAAGTGGGGGACTATGGGTTTGAGACATTGCCAGACCCAACTGATATGCTAATTCATTTTATCGAAAATCATTTTTTTCTCTCTTTTTTTTTTTTAAATTTTTGTTACAAGGCATGGCTGGCTAGGTAGGGAAGGGGAAATTTAGGGGTAGAATTAAAATTTTTAAAATATCAGTCATAAAATAATTAAGAAAGGGAAGAAAATGTAAGGAGTTTACTAAGATGGATATGACAATATTAGAATTAGCTGTCACCCTATAGAGAGCATAAACAGGAAAGGTATAAATGAGGCAGGGAAGAAAGGAGATGAAGAAGGAAGTTAGGTAGACCTAGATTTCCTGGAAGTGGTATTAAGACAGGTTGTGTTCATCCTTCATTTTTGAAGAGGACCATGACATCAGGGAAATGATGACATGACTTGCAGATGGCTTTGATTTGAGTGAGGGAGGGCTGTGCAAGGTCACCAGCCTTGCTTTCTCCTCCAGAGCCAGATATTCATCAGGATGACTGGAGATGATCCAGGATGAAATGGGAGACCCTGGCCTTTTGGGCTAAGGCCCTTTCAGGTAACTCAGCTTGTCCTCTCCCTCTCCCTCTCCCTCTCTTTCTCCTCTCCAAATGAAGGTAAATTTTGATTGCTAGAAGTTGTCCAGTTAACTTAGGGTTTACTGGCTAGATTTCTTTCTTTTCTTTTCTTTCTTCCCTTCCTTCCTTTCCTTCCTTCCTTCCTTCTTTTCTTTCTTTTTTTCTCTCTCTCTCTCTCTCTTTCTTCCTTTTTCTCTTTCTCTGTTCTTTCACAAAACTTTAAACTCTGAAGTCCATAGATTGGACCACATTATATCTCTGCCCAAGCTCCACTTAATGGCTGTATTTTGGGCCTTCTTGACTTAGAGTGAGTGTCAATGGTAACTATTTCTCTTTGAAACAGCAACCCTGAGGGTCTTTCCCTTGCAGCTTGTTTATTTTTTTTTTCTAACTAAAGGGGCTATCCCTTGACTCACTTCTTAAAGAGGTCTATTCACTGAATGAGTATTAAGATACAGGCATCCAAGGGCTCCAAAGCACTTCAATTCTTCTGCAACTTTGTCTTACTCACTAGATTTAGCCCATTTTTTTTTGTCTGACAAACTTGTTACTCTTTCAGATTGTTTATATATAATAAAATTAATGCCAAGGTCAGGCTTTTAGCTAGCTTTACGAGATGGGACTACCTGATTATTATAAAAATCCCCTCTTTGGTTGTAGGCTCTGAGTTGCTTCTTCTGCATTGGTCACCACTGATCTCCATCTTGTTTATTCCACCTTTCCAATGTTCTCAAGCCCTCTTCAATTCTGGTGGTGTTCCTCAAATTGCTCACCTCCCCATCATTCATGTGGACAAACGGAATGACCTTGTTTTCATCCCTGATGAATGGAAGGGAAAGTGAAGCATGAGACCACCTCCAGAAAGGCAGTCAGGCACAGAGAGAAGATGAAACTGTTATCTAAAATTAGAGATAATGGAAGTGAGTCCTGACTCTGCCATTCTCTATATCAGGTCATGCAAGTCAACATCTCTTTCTGTACTCCAGTTTCCTCATCTGTAAAATAAGGCTGTGTGATCTGATGTCTCTTACAATTGTAAATTTATATATGCAGGTGTGTGTACACATATATGATATATAATTATTAGATATATCATCATAATGTATAATATAATATGAATTATATATATTTTGCAGGGGAACATCCTGTGCTTTCACTAGTGTATGGAGCTGCTAATAGGGAAACTTTCTCTACCAGCTAGAGGGAACTAGTAGTGAAGTGACTAAAGTACTGGTCCTGGAGTCAGGAAGACCTAAGTTCAAATGTGCTTCAGATACTTACTAGCTGTGTGACCCTGGGTAAGTCACTTAACTTTTGCTTATTTAAATTTCCTCAACTGTAAAATTAGATAACATTGTTGTGAGAATCTCAAATGAGGTCATATTTGCAAAACAGTGCTTGGTACTGTGACTGACACATAATGTGTGCTATATATAAATGTTTATTCCCTTTCCTCTCCCTACCTGTGCCATCAGATCTTCAACAATTCAGTAATTTACCATCTTAGACAAAGCAAGTGAAGTGACTTAACCTAGAATCATACAGCCTGTGTATGTATATATATATGTGTATATATATATATGACTTGAACCCAGGACTTTCTGATCCAAACCAAAATCTCTCCAGTATACTTTGTTGCATCTTTATTTTATTTTATTCTCTAATTCTCTCCAAACACCAGTATTAAAATTCATTGTCCAAAATATTAAAAAGGTCTTGGGCAAACTCTTGTCAACTTCTTTAGGCTTTATATTTCTACAATTGCTGTTTGACTCAGTCCAATTCAACAAATATTCATTAAGTTCATACTATAGGCAAGGTATTGCATTAGGCCAGCGGTGGGGAGCCTGCGTCCTCAAGGCCACAAGTGGCCCTGTAGAACCTCAAGTGCAGCCCTTTGACTGAATCCTAACTCCACAGAACACATCTCCTTATTGCTCTGTAAAACCCGGACTCAGTCAAAATGCCACAGTCAAGGACCTAGAAAGCCAGATGTGGCCTTGAGGCTGCAGGTTCCCCACTTCTGCATTATGGCCAAGGAATATACATAGTTCCTGAGGCCCTCAGAGAACGACCAACTTAATAAGAGATACAGATAAATAAATAGAAGATAAATTGAGGAAGGAGAAAGTCTAACAACTTAAGGGGAGGGGACTCAGGAAAGGCTCCCTACAGAAAATGGCACCCAAGGTGAGCCTTAAAGAAAGCTGGGTAAGAAGGAAGTATATTCCAGGCTCAGAGAAAAGCTTACTGCCAAGTCATAGAGAAGGAAAATGTAACGTTGAACTGAGGGAACAACTACTGGCTGAGCAAAAGTAGAGTAAAAGATAAAAATATTAAATAAGCTCCCCCAAAATCAGTGGGATCCACATTATGAAGAGACTGAAGAATCAGTCTAAGAAATTAATATTTTTTGTGAATGGCAATAGAGAGTCACTGAAGACTAAACCATGAATGTCCTTTTTTTCTAGGACAGTCAGTTTTGCTGTAATGTATTTCAAAAATGAGAATTTCTTCCAACTTGATCAATATATTAGAGAACGTTTTGAGCATGACTCAGATTTCAAGTTTGTGTATGTATGCTTTCTTTGGAGAGAAACAGAAAGAGCATTCACAAAGCAGGATGGCTTTATAATAACTTACAAGCTGCAACCCTTCCTACACCCTGCACCCTCTTCTACAAGCAGACTTCAGATCCTTGTCAAGGTGAAGAGTCATATTTTTTGTACATCTCTTGGTACAGGAGTAGTTATGAGGCATGGGTCCTCACCACTCCCATCCCTACCTCTGTCTACCCACTTCTGCTACAGCCTTCAGTCAGAGCCTCTTACAACCTGGAGCATAGATCAAGCAACAGCTGGAGGCTATAGACAAGGTCACTTGTATTGCAACATTTACATATTTCTTAACAATTTAACAGGTATAAAACTGTACTACCATTTTCATTAGTTCCCACCTTTTTATTTTTATTTGATATGCAGCTAATAAAATTATTTTTAGCATTGTACCCTTAACCTCAGCTTCCCTATAATTTCTATTACTTTTATTACTCAAGTCTGGCATTGTTGTTGTTCAGTCATGTCTGATTCTTCATTATCCTCTAACCTTAACCCTAATCCTAACCCTAAATGCATGCTAGTGCTATCTATGGGGCTTTCTTGGTAAAGATACTGGAGTGGTTTGCCATGTCCTTCTCCAAAGGATTAAGGAAAACAAAGGTTAAGTGACTTGTTCAGGGCCACATAGTTACTAAGTGTCTGAGACCAGATTTAAACTCAGGTCTTCTGGACCTCCGACCTAGTGCTTTATCCACTGAGCCATCTAGTTGTTTCCAATTTTAAATAGCTCAGGGCTTTTTGAGAATGAATACATCAATAAAATAGCAGAACTGACTGTTATCTGACATGAATTCCTTACCTATGTTGACCATATTTTCCCAAGTTACTTTAAACAGTATTTCATGAAGAGAACTCAGATTCACATTGCTCAGAGGTTAGAGTTGGAAGGGTTCTATAAAGACCACCTAGTCAAGCTGCTTCATTTTATAGATGAGGAAAGTGAGGCCCAGAGTGAGGTGACTTGCCCAAAGTCATACAGCTAATAAATAGTAGAGCCAAGATTTGAACCTCGGCCTTCTGACTCAAAATCCAGAATATGTTTTTTTCCATGCCAGGCTGTCAAGGACCAAGACATAGCTTCAGGACCTGGATCCCACACTTCCTTAGCTATATGACACTAAGTAAGTCATGTTGTCTACCTGAACCTTATTTTTCTCATCTGCAAAATGGGGCTACTAATACTGTTGGTTGAGAAATACTTTAGAAATCTTAAAAGCTGATGCAAAATTGAGTTAGATTTTATGGAGAAAGTCCTTTATAATATAGATGGTGGGGGCTGTACCAAAACCTGGCTAATTAGCTACCAGATAACTAGGAGGCAGAAGTCACATTTCAGGCTGAGGCTGGCTAAGGAGCAAGGAAGAGAGATTTTTGAACTGAAATACCAGGAAAGTCTACCTCCTACCTTAAAAGGAATTTCTTGTAGTCTTATGCTCTTTAAAATATTTTGTCCTCTTAGTTCCCCTGCAATAATTGTCCTTTAATTCTTGATCCTCTGGGGACAGCAACTTTGCTTAACAAAACCTTTTCTACAGAGCAGCAACTCATAGGCTTATAACACTTAACAGGTAATAAGAAAACAATCGTTTCATTCTCCTGCGTATACTCAAAAGTGAACAATCCAAAAATTTCACAAAGAATTTTCTTTGAGACAAAGGAAAAAAATCCACATATAAATTGGAACAAAAAGTTCTCCAAAATATCATGACATCATCAGGTCTTATAAAGAAAAAAAGGGCTTCTACCTTACTGGCTTCTCCTTCAAATACAGACTGGTGAACGTTGCAGGCAAATAGCGCGTTTGGAAGGTCATTGAAGTCAGTTATGGCTTGGAAGGCTTCTTCTGTGAAAGATCTCGTTATATCCCAGTCTCTATCTATGCAGTATAGTAAGAAAAGTCCTCCGTCCTCCGAGAGGTGACCATATTGCCCAGGGTTTCTCATTCCAATGAAATAAGATTCTCCCCTCATTCCTGGTGAGACAAAGACAAATGAACATTAGAAATTAGAGTTGGGCATCACAAGGCAAAGTCATACAGTTATGCTTATGGGAGATAGCCAATAAAAGGCAAGGAGATATGAAATAGATAGGAAATAAGATGTTCCTTTGTCTCCTCCAGAACTTCAGGCACAAAGGGTGGTGAGAAACAGTATCAGTGTGAGTGAGAAAGCGTATCAGAGACTCGAGGTCTAGAGTAGTCCCCTTATCCCCAAGTGTTTTGTAAGTCTGAATTTCTCATCCAGTTGAATGTGATAGAGTGGGAGAGAAGCCAGACAATTAATCTCTGATTTATTAGCCAATATCTAATAACAATAATAATCCCATTCCTTTTATTTCAGTACAAAATTCAATCATTTTACCCACCTGAACAACACTCAAAGAACATTAGACAATAATAGATAGCCACTTTTCCCAGTACTATTTTGATCTAAATGTCATCAAACAAGATGAAAACAAGATAGCAGTAATATAAAAAAGAAATATTTTTGGAACAAATGACTAATAATAGAAACAAAAGAGGTCGAGAACAAATTTTTTTTTAAAAAAGGAAAGAACTGTAGGGCACATTGAGAGCACTATAGGATTTGGTCTTTGCTATCAGAAAGTTAATTCTTAAGAAGCCCAGGCTTAGAGATTAATGCAGTTTTACAAAGGAACAGTGTGTGCCAACACATCATTGCACAGGACAAAACGTTAACACCTACTGAAAACCAAACTCACTATTCTTCATAAATAGGTGACAAATATGGTGCAATAGACAGAATGTGGACCTGGAGTCAGGAAGACTCATCTTCCTGAGTTCAAATTTGGTCTTAGCCACTTATTAGCTATGTGACCCTGATATGTCACTTAACCCTGTTTACCTCATCTGTATAATAAACTGGAGAAGGAAACGGCAAACTAGTCCAATATCTTTGCCAAGAAATCTCAAATCAGATCACAAAGAGTTGGATAAGACTGAAAGATTACTGAACCGAACAAGCCAAATGGTAGTTTTGATATTTTTGACGATCCAAAAAAATATTTCATGCTGGATCTAGAGCATTGTCACAGTTTATGCCCTGATATAACATTCACCACACAAAAATGCAAGAACAATTTTTTCATGAATGTTGTTGGATATCCTAACTTCAAAAAGTAAATACCTAGTTGAAGAAATTTAAAAATACATACATGGGAATGGAGGCAAATGCATATCATCTTTGTTATCCCATCTACCACTAGAATTATCCAAATGTTTCAATAAGTCTACAGAAAATAAGGGTATATCCTGATATGAAGATAATGATGATGGTGGTAGCAGTGGTGGTGGTGGTGATGATGATGATGTCAGTTCCACTTTGCATCTTCCACTCTATCTGGTTTCATCACCACAAAACAAGATGCCCCTCCCAGGATAAACTCATCACTTCTAAACTTACTGCCATGCTGCTATCTCCAGCCTTACTGACACCACCTCCCTCAACTTCCTTTCTTCTCTAATTGGAGGACTGGAAGGCAGAGTGTCCAACTTCTCCCTATGCCTTCCTTTATAAAGGACAGGAACTGGACTCTCAGGAATTGGATTCCACTTTGCATCATCAGGGAGTTCCTTACGTGGTGGTGAAATCACAGGTCTATTCTCTATCTCTATTTGTTGTTGTTTAGTCACTTTAGTTGTGTCTGATTCTTCTGTGACCCCATTTGGGATTTTCTTGGCAAAGACACTGGAGTGACTTGCCTTATTAGCCAAGTACTCCCTGGTGACCACTCCCTTTTCATCTTTCTTGCCTCCTTTCATTTATTGTCTCTCTGGATTGTAAACTGGAAGGCAGGAATTGTCTTTCTTATGAATTTATATTTCCAGCACTTAGCTCAATGTCTGGCATATCAAAGACACTTCACTAATAGATATTTATTGAATTGGAATGGATTGGATGATAATGAAATTGGGTCTCCCTATCTTGTCCAGGTTGGAAGTATAACAGGTACTCACAGGCTTGCTCCCACTGTTGATCAGTATTGGAATTCTGATCTCCATTTCTAACCTGGGTTGATTCACCCCTCCTTGGGTAGTCTGGTGTGTCTTCCTGATTCCAGGCCTGGAACTTTATCCCCTGTGCTACCTACTTGCATTATTATCATTATTATAATTATATCTATTACTATTATTATTATTATGCACCTAGCTATTAGGACATAATTGATTTTTTTCTAAGTAATGCAACACGAAGAATGTCAAGATTAGATGAGACTCATAAGTGGATGAAAAACATTTTTATAATAAAGAATGAAAAATTTATGATCATCTACCAGCAGGAGACATAAATAGCAAGGACCAATTCTGAATTTTTAAAAATTGCATAATGCCTTTAATTAAAATATTTTTCAAAAATAATTATCACCTGATCCGCCAAACGCTCTCAGATATGTTCTGATACAGTGTTTTCATTTTTCTCTTTCTTCTTGTGAAAATATATTCATTGCTGCACAAATTAAATAGACTAACTGTTATGCCCCACTCATGACTCATTTTAATCTACTCAAATAACTTGAACTTCAGATCTAAGCTGTAACAATGTGATTACCTTCACAGGACATTATTCTAAGCCCATTCAGTAAAGATTTAAAAGGTGAATAAATCCTTGGCAAGTGACTTACTATGGTTATTTGGAGAAATACTTCAGGATTTAGGTCAGTGAACTGGGAATAAAGAATTTTTGTATCTATTTTCAGTGCTATCAAAATCTTAACTAAATCCATTAATCATTCTGTGACTCAGTTTCTCTACCAACAAAACAGGGCTATTGGTTCATACACATATTCCCAAGTTTCTCTGAATTTTTCACATTTGTCTTTTCTTATGGCACAATTATATCTCCTTATATTCATGTAGCACAGTTTGTTTAGATCTTGCTAAAATGACAGACACCCACTTTACTTCCATTTTATTTTCTTCGGTGAATGGTATGTTAGAAACTTATGTGTAGCTCAGACCTTTCATTGTGTTTTTGAACTCTGAGTTTTATGATAAATTCTTGAGAGTGAGATTACAAAGAAAAAAGGGAAAAAATAAGATATGGAAAAACCCCAAGGCTACTTATACCCATTTGCCTATATAAGCAATGTGGGTGGAGGTAAGGGTGCACATGAAGGGAGAGGGAAGCAGGCTCAATCAACATCATCTCATATGTAAAGGGATATTTAAATAGAAGATATTCAGTATTATTATGATTTCAGAAGCAGATTAATTACCCTTTGGCACTAATTTCCAATAATCCTAAATACACAAAAGGCAGAAAAGAGGTGAAGAACAAGGAGGAAAATGCATAATTCTAAAATAAGGGTATTTAATGGCCAAAGGGTCACAGCAACTGTTCTATCTACTAAAAATCATTTTCAAATGTCTAACTAGTTTGAGAAAGCCTTTGGGGGCAAGATCAAATGCTCATAAAGCTTTATCAATTACAAGGGCTAAACGACTCAATTGTCTACATTACGTAAATATTTTTTTTAAAACAATATATGTATATATATACATATATATATTCCTGCTGAGTCTAAGAAAAGAACAATGATCACAGAAAAAAAAATCCAGCACTGAATTTAGAGGATCTCGATTTGAATCCTGGCTCTGCCATTTACAAGCTGCCATTTACCTAGGGAACTCACTTAGCATTTCATTTTCTTCATTCCCAAAATGAATGGGGATATAGGTTCGAGTAAATGATCTCTAAGGTTCCTTCCAGCTCTAACTCCTATGATTCAGTCAAGAAAAGGAGTGGGAAAATGCCATTTAAAAAAAAAATCCACGCTAAAGAAAAGTGAACAATTGAACTAGAACCTATAAGTAGAAGTTGAATGGGGAGAGGAAGATGTAGACTAAATATAAGTAAGGTTTTGTAAGCCATTAAAACTGTTTGAGAGTAGAATAAACTAGCTTGTGACACAGTGAATTCCTTATCACTTGAAACATTCAAGAACAGGTTAGATGACTAATTGTCAAAGATCATTGGTATAGGAGATCCTTAGCTCATAGGAATCACAACCAGCATTAAAATTTATTGCCTTTTAAATTCTGGTACAATGGGGAAAAGTTCATCTTTCCTTCCCTTCTCTCTCTCCCTCTCTTTCTTTGCCTCTCTCTCTTCCCCTCTGCCTTTTTCTCTCTCTGTCTTTGCCTCTCTGTCTCTCCCCCTCTTTTTCTTCCCCTTCTCTTTCCCTCCCCCTTCTCTCTCTCCCTTCCTCTCCCTCCTCCATCTCTCTTCTTCTCCTTCTTCCTCTCCCACTATCTCTGTCTCTCAGTCTTTGTTTCTGTGCATTTCTCTCTGTATCTCTCTACTGCTTCTCTTTCTCTCTACCCTCTTTTCTCTCTTCTTTCCCTCTCTCTTCTCCTGCCCCTTCCCTCTCCCTTCCTCTCTCTTTTCCTCCTTCATCTCTTTCTTCTCCCTCTCTCTTCTTTCCCTCCTCCACCTCTTCTTTTCTCACCCTTCCTGGTAAAGATAAGAAGTGACATGCTTTCCAGGCATAGTGAAAAATACTCCTAGGCAGGAGAGAGTACTGAGTCTGGGGACTGGTTAGTTGTCTCATCTGACTATAACCTAGAGCAATGATGTCAAAGTCAAAAAGAAAAAAGGGGGTGCTAACCTATACATAAGGATCCTTTACAGGCTCATATTATCTTAGAAAAATGGATAGTAGTATTATCTATATTCTACTATGTTTTTATTTATTCTGCTAAATCTTTTCCAATTGTATTTTATTCCGGTTGATCTATACTCCGAAGTGATGCAGACTGGAACATGTGTTCAATCTGGGGAGATAAAGTTGGGAAACATGATGGGAGCCAGATTATGGAAGGCCTTGGAGCCCAGGCTAAAGAGTCTGTATTTTCTCCTCTTGACAGTGAGAAACTAAAGGATTTTGAGCAGGGCAATGACATGGTCAAACTTAAGCATTAGGAAATTTATTTTGACAGTTACTTTGGAAAATTGTTTGGAGAAGGAATAAACTGGGGGGGAAAATGGAAGGGTTATTAACAGAAGTCTAGGTGAGGGCCTGTACCAAGGTGGAGAGAAGGGAATAGTAAGAAAGTAGATAATAATAAAATGATAATAATAATAACAAAAATACTTTTCCTACCCATGTAGAATCCTAGAGTTGAAGGGACCTGAGAAGTCACCTAGTCTCCAGCCCTTTTATTTTTATAGATCAGGCAAAACTGAAACCCAGAGAAGTTAAGAGTCTTGGTCAAGGTCATATAGTAAGTAACTGACAGAGATTAGATTTGAAACCTCTTTCTCTGGTTTCTAAGCCAGTGCTCTTTCCACTGTACCATGGTACCTTTAAATCACTAGACCTATCTGGCACTCAGTGTACCCATTTGTAAAGTAAGGAGTGACAGTTCCTCTATCAAATGGGATTTGTTTTCAGGATCAACAGAGGTAGTGTGTAGTAAAGTCATTTTTTAAAAAAAAATCTTATTTTATTTTCAATTCAAGCAAATTCAGAACAAAACAAGCATTTCCATTACATGATACAATTAAAAAGATGACTTACACATGAAACTGCAAATCTGCCATGTACAATTTGCTATTCCTTCTAAGTCTAAAACAAAGTTACCATGTAAATTTCTTTTTTTCTGTTTTTTTCTTCCTTTCCCCTTCACCCTAGAGATGGCTACCATTAGACAAAGATAGATACATATGTGAAAAATTATTCTATACATATTTCTATTTATCAGTTCTTTCTCTAGATACAGATAATATTTCTTTCATATGTCCTTCATTTTTAATTTGTGTATTTAGAATAATCAAAATGACTTATTTGTTCCAAGTCTTCCTTAAAATAGTATTATTGTTACACGTCCTCTTGGCTCTGCTCACTTTGCTCTTCATCACTTTGTGCAAGTCTTTTCTTGCCTTTCTAAGATCATTGAGCTCATTGTGTCTTCTGGCCCAGTAATATTCCATTAAAGCCACTTTAAAATGGCAAAATATTATGAAAATGTATCATACTATCATTTCTAGCCACATGAAAATGGGGATAAATACCAGTAGAATTCTGGCATTGTGAACAAAATTATCAGCTACTGGTACTAGACTATTTCAAATTCTTCAGACTTTTTTTTTCTGAGAGTGTTAATAAGTGCTAAATCAGCATCATTAAGGAGAGTAAAGTTTGCTCATTAAGGTCTATAGTGAATTTGATGAGTAAGATCCTTAGAAAAGAAAGTACTTTCTTAGAGAAGAATATAATGACAATTTTTTAAAAAGTAGTTCCTTTGCAAATTGTACAACCAGCAACTTGCTTTTAAAAAATTCATGTAAATTTTGTGTGCACTAAGCCATAGAAATTTAATTTGGGTTATTTTAAAAGAGAAGGAGGATTGTCATGAGGTAATATATTATTTTACTAAAGTCATTTTTATCCAAATTTCTCAAATAACTTGTTTCTATTTATTCATCTGAGCCAGACCTGTGATTTAAGAAGCTCTGAGTGGAGACAACCTCTACCCATGCAGGTCGAAATGTTCCCTGGAAATGAGAGTCTTAAAAGAATCATGGGCACAAAGCCAGTATATCACAAGTAGTACTGAACCCAGGCCTTCCTGACTCCAATGCAAACTGTTCATCCTCCCTGCCATGAGGTCTCTGATTTATTCATTCATTTCCTAATTAAATCTTGCAATATCCTATTTAAATATATTGGAAGTATTTTTCCTACCACAAACCTTAGTAAAGGTTATCTTGGTTGCTTTAATTGGTATGCCTTCTTCTTCCTCCTCAAACTATTCTATACAGAATTATCTGGGCAAGTTGTATCCCATCTAACACATGGATTCAGTCTGTGTTTGTGTCACTAATATCTGGCTTAACGCTTTACATGGTAGACACTAAACAGCTTTTGGATTTGAATGATTTGGCTATTAAAAGTCAAAGGTGAAGAAAATAAAATCATAGGTTATTAGAGCTAGAAAGGACTTTAAAGATAATATATATTAACAAGCAAACTCAGATATTCAAATACAGTTATCCCTTTCACACTGGGAAGTTTAGGGGTAAAGTGCCCCCACAATCAGGAAAACCTATGTAAAATGCAGTAGCCTTTGTCATCTGCTGGCTTTCATACTCTGTAACAAGTTTTAATTTTTTACTTATTTTATCTTTAAAAAAGAAATTTTGCATATTTATGGTATTAAAAGATAAATGTATTGATGTTATAGAATACTATACATATATTTTATGCATTTCTGAGTTTCTAAACTTATTCTGTGTTGTCTGCCAGCCTTTGCACGTTGTCTGCGGCTTGCACAAAACTCCCCCAAAATTTCCATTTAATTTCATGTGCTGACTTGCAATATATTGAAACCAAGATGGAGAAAGTCAAGATGAGGAAGGGATAACTGTAATAATTAATTTGACATAAACTGCTAAAATAGAAAAAAAGTTCTTAATATCTAAATCAGGAAGAGAAAAAATAGTCTTTTAACCTCTTCTGGCTTATGAGGCCATTTTGTACTTTAACACAAAGCTGGCAGGCAAGTTTGAGTTAGGCAATAAATGACAAGCCACAGTTAGCCAATGAGGGAGGAGAGGGACACACTCAAAAGTAGAGGTCAAAGTGTAGTGTACACTACAGGAGAAAGAATACTCATGTTATATTAAGGGCACCTAGGTGGTACAGTGGATAGAATCCCAGGTCTAGAATCAAGAAGACCTGAGTTCAAATCCAGCCTCAGACATTTACTAGCTATGTGACCCTAAGCAAGTCACTTAACCTCTGTTTGCCTTAGTTTCCTCATCTGGACAATGGGGATAATAATAACACCTACCTTACAGAGTTGCTGTGAGGATCAAATGAAATCATATTTATAAAACACTTGCCACAATGCCTGGTACATAGTAGGTGGTATGGAAATGCTAGCTATGATGATAATGACAATGACCCTGAGTGATCAAAAAATATGTAATACTCAATGTATAAAAGCAGACAATCATATAATAGATTGCAATAACAAAAACTTCCTGAAGTCTTCCAAAGAATTCCATCTCCTTTAACCCCTAGCAATATCAGGTTGGAGAATCTCTGGCCTCGAGGACACATGTGGCCCTCTAGGTCCTCAAGTGTGGCCATTTGACTTTAACAAACAAATCACCCTAATGAAAAGGATTTGTTCTGTAAAACTTGGACTCAATCAAAAAGCCTCACCCAAGGACCTAGAAGGCCACATGTGGTCTTGAGGCTGCAGATTCCTCACCTCTGCCTTAGCTATTTTTCGGTGTGGAGTGTTTGGGGCAAATCATAACCCACACTCCCACTGGTGCATCACCTTGTTCACAGTCTGTGCAAGAGCAATAAATCCTAGAGGAAGGCATTTACTTAAAACATAAAAATAATAATAAAAAAACAAGACTGGAATAATCTTTAAGTAGAGCCATCTTTGGGGACAATGTGTGCAATCCTTAATAAGTTTCAGAGGACTTATAATCTAATTCCCTCCTACCCACTCAATCCCTACTAACCCATCCTGTATATTGGAGGTAGCTAACATAGCTGCTTCAAAACTTAAAAGCTCAGGGGTTTAAAAGAAAATACAGAGCCTCCAATGCCTTCTGCTCATGGAGGCCTGCAGAAGCCTTGAAGTACATTGAAGATTTTCATGTTTCTTACCTTGACTCTGATGTTGGCAGTATGCCTCTCAGATTCCTAGGTTCAGAGAAGTTATCTGTGGATATGCCTCAAGGCTCTCCCTACTCCAACCTCAGCCTCTAGCTTGCTTACTTTTCCTTCTCTTCTTTGTTTCTTAAACCTGCCAAGTACCAGAAGATATCCCTCCAAAGTATCCTCATGCTAAAGTACCACTACTCTTGTCCATTTTCTCCTCTTTTATTGGAATCAGAATTGTATGTGCACTTGCCAAATCCTAGGGTACTTCTCCGTGATCTTTCAAATGTTACTGACGGTAACTAAACAATCATATCATTTTCTTTCAGCACCCGCAAAATGTTAATCAGTTATTGTTCGGTCACATCTGACTCTTTGAGTCCCCACTTGAAGTTTTCTTGGCAAAGATAATGGAGTGGTTTGCCATTTTCTTCTCCAGCTCATTTTTTACAGATGAGAAAAATGAGGCAAACAGGGTTAAGTGACCTGTCCAGGGTCATACAGCTAATAAGTATCTGAGCCAGATTTGAACTCAGGAAAAAGAGGTTTCCTGACTTCAGGCCCTGCACTCTGTGCTCTATGACACCATGTAGCCACCCAAAAGACACAAGTAGTAGAACACAAAACTAGGTGTTTGGATCCTAAAATCAATGCTATCAACTAATATACTAATTTCTATTGTGGCCTTTTTTAGTCTAAAGGTCATTCTTCTTGACAAGGAAAACAGAAGCAGTGTAAGGATTTGGTCCTACTGTGTTCTGTCCTCTGATTAAGTAGTCTTCCCTCTTGTCTGAGACTCTTCTTTCCTCCAAGATATTAAAAATCAAAATAAGACAAAAAACCCAAACCAACCTTTTTGCTGTACTTCATTTTTCTTTCCAACTTCAGTTCACTCTGAACTTGAGCATTCCTGACACTGTCCATACAGGGCTCTGGCCCTGGAGCACTGCAGTAGTATAAGCAGCATATGAGAAACATCTGAAATTTAAAAATTTGTATATCCTGCTAGGGCATTCAATTACAAAACTTGAGGGCTGAATCTGTGAAATATAGTAGTTGGATGATAACATCTCTAAGGTGATTTAAAGCTTTACCATTCTATGATCCTATGGTGGCATCTGGAAAAGCCTTTGAAATGACTGGGAAGAAAACAGTGTTATGAAAAAGACAATAATTACAAAGACATTGAGGTAGTTTGGCTCTCCAGGAGGGCTCCTCAAGTGACAACACCTGGTAGCCACCTAGCAGTTTAATCACAAACTCTACCAGAACATGAATCCCTCTACAACTTGTCCAAGAAGAGGTCTATCTCAATACCGTCCCTGACTGAGAATGCACCCCTCGCTCCCCTCCATTCTATTCTGTTTTACAGACTTAATTGTCAGGAGTTTAGGGTCCCGTGCCGTACTTTGAAAATAGCTGAAAGGGAAGAGTGGCACCTAGATGGGGCAGTGAATACAGCACTGGAATTGGGAAGACTCATTTTCATGAGTTCAAATCCAGCTTCAGACACTTAATAGCTCTGTAACCCTGGGCAAGTTACTTAAATTCTGTTTGCCTCAGTTTCCTCATTTGTAAAATGAACTGGAGAAGGAAATGGCAAACTTTTCCTATATCTCTGCCAAAGAAAACCTAAATGGGATCACAAAGGGTCGGACATGACTGAACAACAAAAAAACTAAGCTAATATATGTATATATATATAAAACATTTACCAAGTGTCAGACACTGGTTTAAGCACTTTACAGTTTTTATTTCATTTGGTCCTCTCAACAACCCTGGGAAGTAGGTCCTATTATTATCCTCTTTTTCCAGATGAAGAAACTGAGGCAAACAGAGGTTAAGTAACTTGATCAGGGTCCCAGAGGTCATACCTGACATCAGATCTGAACTCTAGTCTTCCTGACTCCAGAACCAGCACCCCAGTCTGAGGATACAAGTTCAAATCTTGCTTCTGATACTACCCATAGGACATCAGGCAAGTCACTTTGCCTACACTGGCCTCAGTTTCCTCATTGTAAAACAAGGTTACAACTCTAAATCAGTGATCCTATAATAGGATCCTAAGGTACCAGCTGTGTGACCTCAGGCAAGCCACTTAACCTCTTTGCCTCAGTTTCCTCATCTGTAAAATGAGTTGGAGAAGGAAATGGCAAACCACTCCAGTATTTCTGCCAAGAAAACCCAAAATAGGGTCGCAAAGAGTCAGATGTGATTGAACAACAAAAAAAGTATCTTTCATATCTTTCTTTTCTGTCTAATTGACCCTACAACAGGGAAAGCCTTTATTTTACCCTCATGGATAATGCATAAGACTCAGGGGACTCAAAGGAACCCCATATAGAGATACAGAAAAAACAGAACACTCAAAGAGCTCATCCTCTCCCTCTAGAAGGGAATTGAATTTGGGACTGCTATCAGAGCAATATGATGTCATTTTGGGTAGTCTCCTTTCCCAGACTACCCTATGGTTTAAATCCTCTTAAATGGTAAACAAACTTGGAAGGTTCCTGAACAAACAAGCACCTTCTTATTGGGCCTGCAGCTTACCCTTCAAATCAGTATTACCTTAGGGGAACAGTTTATAATCAGACCAGTGTAGTTGTCATAATAACCTTTTGTATTGCTAGCTACAAAAGAGAGATGAGATATTCTTAGACAGTGCTCTATGGAGACCCATTTTAGCTCTTTCTGAAATGTAACAGTATTTACTTAATTCAGTGACAGAATTCTCACACCTGCTGATCTGTGTGAACCTCATGCTACACTCGTTATCGTTTTGGACCGGTCTTAAAAGAGTCAATGACTTGCAGTTTTCAAAGCCAATTATCCAAGTTACCTTATTCTTGTGTCCCTTCAGGGCAATTTCACGAGCTATTATTCATCTTGAGCTTCCCACAAGGCAAAAATTCAATTAAAACTAACTCAATGCAATACCTAAAGAAGCATCCATTCCCAAACACCTGTAGCTAAAGGGGATAACTTAACTTTTTGTTTCCATTTTTTCCATCTTTTCCTTGCCAATTTATTTTTTTAAAACAGTAGCTAGGCCCTAAGCCATACACATCATAATACTGTATATTTAGCTTTGGGAATCAAATGGAAAAGGATCTCACAAGGTTATGGTATGTCATTATTATCAGAAAAGCATAGAATTGGGATGGACGATAAAAGTCATTTAGTCAGTGATTTCAGTGATGCATGATATTTTGTTAACGTGTTCGGGGTTTTCTTGGTAAAGATACCGGAGTGGTTTGCCATTTCCTTCTCCAGCTCATTTTACAGATGAGGAAACTGAGGCAAACAGGGTAAAGTGACTTGCTCAGGGTCACACAGTTAGTGAGTATCTGAGGCCAGATTTGAACTCCGAAAGATGACTCTTTCTGACTCTAGATCTCCACTGAATCACCCAGGTACCCTCATTTAGTCACAGGATCACAAATTTAAAGTTGGAAGATACTCTGGCCTCTGGCCATGTGGTGCAACCTCATCATTTTCTAGGTTTAGAAACCTCAAACTTGAGAGTTTTGGGACTGGTAAGGTGGCACAGGTAGGAAATGGCAGAACTGAGATTCAAGATTAAATCAACCTCTGCTATCAAATCCAGTCTTTTTGAGTTTGCCATCTTGTCTTCCAAGAGTGATGAAGGAACCTAGGCCAAAGGAGGAAAAAGGAACTTCTGAAAGCTCAGGTAGTCAATTTGAAGGCAACCCAAGGACAGAACCAGTCTTTTGCCTCCCATTCTTGTCTCCTCTCCTCCTTACTGCTACTTCTCTAACAAGCTGGACACCAGGGAATCTCAGCTGAGCCTGATACTTTTCATAGCTTCTCAGGCTATGTAAAATAGCCTGGTGTCTACTGAGTACCTTCACTGACTCCTAGTCTCTCCAGGTGAAAGTGTTTTTCTGTTGAGGGTACCTTGGTGAGGAGCCTCCCCAGGCTTTGCAGACACAGCTTCTCATTTATATCCCTTCCAGCTGGGCAGAAATAAGCAGAGAATGAATGAATGAATTAATTAATTAATGGTTACTTATTAAGCACTTACAGTGTGCCAAGCACTGGAGATACAATTCCAAAAGCAAAGACAATCCTTGCTCCCAAGGAACTTAAATTCTAATAGGGAAAGAACACTCAAAGGGGAAGTGTGGCCAAGGTAAAGTAATTTGTTTTAGAAAGTTACAGAAATAGTGAGTAAGCTGTAGGGAAGTAAATTGATATATGCCATCCTGGAACAAGGGCAGTTGATTTAATTGTGGTTTATGATTCCAGAACTGGAAAGCAGGAAGACTGCAGCTTTTGCTAAACTACCTAGTCTCAGAGAACCCAGGGTCATGATGAGGCATTAGAGAAGGAATTTAGTGTAATTTTTTTCTAGTTGTCATCTCTGTGTTGATGATTCTCAGGTGTACTTATTCACCTTTCACCTCTCTCCTAATCTCCAGACATATCTCCAACTGCCTACTGGGCATCTCCAACTGGAAGTCCTGTAGATGTTTCAAACTCAGCATGTTCAAAATTGAATTCATTATCTTTCCCTGAAGACCCCTCCCCCTTCTATCCTCCTGATTACAATCTAAGGCACTACCATCCTACCAGTCCCCTAGGCTCACTACCTAGGTGCCATCTTTGATTCCCTTTTCTCTTACTCTCCATATTCAATCTGCTGTCAAAGACTATCATTCACCTTTATAACATATCTTGAATATACCTCCTTCTTTCCTCTGATTCTGCAACTATCCCAGTGCAGGCCCTCATCCCCTCACAGACTATTGCAATAGTTCCAAAATTGATCTCCCTGATTCAAATTTCTCCTTACTCCAGTCCATCCTCAACTCAGCTGTCAAACTAACCTTTCTGAAGGGCAGGTCTGACTGCATCACTCTCTACCTGCCCCCCCCCTCCCAATTCAATAAACTCTAGAGGCTCCCTATGACTTGCAAGATAAAATGTAAAATCCTCTGGCATCCAAAGTCCTTCATAACCTTGTCTCCTTCCTACTTTTTCAGTCTTCTCACACCTTCCTTCTTCCCCTCAAAGTACTGTGCTGTCCAGTGACACTGGCTTCCTTGCTATTCCTGCAACAAGACTCTCCATGTCCCACCTCAGTGTATTTTGCACTTGCCACCCTGTCTCTCATTCCCCTCCCATCCCCCTAGCCCTCTACCTCCCTCCCTCCCATGCCTTCTTGCTCTTCTCTGCCTTGTTGTTATTGTTCGTCTTTCATTTTCAAAGAAGATCAGTGGCATTATGGGTGATGTCTTGACTTGCACATTAATTGGATTTAAGTGAAATAGCAGTTGCACAAAGCTGTCCCCCACACTCTCTCTTCCACAGTCATCAAAGTCCAGTGGCTGGGCAAAGGTCAAGAAGGCTGGCAATGACCTAGACTGCAGTGGATGACCTTGGTATCTTCCATGTCTGACCAAGCTCTAAGTGCCCCACAGCACCTGCTTCACCCTCCTTCATTTCTGTTGGTACAAATTGTTCTCATCTGTCCATTCCTCTGGGAGAATCACTTGACTGCCTTCAAGTTCCAGCAAAAATCTCACCTTCTACACAGAGCCATCCCCTATAAAGCTAGAGATTTTCTCTGTTGCTTATTTCCAATTTATCCTGAATAGATCTTGTTTGTGCAGAGTTGTTTGCATGTTATCTCCCCCATTGGTTCCACAAGGAAAGAGGGTGATATTTTGCCTGTCCTCGCCATTTCAGTACAGTGGATGGCACATAGTGAATGCTTGATAAGTGCTTTTTGATGACTTTTTAAAATCCTAAAGACATGAGAATATGCATTTATGTAAGAAAGATTTACTCCAAGTATGAGGAATTTCTTTCACATGGATAGATTCAGACTATGAAAGCTGGAAAGGACCTTCATGATCATCTAATACAAACTCCTCATTTTATAAATGAGGAAAATACAGAGCTGAAGGGATCTGCCACAAGGTCACATGGTTGGGGGTTCCACTTGGGGCAAGAGAGAAGAGTTGTTGTTGTTGTGTTCATCCTTGGTTGTTGAAGAAGACCACACCATCAGAGAAATGATGACATGACTTGCATTTGACTTTGTTTTGAGTGAGGGAGGGCTGTGCAGGTCACCAGCCTTACTTCTCCAGCACCATCTGAATTCAGTGATCAGATATTCCTCAGGATGACTGGAGATGACCCAGGATGCACTGGGAGACCTTGGCCCCTTTAGACCAAGGTCTATGCAGGTAGTCACTTATGGGTAAGACCCATTCATTGAAGAGGCCTGTTTAAGAAGTAGCCAGGGTGGGGCAGAGCCAAGATGGTGGAGTAGAAACACACAAATATGCTAGCTCCAAACCCACAGCCCATGAAATATCTGTAGAAAAGAGCTGCCAATAAATGCAGGAGCAGGAGAAGCCACAGAACAGCAGAGCGGATGAGATTTCTGTTCCAGAGAGCCTGAAAACCTCTTGCAAAAGGTTCTTCGTGCTGTGGACGCGGAGCAGAGCCCAGCCCTGCCACCCAGTGCCGAGAGGAGCAGATCTGAGCAGGTTTCAGGGACAGAATCTCCAGCAGCCGCGCAGGTCCCTCCACCCACAGGTGACAAGGGTTGATGAGAGGGTCTCCTCGGTGGGTCGAGAGGGGAGTGGGGAGCCCCCATGACTCAGGTCCCCTCGGGAGGCAACAGTGGAGGTGGGAGCAGACCAGGGCTCCCCAAGCAGGCAGGAGCCTGGATCCATTGTTGAAGGTCTCTGCATAAACCCCCTGAGGGAACTGAGCCTCTGAGGCAGCCCTGCCCCAACCTGGGCAGCTGAACTTGATCTCACACTGAATAGCAGCCCTGCCCCCACCCAAAGCCCTGAGGCTGGGAAGCAGCATTTGAGTCTCAGACCCCAAGTGCTGGCTGGGAGGATCTGGAGGCGAGGTGGGTGTGAGGAGAATATTCAGAGGTCAAGTCACTGGCTGGGAAAATGCCCAGAAAAGGGAACAAAACCAAGACTATAGAGGGTTACTTTCTTGGTGAACAGGTTTCTTCTCCCTTCCTTTCTGATGAGGAAGAGCGGTGCTCACCATCAGGGAAAGACACGGAAGTCAGGGCTTCTGTATCCCAGCCCACTCAATGGGATCAGACCATGGAAAAGCTCAAAAAGAGCTCAGAAAATTTTGAAAATTATGTTAGAGAGGTGGAGGAAAAACTGGGAAGAGCAATGAAAGACATGCAAGCAAAGTATGAACAGCAGGTCAGCAGCCTGCTAAAGGAGACCTCAAAAAATGCTGAACAAAATAACACCCTGAAAAATAGGCTAACTCAATTGGCAAAGGAGGTTCAAGAAGCCAATGAGGAGAAGAATGCTTTCAAAAGCAGAATTAGCCAAATGGAAAAGGAGATTCAAAAGCTCACTGAAGAAAATAGTTCTTTCAAAATTAGAATGGAACAGATGGAGGCTAATGACTTTATGAGAAACCAAGAAATCACAAAACAAAACCAAAAGAATGAAAAAATGGAAGATAATGTGAAATATCTCACTGGAAAAACAACTGACCAGGAGAGACAATTTAAAAATTATGGGCCTACCTGAAAGCCATGATCCAAAAAAAGGCCTAGACATCATCTTTCATGAAATTATCAAGGAAAACTGCCCTAATATTCTAGAACCAGAGGGCAAAATAAATATTGAAAGAATCCACCGATCACCACCTGAAAAAGATCCAAAAAGAGAAACTCCTAGGAATATTGTGGCCAAATTCCAGAATTCCCAAGTCAAGGAGAAAATATTGCAAGCAGCTAGAAGGAAACAAGTCAAGTATTGTGGAAATACAATCAGGATAACACAAGATATAGCAGCTTCTACATTAAGAGATCAAAGGGCATGGAATAGGATATTCCAGAAGTCAAAGGAACTAGGACTAAAATCAAGAATCACCTACCCAGCAAAACTGAGTATAACACTTCAGGGGAAAAATTGGTCTTTCAATGAAATAGAGGACTTTCAAGCATTCTTGATGAAAAAACCAGAGCTAAAAAGAAAATTTGACTTTCAAACACAAGAATGAAGAGAAGCATGAAAAGGTAAACAGCAAAGAGAAGTCATAAGGGACTTATAAAAGTTGAACTGTTTACATTCCTACATGGAAAGACAATATTAGTAACTCTTGAAACTATTCAGTATCTGGGTACTGGGTGGGATTAGACACACACACATGCACATGCACACACACATAGAGACAGAGTGCGCAGAGTGAATTGAATAGGATGGGATCATATCTTAAAAAAAAATGAAATCAAGCAGTGAGAGAGAAATATATGGGAGAAGAAAGGGAGAAATGGAATGGGGCAAATTATCTCTCATAAAAGAGGCAAGCAAAAGACTTTTTTAGTTTGGGGAAAAAGAGGGGAGGTGAGAGAAAAACATGAAGTTTACTCTCATCACATTCCACTAAAGGAAGGAATAAAATGCACAGTCATTTTGGTATGAAAACCTATCTTACAATACAGGAAAGTGGGGGATAAGGGGATAAACAGGGTGGGGGGGACGATGGAAGGGAGGGCATGGGGAGGAGGGTGCAATTTGAGGTCGACACTCATGGGGAGGGACAGGATCAAAAGAGAGAATAGAAGTAATTGGGGGCAGGATAGGATGGAGGGAAATATAGTTAGTCTTATACAACATGAGTATTATGGAAGTCATTTGCAAAACTACACAGATTTGGCCTATATTGAATTGCTTGCCTTCCAAAGGGAGGGGGTGGGGAGGGAGGGAGGAAAAGAAGTTGGAACTCAAAGTTTTAGGAACAACTGTCAAGTACTGTTCTTGCCGCTAGGAAATAAGAAATACAGGTAAAGGGGTATAGAAAGTTATTTGGCCCTACAGGACAGAGGAGAGGATGGAGACAAGGGCAGAGAAGAATGATGAAGGAGAGAGCAGATTGGTGATGGGGGCAATTGGAATGCTCGGTGTTTTGGGGTGGGGGGAGGGGACAAGGGGGGAGAAAATTTGGAGCCCAAAATTCTGTGAAAATGAATGTTAAAAGTTAAATAAATAAATAAATTTAAAATAAAAAAAAATAAAAAAAAAAGAAGAAGAAGTAGCCAGGGCATGGCCCCTTTAATGAGGCCAAGAAAAAGAAAGACATCAGGCTGGGAGGGAAACAGCAACAGTTACTACTGATAATCACTCACGCCAGGAGGGTCCAGAAGAGCCCTTAGGCAGGGACCCATTGGCATCCCAGCTTCAGAGTGCAGTGGGTGCAATGTTTTGGGAGAGGACAGGACAGGACAAAACAGGAGGAAAAGGAGGGGAGGGGAGGGGAGGACTCTAACCAGTAAAACGCAAGTTAACTGGGCATCTTCTGACCATCAAATTTACCTTTCTTTAGAGAGGAGAAGGAAGGGGAGGGGAAGACAGACAGGAGAGGAGGAGCTGAATTACCCAGAGAGAAGATGGGTAACAGCCAAAGAGGCATAAGTGTCTGGATCCCCAGTCACCCTAATGCCTTTGCTTCCTTAGGTGCCATTAAATGAAACTCAGTTTATTGGAAAGCTTTGGGATTGGAAAGTTTTGTAAAAATTGAAAAGAAGGATCTGAATATCTGTGAAGCTAGATAAAACATTTATTAAACATGCCAGGCACTGTTCCTGGGAATACAAATACAAACAAAAACCAAAAACAGTCCTTGCCTTCAAGAAGTATATATTCTAATAGGACAAGATAAAGGGAATTTATCAATTTATCAACAAGTTAAGACTTCCATACTTCAATGGATTGCAGATCTCAACAATATGAGTATGCCCTTTATTGATGCAGATCCTAGCATGTTATCGTCTACCCATCCTGTGACATTTTTATCTGTATTCTCCCATAAACCCTCTATAGTTTGCCTATCATCCTGAAGACCTTCTTCTAGATCTCCACACAGACTATGAATAACAATGGAGCGTGTGAAGCTACCCATCAATTATTCCCCCATCCTTGTTATGTGACCATTCCATCTTCAGTTTAGTTACACACCTCCTGGATAATGTGTCTTATATAATTTTTTCTGTCCACAATTTGTAATTCATTGCAATGTACACATCAGTCTCATCTGTTTCTGCATTGTTCCTTGGATGACCTTCATCTTAGTGCTTCTCAGACCATATTGTTCCATATCACATTTAGCATTGCTGGAGGAATATTGTTTGAAAAGATGGACCTTTGTTTCAGGTAGAAGCCAGTGAGTCCTTAAAAGTACTGAACAACTTGATTGTACTAGTTGATCTCTTGATTGCACTAATTTGATACCACCTTACATTCCTACTAGAGCTATTTTTTTAATGAAGAAACAAAGTTGAGTCATTTTTAAGATGACAGTTCTAACTAGGGCTTGTATAATGCAGTCTCTGATTCACCACCACTGACAGTATTTTTTTCAGGGACAAAGGATTGAAAGAGACAGAAATGGTACTGTGTGTGGTACAGGATATTCTAGCTTTTGGCCCAGTTTAAGGAAGAATCATTTCAAGGGCAGGATAGGCTTTCTAAGGTCAAGGTTACTGAGATGAATATGGAGGTAGGTAGGTAGGTAGATGATAGATGACAGATAGATAGATAGATAAATATAGATAGATAGATAGATAGATAGATATAGATAGATAGACAGATAGATAGACAGCATGAGAAATATTAAGTGATTACTACTCTTTGTACCAGGCACTGTGCCATGTTCTGGAGAGAAGAAAAAAACAAAGATTGTTCCAACTCAGCCAGGAGGACACAGTAGATAAAATGCTAGAGCCAGAGTCAGGAAGACCTAAATTCAGATCCTACCCCAGACACTTACTGATTTGGACACATTAATTATGTGATCCTGGGCAAGTCACTTAACATCTGTATGCCTCAGTTTTCTCATCTATGAAATGAGAATAATAATAGCACCTTTCTAGGGTTAGTCTGAGGATAAAATCTTATAATATTTGTAAAATATCATACAAATGCTAGCTATTATCATTATTTCTAATTTTTAAAATGATGAAAAGGAGAGCTGGAAAGGTGTATGTGTATGTGTGTGTGTGTATCAGTATGTGTGTGTGTGTGTGTGTGTGTGTGTGTGTGTGTGTTTGGGAGAGGGAGGAAGGGGACAGAAGTATCTAGGTGGAGACAAGGTGGCTGGTAAGGAAGAGAACACATCCACAGAGTGAACTGAGACATGATTAAGGAGAAGCATCTCTGGAGCCCTTCTTGAAACAGAGGTTGAAAAGAGAGTCACTAATAAAGAGAAAGGACCCTCGGGGAAGAGGTGATATAATACTTCACATATATCATCTTTTTTCACCTTCCCAACAATGCTGTAAGACAAGTATTGCAAGACTATTATCCACATTTTATAGATAAGGAAACTGAGGCTCAGGAAGATTAAACATGTAACCCAAGATCAGACAGTAAGCATCTGTGCCAGCCAGATGTGAACCTGGGTTAGCCAGTTTTCTATCATGCCAGACTTCCTCTCTCCAATCCATTTGTTCTACATTCTACAAATAATATAAGCTGCTGAAGGGGAAAAGGGCAAAAATTGCTTTAAAATAAAATTTGGAGAGACCAAGAGGCTTTTAATCTAGAGGCAGTTGGGTGGTGCAGTGGATAGAGTGCTGGGTTCTGAGTTCAAATCCTGCTTCAGATACTTACTAGTTGTGTGACCCTGAGCATGTCACTTGACTTCTGCCTCACTTTCTTCAACTCTAAAATAGGGATAATAATAGAATCTACCTCTCAGGTGATGATTAAATGAGGTAATAATTATAAAGTGTTTAGTATAGTGCCTGGTACATAGGCACTTAATAAATATTTCCCCTCTCCCCAATAATATAGGCAACTTTAAGCAACTATATGCAAAATAACTTTCACACCAGCAAGGAAATTCCAAAGCTAAGATGGTTGCTCTGGCAACAAAGGTGGGTTTTCTTCTCTTGTCAGTGAGCAACTACCTTATCCTGGAGGCCAGGAAGGTAGCTCAGTGGATAGAGTGCTGGGTCTGGAATTTGGTAAAATTCATCTCCTTGAGTTCAAATCTGACCCCAGATACTTATTAGCTGTGTGATCCTGGGCAAGTCACAATGCTGGTTGCCTCAGTTTCCTCATCTATTGAATGAGCTGGAGAAGGAAGTGGCAAAACACTGTAATATCTTTGCGAAGAAAATCCTCAAAGAGTCAGATATGACTGAACAACAACAACCTTGTTCTAGGGATTGAGGAAATGGGGGAGGTGGGAAGAACAGTAGATTTTGAACCATGAAGGAAAAAGGGAATAGGAAGGCTGGCTAAAGTTACTTTATCCTCCAGGAACAAAGAGGGAAAAGCAAAAGAGGGTCAGAGGTAGCATCAGTGGGAAGAGAGAGAGGGTGAACTAGCCAGAAACTGCTGCTATAGACTTGAGGGGGTGGGGAGAAGCAAGATTATGTGGGAATGTATACAATAGCTCTATCTTCCATCAGGGAACTAAAAATTAACATGACAACATGTGGGGAGAGTTGTGTTTGTCCTTCATTATCAAAGAGGACCATGGCATCAGGGAGATGATGACATGACTTGCAGTTGATTTTGATTTGAGTGAGGGAGGGCTGTGCAAGGTCACCAGCCTCACTTTCTCCTCCTGGGTCCAGGAGGAGATATTCATCAGAACAACTGGAGATGGCCCAGAATGCAATGGGAGACCTTGACCCTTTTAGGCTAAAGTCTTTTCAGGTTGTCACTTTGAGTGAGGTAATGCCCATTCAGTGAACAGGTCTCTTTAAGAAGTGATCAAAGGATGGCCACTTTAATAAAAAAAAAAAAAAAGAAAGAAAAGAAAAAATAATACCAGGAGGAGAAGACCCTCAGGGTTACTGGCCAAAAGAGAACTGTGGGGAGAGTGCATGTACAATGAATCTCCCAAAGCAAAGCTTTCCTGTATTCCCAGTAGAGATCTACATCCTGTTTCTTCCCTTCCCTCCACCCATTTCAACTCCCTCGTCCAACACTGGAGTCCACCAGCACCTGTACTTCCCCACTGTCTATTATGAGATCAAAAGAACTCACCCTACCACTCTAGCTTAGATAAAACCAGACTGAAAATTTTGTTGCAATTAGTCACACTTACTACCCTTCAGTGGAGTTTTTCTTCTTAAAGGGCAAGTTCCCTATGTCTCTCCCTTTAGAAAAAAAAAAAAAAGTAGAGACAAAACAGAGAAAGAAAATTATAGACCAATTTCCCTAATGAATATAGATGCAAAAATTTTAAATAAGATTTTAGCAAAACGAATACAGCATCTTATCACGAGATTAATACATTATGATCAGGTAGGATTCATACCAGGACTACAGGGCTGGTTCAATATTAGGAAAACTATTAGCATTATCGATCACATCAACAACAAAGCTAACAAAAACCACATGATTATCTCAATAGATGCAGAAAAAGCTTTTGACAAAATACAACATCCATTCCTACTAAAAACATTGGAGAACGTAGGAATAAAGGGAACTTTCCATAAAATAATAAGCAGTATCTATCTAAAACCTTCAGCAAGCATTATATGCAATGGAGATAAGCTAGATGCATTCCCAATAAGATCAGGGGTGAAACAAGGTTGTCCATTATCACCACTATTATTCAATATGGTACTAGAAATGTTAGCTGTAGCAATTAGACAAGATAAAGATATTCAAGGAATTAGAATAGCCAAAGAAGAAACTAAGTTATCACTCTTTGCAGATGATATGATGATTTACCTAGTGAATCCCAGAGATTCAAGTAAAAAATTACTTGAATTAATAAACAACTTTGGCAAAGTTGCAGGGTACAAAATAAACCCACACAAATCCTCTGCATTCCTATATATTAGCAACAAAGTTCAACAGCAAGAGATAGAAAGAGAAATCCCATTTAAAGTTAGGGTAGACAGTATAAAATACTTAGGAGTCTACCTGCCAAAACAAACCCAGGGACTATATGAACACAATTACAAGACACTTTTTGCACAAATAAAGTCAGATTTAAGTAAGTGGAAAAACATTAGTTGCTCATGGGTAGGCCGTGCTAATATAATAAAAATGACAATTCTACCCAAATTAATATACTTATTTAGTGCCATACCAATTAAACTATCAGACAATTACTTTCTAGAGCTGGATAAAATAATATCAAAATTCATTTGGAAAAACAAAAGGTCCAGAATATCAAAGGGACTAATGAAAAGAAATGCTTGGGAAGGTGGCCTAGCGCTACCAGACCTTAAACTGTACTATAAAGCAGCAATTATCAAAACCACTTGGTATTGGCTAAGAAACAGAGAGGTAGACAAGTGGAATAGACTTGGCACTCAAGATGCAGTAGGCAAGGAATATAGCAACCTTCTGTTTGATAAACCCAAGGACCCCAGCTTCTGGGATAAGAACTCATTGTTTGACAAAAATTGCTGGGAAAACTGGATAACAGTGTGGCGGAAATTAGGCATAGACCCATACCTGACACCGTACACAAGAATAAAGTCCAAATGGGTACATGATTTAGGTATAAAGATTGATACCATGAATAAACTGGAGAAGCAAGGAATAGTGTATTTATCAGATCTATGGAGAAGGGAAGAATTCTTTACTAAAGGAGAGATAGAATGCATTATGAAATGCAAAATGGATAACTTTGAGTACATTAAACTGAGAAGTTTTTGCACAACCAAACCCAATGCAACCAAAATCCGGAGGGATGTAGTAAATTGGGAAAAAATTTTTACAGCTAAGCTCGGGGATAAAGGCCTCATTTCTAGAATATATAGAGAACTGACCCAAATGTATAATCATACAAGTCATTCCCCAATGGATAAATGGTCAAAGGATATGAACAGGCAATTTTCAGAGGAAGAAATTAAAGCTATCTATAATCATATGAAAAAATGCTCTAAATCACTATTGGTTAGAGAGATGCAAATCAAAACAACTCTGAGGTACCACATCACACCTATAAGATTGGCAAACATGACAGAACAAGAAAATGATAAATGCTGGAGAGGATGTGGGAGAGTTGGAACACTAATTCATTGTTGGTGGAGCTGTGAGCGCATCCAACCATTCTGGAGAGCAATTTGGAACTATGCCCAAAGGGCTACAAAAATGTGCATACCCTTTGACCCAGCAATATCGCTACTAGGACTATATCCCCAAGAGATCATAAAAATGGGAAAGGGTCCCACATGTACAAAAATATTTATAGCAGCACTCTATGTAGTTGCCAAAAACTGGAAGTCAAGGGGATGTCCATCAATTGGGGAATGGCTGAATAAATTATGGTATATGAATGTAATGGAGTACTATTGTGCCATAAGAAATGATGAACAAGAAGACTTCAGAGAGGCCTGGAAGGACTTATATGACCTGATGCTGAGTGAAAGGAGCAGAACCAGGAGAACTTTATGCACAGCAACAACCACAGTGTGTGAGAGTTTTTTCTGGTAGACTTAGATTTTTGTAATAACACAAGAACTTCTGAAAAAAAAAAAAAATCCCAATGGTGGACCTCAAGGCAAAATGCCTTCCACACTCAGAGAGAGAAATATGGAAGTCACTCACATAATGTAGCAGATCATGTTTGTGTATGTGTATCTGTTTGTGTATCATGTTCTGATTTGTTATACGGATTCTTTCATTTATCTTAGTCTGACTACATAGCATGACTATAGTGAAAATATACTCAATAGGAAAGTATATGTAGAATCTATACAGAATTGTATGCAGTCGTGGGGAGGGAGGGAGGTAGTGGGGGGTGGGTGGGGAGGGATAAAATCGCAATTGTATGGCAGTGATTGTTAAACATTAAAAAAATAAAAAAATTAAAAAAAAAAAGTATGAGACACTAAGATGACACTGTGGAAAGTGCATTTGATTTGAAATCAGAAGACTTAGATTTAAACTCAAGCTCTGTTTATTGTCTCTTTGAACTCAAGGAAGTTACTTTCTCTTTGATGAATTCGTTTCCTTATCAGTAAAAAGAAATGGTTAGACTAATCTGCCTAAATCGTGTAAAATCATAGAATGGTAATAAATATGTATAGACTTATAATTTTTACGCACTTAATATGTATATAGATTTTAAAGTTAACATTTATATAGCCCTTAAGGTTTACATGGTATTTCATTGTCACATAAGGGCCATTGTTATCCATCTTTTATAGATGAAGAAACTGTGGCTGAGTGACTTGCTTAGCCTCATTCATCCAGGAAGTGACTGAGGCAGATTGTAGGCGCTGCACTTTATTCACTATGCCACCTAGTGAGGTGGCAGGTATCTCAGACAGTCACACAGCTAGGAGAGGCCTGGGGCAACCTAGTCCAATCCATATCTGGCCAAGAAATATTTTTTTTATTAAATTTTATTTTTCAAATAAAAACCTGCCTTCTCTCCCTCCCTCCTCCCATTCATATAAGTAAGCAAGAAAAACAAAATCTCTGTTACAGTCAAGCCAAGCAGATTTCTGCACTGGTGATCAAGAAATCTTGGTTACAATGCTCCCAAAAAAAGAGTGAAGGGAGCCTACTACCTCCTTCAGCAGTTCAGTCTAATTGTTTGGTCATTTTTCAATCACATTCAACTCTCTGTGACCCCATCTGGGGTTTTGTTGGCATAGATAATGGAGTGATTTACAATTTCCTTCTCCAGCTCATTTTACAGGCAAGGAGACTGAGACAAACAGGGTTAAGTGACTTGCCCAGGGTTACGCAGCTCGTGAGTCTTTGAGACCATATTTTAAAGCTAAAACTGCAGTTGAGAGGAACACTAGAAAGCAATTTATAACATGATCCCATCGTTTCTAGCTTTGACAATGATGCAAAATATGACAGATCTGGAGTCGAATGGTTTAGATCCAAATTCTGCCTTTACAGTCTACACTCGTGTTTAACCTTAGGCAGACTGATTACTCACACTCTCTGAATCTCCATTTTTTTAATTTACAAATTGAGGGTTGAACCAGGGTACCTTTGAGGTCTCTTCACGTCTAAATAGGTGATCCCATAGCAAAAACCAAAGTAAAATTACGAGGAGGGTATCACTTTCCCTCTAGCAGTCACAGCTTCAACTCTAAGTCTGATAAAAATAAAAGAATGAGGGAAGAAATGTATATGGGTTCTCCTAAATTTTTCTAATGTTTTATTACATATACTATGTGTATATATATTTATATATGTGAATATATATATACATACACAAATAGCATTTGTCTATTTTTAAATGAACTTATGTGGATTTCTGTTTTATTTTAACAAATGACAAAATGAATCAAAAAGAATCCTAGTAAATCCCAACATGTAAAGGACTTGAGTGTTCATTTAGTCCAGTTTTTCATTTTACAGTCAAGTAAAGAAAGGCCAAAAAGGTCAGCTGACTTCTCTAAGGTCATATAGGAAATAAGCAGAAGAGGCAGGATTCAAACTCAGACCTTCTGATTCTAAATCCAATACTCTTCCTGCTACATCACATAAACAGCCCTTTGTGGGGGATGAGGTCTATAACTTTTTCTCCCATGGAACATAATCTTTCTCAAATGCTCAAATATTCCTTATCTATCCACCCATCTATCTATCCATCCATCCATCTTTCTCACTATCTCTATCTAATCACTGGTGTATCATCTATCACTACCATCTAGTCATCTACATTATATAAAATGTATTAATAATTATTATATCTAATAGCTACTGAAATTATAGGTCTTTAAGATACTTTGTATCTTCATATCTTACTTCTTTTAATATAGCTACATATATTCAGATACTTTGTATCTGTATACACATATACACACATACCCACACACAATGTGAATTCAGGTCCTCCTGATTCTGGGTTATCCTCTTTATTACCATACCACCTGGTAGCTTCTAAAACGTCTCTTAAATAGTTTTTAAACTTTAAAGGGCTGTGTGTTACTGTAGCTTACTGTACTGTGATGTGTTTTTTTTTTAAGTTCTCTCACGTACATTCCCATTCTATTTCTTTCTAAGCCAAATTTTATCAGTCCCCGCCAGGCCCCATGGAATGGTGGCTAGAAGGCTGACCAAGTACTAATTCTGTGACCCTGGGCAGGTCACTTCACAACAAAGTGCCCCAGGCAGCTCTCCCCCAAACCGCTGATGATCAGTGCAGGGAGTACCCACAGCAGGAGTTCCCCATGCTGGTGAAGTCACAGTTGCAGACAAATTGTTTTCTGTTTATGTACAAGAACAGAACTCCACTATCCTGAGACTTGTACATATGGAGTGCTGTACCCAATTTTTTTGTTTGTTAGCTTGACCACTCTCTTTATGCATTCTTTTGCTGCAATAAGCTTGTTTCTATATCAGATGGAAAAGGATTTGTTGACTTTTATGTTCCTAATTTCAGTGGTTTAAGTAAAATTAGAATGATAGATTTAGAGTTGGAAGGGACCACAGAGGTCAGGTAGTGCAAACCCTCTCATTTTGTAGAACCGAAATGCAGAGAGACAGTAAATTGCCTAAAGTCAAAGAGGGAATAAACAAAAAGAGTTAGGATTTGAACTCAGGTCCCCCCACATGAGAGGCAGCTTTCTTTCCAATGCACGACAGCTAGATGATATTTCAGAGGCTGTTTTACAAATACTGGCATCCTATGAGTCTGAGCCCCAGCATTCAACTGAAATTTGACTTGGCTTCTAATGTGATGTTCCAGTCTCCTCTGGAAGAGCATCATTCCAGACCCCAGTGAAGAATTCTTCTTCCGTGTGTGTGTGTATGTGTGTGTGCATGTAGGGGAGGTTTGCATATCTCCTTCATGCTTTGTCCAGATCATGCATGTGTTGTTATTTAGAACAGTTGGCAAAATGAGTAAGTTTAGTGCAATTTTAACATCTTCTTCCATATGGCTGAGCATTTTTTTTGTTGCCCGTAATAGCTGGCACACTCTGTGGTTCCTCAATGTGTGGTGTTTATGAGAAAGAAAGAGAAAGTAAAGTCCAAATTCTAATATAGCCCCCCCCCCCACTTCCCACCCTGAAGACAATATCCTTTCCTACAGCTTTGTTTCCTTCACTTAAATTCTGAACGAAGATGCTCATTGGATTCAGAAAACATGTATTAAATCCCTACTGTGTATAAGGGGATTACAGGAATGAGATTAGACAGAACCTGAAATTAAAGCATGTGTACTAATAGGGAGGGAGACAAAACAAAAAAACACGTGAAGGATTACAATTGTTGTTGTTTTTCAGTCATTTTAGTCATGCCCAACTGTTTGTGACCCCATTTGGCAAGGATATTGGAGTAGTTTACCATTTCCTTCTCCAGAGGAGAAAACTTTTTTACAGAGGAGAAAACTGAGACAAATGGGGTTAAATGGCTTGCCCAGAGTCACACAACTGGTGAGTGTCTGAGGCTACATTTGAACTCAAGTCTTCCTGACACCAGTCCTGGGGTTCTATCCACTGTGTCACCTAGCTGCCCACAGGAGTGATTATAATACCAGGCAGACTACGATGAAAGACCAATGAAAGGTCCAGAAGAAATGGATGAAAAATTTGAGGAGGGAGTAATCACTTCCATCTGGGAAGACTTCCTGGAGATGGTAGCCTCTGATATAGGCCTTAATGTTAAGGGAGAATTTCAAAAGGCACAGATTGTGGGGAGTCCATGTCAAGCATAGGGGACAACATGGGCAAAGACATGGAGATAGGAGAAGGCAAGGCATGAAAAAGAGATTATAAATCATTAATTTTGGCACAGAAGATAATGTATGTGAAGGGGAATTATGTAAGAAAAGACTAGAAAAAAGGTAGATTGAAGCCAGATTAGGGAGGGCCTTCACGTAGGAGATAAAGAATTAGAATGTAATTCTATATGGTATTAGAATGTAAACTTGAGGATAGTAGCTGTTCCATTCTTTCTATTTTTTTTATCTCCAGTGTTCAATATAGTTTCCAGCATATAGTAGGTGATTAATAAATGCTTGCTGATTGATTGATCTGTTGGTTTAACCAATTATCAATAGACAGACACTAAAGACTTTTGAGTAGAACTGAAACATAATCAGGAAAATGACCCAGGAAGTAGATTAGAAGGGGGACACCCTTGAAGTAGGAAATTTATTAAAAGAGGCCGAAAGTGAGTGTACAAAAGAGCTAGCCTGGGAAAGCTCTGAAAGAACTGAAGTAATGAGACTGGCAATCAACAAGTGGGATAAATAGGGAGCAGAGGAGAGTATAGAAAGCACTATGAAATGGGGAGAGGGGAGGGAATATACTTTACTAACATGGTATATATTTGAAGATTTTAAGTGAGACCTGTCATTATTGTTTCTATGTTACCTTCTTTAATAACTATATCTTCCTCATTCTTTTCATGAGGGACTCTGTCAACAATACACAGTGCTTTACAAACAAAATTTCATTTGATCCTCACAGTAACTGTGGGAACTAGGTGCTATTATTACACCCATTGTGCAGGTGAGAAAACTCAGCTGACAGAAGTTCAGTGACTTGTCACGCAGCTAGTTTGCCGCTGAGGTTGAATCTGAACTCAATCTATCCTAATTATAGGACCAGGACTCTATCCATTATGCCACCTAGCTACCAACAATGTCAAAATGTCAAGAATATTCCTGAAGAATGAAACCCACAGAAGCAGTCTTTTTGATCCCTACATAAGAGCACAGTACTCAGTGCACTTAAAAAAATCCTCCTTAACGATCTTAGTTGTTCATCTGATGATTACCCGGGCCATCTCTAGCCTTCCTGATGAATATCAGGTCACTGGACCCAGATGGCTCAGGAGAAGAAAGTGAGGTTGGTGACCTTGCACAGCCCTCCCTCACTCAAATTAAAGTCAACTAAAAGTCATGTCATCATCTTGATGTCATGGTCCTCTTCGAGAATGACGGACAAACACAGTAACAATAACCAGATAAAAACCTGAAGTTAGTTTTGACTCAGAATACTTGACTTTATCTATGATGAACATCACTGAGGGTATAAATGGCTACGGTTACCATTTATCTAGTACTCTAATATATGAGTTCATGGTGTTGCTATAGGATTAGCGGGTAATATTGAGCGTCTGTACTCATTGTAGTACAGAAGTCTTAATTATTATTTATAATGTTGAATTTGTTAGAGCAAATCTAAGATTAGCCTAAGCAGGACATTTTTCGCCTTGGAGGTCATTATAAAAGTATGATGTCACAAAGAACTCTGGATTTGGAGTTAGGAAAAAATAGGATGTGATTCTCATTTCTAGAATTTATTATCTCTGTGGTCATAGATGAGGCTCTTGACCCCTCTGAGCCTCATCTATAAAACAGAGATAATAACAATAATTATAACATTTGTAACATAAAATAGGGACATAGACATATATTTTGTATGTATATGTACATGGATAATGTATATACATTATCTCATTCAATGCCTATGACTACAAGATATATCATAATTTTATGAAATAAACTCAGATAATGTTTTCATTAATTATTGTTATTAACTAGGTATTAAGTTCTGTTGGTATTCTTGAAATCTAGTACCTTCTAAATTCAGTACCATGGAGAAAAGCCAAATGCTCTCCCATAGTTATAACTGTTCTTTGACACTTCCCTGGGAATTTGAAAGAGTGGAGCATATGGGGATTTGATCCCAAAGAATCATGGATTTTGATGCTAGCAACCACCCTGTTGTAATTGAAAGTTTCAGTGTTTTTAGATCATCTAGAATCTGGGTCAGTCCTTTCTTTCTCTTGTAAACAACATGTGGCACCAGAAGTGAAAGATTAATTTTGGACTTTCCTGAACTATGGCTCTTAGGCAACACAGGAATAAAAAGAGAAAAGGAATTTTTTTTTCTTAAATGTACCTAGAAAGGACAGACAATGAGGCATCATGGTGAAGTATGAAAGAACAGTGGTTCTGTGGTTGTATTTGAACAATGGGTTCAAATCTTATCCCTGATGCTTATTACTTCTGTGCCCTTTGGCAAATCATTTAATCACCCTGTGCCTTAGTTTCCTCATCCCTAAAATGAGGAAGTTGGAGTAGATTGCCTCCAAGATCCCTTCCATTTACTATCTATTAGTTACTAACCCCATAGAATGAGATATTCCTCAGGTTGTAATTCACTTAAAAGGCTTTAATAATGAACTGGTCTCAGAAATTTGATAAATATTGCAATCTATAAAAATCTATTTTAAAAAATCCAAGAGGTTGGTAAGACATATATGTTGTTAACCACAGAGTAAAGAAACATTAAGGAAACTAATAGAAGATTTTTCCAGTGGTTGAAAGGCATTTAGGAAAATTGATTGACTTTCAGATCAGAGATCAAATTGTGGTAGGAATAAAAGTTGAAGATTAAAAAAAAATAAAATACAAAAAACCACAAAGTTAATGCTGTTGAAGATGATTAGAATTTTCCAAAGTTCCATTCCTACTTTCATAATTCTCTGATGTTTATCTCCACCTGGCATCCAACTAATTCCTTGAACTAAACACATTCCCAACGGAACTCATCAATTTACCCCACAAAATCATTACCTCCTAACATCTACCCTTTAATCTCATTAATCTTTGACCTTTCCCTTACTTCTTCCCTCACTTCCTTTTGCTAATCAGTTTCCAAGTGTTATAAATTCTACCATTTGTCTACTCAACAATAATTTTTTTAAAAAATACATTTACTAAGGATCTACTGTATGCATGACAGTGTGCTAAGTAATGGGATACAAAGGTGAAAAATACATAGTTCCTAACCTCAAAGATCTTATAATCTTTAAAAATACATTTTATTGATACTTTTGTTTTTATATCATCTACATTTCTCTCAGTGTCCCTTGCCCTTTTTAGTTATCCCATGCAATAAAGGATATTTTAAAGAAAAAGAACAAAAGAGAAAAATCAGTTAAAATACAATACTCAATACATCGAAAAAAATTGAAAACATACAGTCAACCATATGCATGGACCCAACACTTTTGCAAAAGAGTGGTGTGTCATATCTTTTCTTTGGGCCTATGCTAGTTTTCTGTAATTCTGCAACATACATTTTCTTTTTTTAAATAAGTTTTTTTTGATTTATTTGTTTTTTATGTTACCAAAATTTCCCCCAATTTTCCTCCAAAGGAATATCTCATATTCTAGGGTTTTTTTTAAGACAAAAAGAAAAAGAAGAGGCAAAAATAAAGCATAACTGATGAATATAAAAGCCTGAAATTTTGTGCAATGTGCAACACTTATACATTTCTTACTTCTGCAAAGGGGTGAGAATGTCTTCTTTTATCTCACCTATTGATTCTTACTTGCTCTTTGTAATTCAGCAGCATTCACTTTTGTTTTTTTTCTGCATGTGTATTTGGTTGTTCTTTCAATATACATCATTGTAATCATTATGTATACCATTTTCTTGGCTCTGTTTACTCTGCATCACTTCATGTCAGTCTTCCTGTGCTTCTCTATATTCTTCCTTTCTTATAGCAGAGTAATATTCCATTACAATCTTTTTACCACAATGTGTTTAACCATTTCCCAGTCGATGGGCATTTATTTTGTTTCCAATTCTTTGCTACCACAAAAAGTGCTGTTATAAATATTCTCACGTGTGACCTTTCTTCTTATCAATGAATGCTACAGGGTATTTTCCTCAAAGTAGAGTACTTTGATTGGCATAGCATTAATGCTATAAATTAACTTTCGTAGTATTGCCATTTTTATAATATTGACATGTCCCAGCCATGAGCACTAAATATTCCTCCAACTATGGAATACTTGCATCAATTCAATTACAAAGTGTTCTTTAAAGAGAATTATTTCCGTAAGAATAAGGAAGGAGTTCTTTCTAGGTATTGGTCTGGGAATGGAGTAGTGATCCTCTTCTTGCTACTAGTATAATTAAGTCACTTATCAGCCTTGCCTAGCCTATTGTTTAAGCCTTTTAACAAATCTTACCTCGAGGCTCCCCCTTCTGACTCTACTTTTCATTACCTCCTAGTTCTTCCTGAGCTCGACTCAGCAACACTCAGTGTCTATCTGTTGACTATCAGAAAATGTTTGTTTAATTTCAGCTAAATACTATAGAAGATGTTCCAAAGACTTAGTACGACAGTTTTCACACTCTGTATCTGAAATGGTTTCTTTGACTTCCTCTTAGATGTTTATGCAGAGATTTTCTGTGTGTCCAGATAAAAATATGAAAGTTTTTTTTTTCTCTTGTGATTCAAAATTCTTAATTGCTTGGAAATTTTACAGAAGGTCCTAATAAGAATGTACACTTATCAAGGTTGAGCTACTTCCAAGTCAATCAGGTTTTGACAGCAACTCTGGGAAATCTGAAAGGACAAATTCATTTTACACGTGTCTGTTATCACAATCTTTTTTTTTAAACATAAATATTTTAATAAAAACAATATTGAACATTTATACAACCACTTAAACTTGTTTAATAACCATTTATACTTGAATTCATTTCAATGACTAAAAAAATCATAACAAAAAAAATTCTCCATATGTATTATGAAGCAGCTAGGTAGCTCAGTGGATACGGTTTACTTAATTGGAGTCAGGAAGATTCATCTCATGAGTTCAAAACTGGCCTCAGACACTTACCAGTTGTATGACCCTGGACAAGTCATTTCACCATGTTTGCCTCAGTTTCCTCATCTGTAAAATGATCTGGAAAAGGAAATGACAAACCACTCCAGTATCTCTGCCAAAACAATCCCAAATGAGGTCATGAAGAGTCAGATACGACTGAAAATGACTGAACCACATTCTTACCCAACAACCCAGCTCTTCTCTCCCACTCTCCCTAGTGGAAGCATTCCCTTAAAATAACAAATATGTATAGTCAGGCAGAACAAACCAATGCACTAATCATGTCTGAGAATGCACATTTGATCCTGAATCTCTAGTCTCTCACCCCTCTGCCAAGGGGAAGAGGATTGGTTTCATCATAGGTATTTTTAATTCATGATTGACTATGGCTCTGAGCAGAGTCCAGAGTTCTTGCATAATTGTATCCCCTCACATTTCTGTTGTGGTCATCCCTAATGATCTGCTAACCTCACTATATATCAGGTCATACAAGCATCTCCATACTTCTCTAAATCTGTCATATTCCTCATTGCCTATGAAATGATAACATTCCATTACATTAACATACCACAGTTCATTCTATCATCTCCAACTATTGGACACCTATTTTGTTTCCAGTTCTTTGCTACAACAAAAAGTGTTGCTATAAATATTCTTCCACATATAGGTCTTTTCCCTCTGATCTACTATTAGGTACATGCCTTGTAGTAGTGTTACTGGGTTAAAGGGTATCTACAGCTTAGTGACTTTTTAGATATAATTCCAAATTATTTGCCAGAATGATTCAATTCATCATCATTACCTCTCTACCAGTTTAGTTTAATAATAATGATAAAAATAATAACTAGCATTTATAAAGTGTCAACTAAGTGCCAGACACTGTGTGTTAAGTTCTTTATAAACTATAATAAATATTATAGTTATATTTGTATATAAATATACCATAACATTATAAGTACATATTATAAAATTGTATTTAAATATATAAAATTATATTTCATAAATATACAAATTGTTATAAATAATTATTGTCATATTTCATCTTCAAACCAACCCAGGTTACTATTATTATACCCATTTAAGAGATGAGGAAGTTAAGTAAGTGACTTACCCAAAGTCATATAGATAGTGTTTGAGACCATATGTAGACTTCAATCTTCCTGAATCCAGGATTAGCACCCTATCTACTGTGCTACCCAGTTGCCTAAAGAGTTCTACAGCATTGTTTCACTATATCTTCTAGTGAGAAGTTTCTATTTCACCATGGAATGAAGAGAGGGGTACTCAACCGCTATGGAATAGGAACTGAGATTCCTGCGTGACTACAAAATGGACAGTGGCTTTCTTCTATATGGTGGATCTAGGTCAAGTAGTTGGGGAAGGTGCCTGAAGCAATGGAATATTGCTCCCATCACTACTGGGAAAAGATCATGTCCCTTCAAGAGCACAGACTATTCAGTTCTGTCTTTCTATCTCCAGTAGCTCACACAATGTCTGGCACATCATAGGAATTTCATAGATTTTTGTTGATTCATTGACCTAAAATAGGCTGTGCACTGGCCTGCCCTTGTGAATAATTTCAGTTTTTAAAACATGGCTGGCTGCTGGTGGAAGCTTCTGATAACTGGAGGAATTAACAGTTTTGTTTATACTGTTCAACAGTGTCTGCTCAGATTCTGTACCGTATCATGTGGAAATAGTGCTATATTGAGGGCCTTTAATTGCTTGGACTCTAAATGACAACCATTTAAATGTTGAAGACGTCTATTATGGTGTTCCTAAGGCTTCCCTTTTATAAGTAAATGCTCAAATTTCCTTAAATCAGTTTTCAAATGGCATACTTTTCAGACTCTTTCACCTCTGTAGTCACCTTCTAGGCCAGGAATTCTTAATCTAGAGTCCATGAACTTTTTTTTTTAATATCTTAATAACTGTTGTTGTTCAGCTATTTCCGTCATTTCTGGTTCTCTGGTACTCTATTTGGGGTTTTCTTGGCAAAGATACTGGAGTGTTTGCCGTTTCTTTCTCCACATCATTTTACATATGGGGAAACTGAGGCAAACAGGGTTAAGTGACTTACCCAGGGTCACACAGCTAGTAAGTGTTTGAGGTCAGATTTGAACTCAGGAAGAAGAGTCTTCCTAACTTCAGGCCCAGCCCTCTATCTACCGAGTCACCTAGTTTCCCCCTTGATAGCTTTATTTCAGTATAATTGGTTTCCTTTATAATTCTCTATGTTTCTCTGAGAAAGGGTACATAAGCTTCACCAGAACCAAAGGGGTCTATGACACAAAGAACATTAAAGGATCCCTGTTCTATATTGAACAAGTTTGTCCATATCCTTGTCTTGACACCCAAGACTATGTGAGTGACACCTAATTATGATATCCAAACTGCATACTATATTCCAAATAGAACCTGACCAAGATCACAAAAAGTAGAAAGATCGCCCTCCTTATTCTGGATACCATGGATCTATTTGTCACCCTAAAGTGGCATTTTGAGTTCTATTATTATGCTTTCCATTATTTACAGTCATGCTGTATCCCCAAGGGCAATGATTGTATCAGTGACAGATGGTTTGGGGCCATTAAAAGCACTGCACAATTTCTCAGGCTCAGTCTATCCAAATATTCTTCTTTCTCTCCTTTAACCTACGTCTAGCTCATTGTTTCTTCAAAGTGGCTGCAATTTGGCACGTTACTTATCCAGTTACATGTCATAATCTGGATAATATCTGTTTTCTATCTACTCTGGTTTTCCTTAGTTTAGTCAATCTTGACATTATGTGTGTGGATTTTGCTTAAGAAAACTTAATTCTGTGATGCATTCCAATTACAAATCTAGAATAGGCAGTGAGATGGCATTATGTATAGAGCAGTGAACTTAGAATCTGGATAATCCTGAGTTCGAATTCAACATCAGTTGTGTATCTCTGATCAAGTCACTTAACTTCTGTCTGCCTCAGTTTCCTCATCTGTAAAATGGGAATAATAACAGAACCTACCCCGCAGGATTATTGTGAGGATGAAAAATGAGAATATATTTTGTGAAATGTTTTATAAATGCTACCTAGCTACAGAAGTAGTGGTAATAGTAGCAATAGTGGTAGTAATAGCAGAATTTTTTCTGTACAAATGAGAGTTTGGAGAGTTTCATTTAAAAAAGCCTTTTTTGTTTTGATTTTATGTACTACACAATTCTATATTATTCAATTCTAAACTCATTTCAATTTTTAAAAAATTTTTATTTTCAGTTATAATTCTCTCCCTCCATTTAACCCCTCTCCTATTCTTTCAGAAGGTAAATTTTTTGAACTCTTACTATATTTAAGGCATTGTGCTAGGTGCTTGGGATGCAAAAAGAAAGAAAGAAAAAGAAAAAAGACAAACAATTCCTAACCTCCAGAGTCTTACATTCTACAGAGAAGATGGGACGTGTCCACAAGTAAGTAAATCAAAACCATGTTCAAAGTCCTAGAGGAGGGAAAGTACACTAGAAACTGAAGAATTAATAATAATAATAAAAACCTTCTGGAGGATGTAGTACCTCAGCTGTGCCTTGAAGGAGGCTACCAATCTATCTCCTTGCTTAAGCCCTCCCTGGATGTCAATCAACATTCAGTAACTTAATGAACAAAGTAACCTCCCTACTCTTGTCTACTGCAGGTTATATAATTTTGATACCCGCATCAGAGATACCTTGTCTAAGGAGAACCTCAGAGACTTCATTTTTGTGTACCAAGCCAGGCACTTTTTTGAAGTCAAACACAAAGGATCTTCTATCCTTTGTCATTTTCTGTCAATTGTGTGACCCTAAAGATGATCCCCTGTAAAGCCTGCTTACTCCCTACTCATTTTTTTCACCAAGAACATTCCGGACCATTATCATAATGATTTTGGAGAGACAAGAAAGTAGGCATATGGAACTAACCAAGTGTTCTGAGATTAAATTTGTTTTTGGCTGCCATGTTACACTATGGTATCTTTTGGTTTTGATGTCCCTTAAAATCCTTCAATTTTAAAAAAAATCTTTATTGAGTACCTACCATGTAAAAGGCACACGGATGGATAGAAGGGGGACAAAATTATCAGTGGATTTTCCACACATGTCCAATTTATGAACAGTTTGTGAGAATTATTGTCTATAGCACCTTCATAGACTTCATAGTTTTTTTTAAAAAATTTGTTTTCAAAGAAAACAACCCAGCATTTCAGTGAAATAGAAAGTGCCTGATAATATTAATCATGACTGAAGTCATTGCTGGGCATCATTCCACTAAGTCAGTTAAAGATTGGGGTGGGTGTAAGTGCCTGTTGGCTGATGAGAATGCTTTCCTTGTTGACCACGCTCAGGAAAGCTATCAGCAACTGCAATTTCCACCCTAGAATGACAAACTCTAAGTGTATGGGGAGATCTAGAATCCTGATAATTCTGACATTGGACTTTCTGTTCAAGCCTTTTTCCAGTGACACACTTGAAAGGCTAAGTGCCATGGGAGGGATTTGGGAGCCGAATGCCACTATCATTAGAGATGATGAAAGCAAAATTTCCCTGACCTCTTGGCTAAGAATAGTCCTATAGTCGGAGAGATGTAACTTCAACAGTGGTCATTCTCTTAATGACAGACAAGATGCATGAATGCTGTAATCCATGTTATTGCACTGAATCCTAATAGGCTCCGTCTTTCATGGGGAAATCTACTGAAGCTTGAAAACAAAAGTGGCTAGTGCACTGAGCTTCAGAATCAAGCCCTCCTCTTTTAAGGTATTCCCCCACCTTTTTTTAATTCCACCCCACTCTATATCTCTGCCTCCTTCCTTTCTCCCCAGGAAACTTTTCTGCCTTATAACCCTTTCCCTCAGGAGCTTAGTTGTTCTTGTTCGGTCACTTCACTCATATTCAAATCTGCAACACCATTTGGGGTTTTCTTGGCAGATACTAGAGTGGTCTGTCATTTCCTTCTCCAGTTCATTTTACAGATGAGGAAACTGAGGCAAACAGAATGAAGTGACTTGACCAAGGTCACACCGTTAGTAAGTGTCTGAGACCACATTTAAACTCAGGAAGTTGAGTCTTCTTGACTCATGAGAGGCACTCTATCCATTGTGCAGTCTAGCTACCCTGAACTACACATAAGATTGAATTGTTCCTGTATTTGAGGCAAGGGAAACATTGGCTTTACTGTATTGTAGTTTTCTTTCCTTTATTGGGGGGAAGGGAAAGTTAGTTTAATAGATTTAGACCTGGAAACATCCTCAAGTCCAACCTCCTCAAGATGAGGAAACTGAGGCTCAGATAGGTCAAGTGATTTGCCCAAGTGCACACAGGTAGTAAGAAACAAAGCTAAGATTCAAATACCCAGGTCCTCCAATTAAAAAATCCAATACTCATTCCACTGCACTACAGATGACCAATTTAAAAAATAAATAAAAGCAACCACCTCTAACTCTGGCCATGTTGTGGAAAAAACAGGCAGAGTCATTCATTTGCTAGTTCTAAAAGTGTGCAGCAAATTGTACAAGCTTTATCCTATAAAGCAGTGAGGTACTAAGAAGTGAATGAGACACACACTTTGGATATGGCCAAATATGGGAAATCGTTTGGTTTCCTTTGTTCCAGGGTTTCCCTACCCCATTACTCCCCACTACTCCCACCCATTCCCATACCCCAGGAGGTAGGAGAGTGAAAAGAAATAAATGGTTGATTCTTGAAAGAAAATAAATGCCTGATCATTGAAAAAAATTAAAAGTAAATCAAAGCCAAAAATTATCATGGAGTTTTACCCCATTATTCCATTGTTGGAAATAAACCCTGGAAGTCTTACAAAAAAAAAAATCATTTAAAAAGAGCCCCCTGTTCAGAGATGTTCCCAGCAGTATTTAAAATGCTGGAAGCAATCTATCGTCCTACAATGGAGGAATAGTTCACTGAACTGTGGTGCATTAATGTGCTGGAATACTACAATATGATTAAGATTGATGGATGTTAAGGAATAAAAAGAAATCCAGAAGGACCTCTATGAAATAATGTTAAGAAAAAGTGGAACTAGAAATAATTATGACCATATGAGAGGAACTTTGAATGAGAATGAATAAATAAACCAAAGAATCAGAAGGGAAGAAAAATGAGGAAATGGCTGAAAAATTGTTTGTACCCTATGAATTAAAATCAATTCATTTAGATTGCTATTACTAAGCAAAATAAAACATTCCATTAAAAAAAGACAGCCCACAGGAGTATGAGTGGAATAGATCCCAAATCCTCTATGAAATTGAAATTCTTCTAGGTTGGCTCAAGTAAGCCTGGGATTAGAAGCAATGAATGAACTTGATCCAGAATGTCCATTGGGTGAATCCTCAATTGACCTGAGGGCATGTTGAGGCGGTAGCCACCAGTGTCCAAGAGATCAGGAATTAGATAGAAGTATCTGGTCTGGGCTGGCTCTTAATCTAAAAAGAATTATGAAAGCTGAGTTGACCTTGGGGAAATTAAGTTCAACAGGTTAAAAAGTTTAGCTACTCAGTTGGGACTGAGTGGTCTTCTCCTATACACTTTTCCAATTACTTACACTTTTGCTTTTCTAGATTGGTACATTCTTTTGCCATCTGGAGTGTGCAATAGACAAGGACAAAAAGAAAAGAAAAAGCAGATGCTTAGACTCATACATGTAACCACTGTGGAAACAGCTGACAGAGGAAAGGTGATTAAGATTCCAGTGCCAATATTTCTGAAGTCAGGCAGTCAAGTAGACTCAAGGAGTGCAGTGCCTTAAATTGGAGTTTAGAAAGGACCAAAGTTTAGTATAGTTAGTAACGAGAAAGCCCAGGGAGTTAACCATCCCCCTTTCACACACACACACACACACACACACACACAATATATACAACACACACACACACAAACACACACACACCAGGTCATGTTCAAAGAAGAGCTGGAATCTCCAAAAAAAAAAAAACTAACCAAGATAAAAAACAAAACAAAACACTAAGCTTCGCTCAAAGTCTTCACATGCATAAGAATTTTAACCACCAACCAATAATAAGCACTTATTGGGTATCTACAATGTGTATTATGCTGTGCTAACTCCTAAAGGTACTAAGAAAACCAAAACCAGTCCCTGTCTTCAAGAAACTTCTAATGAAAAGACTTCCTATGAATAAGTATGTGCATACAAGATACGGAAAGGTAAGTTTACTTAAACTGAAAGTCAGTAGGTCAGTCAACAAACATTTAAAAACTACTTTAGGCACCGTACTAAGCTGGAGACAAAAAGGATAACAACAGTCTGCAAACACAGGAATGTCACATGCTAATGGAATGACTCATGAAGAAATTTCTAGAAAGATCCATGAAAAAGAGATTGGGAAAATGAGGGGACTGAAGGGTTGCTGAAATCACTTCTCCTCATGGCTGCCTAACCTTTTAATCACAGAAATCAAGATGGAAAAAAACACAGAGATCACTTTGCTTTACTCCTACCCAAAGAATGTATCCTCAACAATTTCTCCAACAAATGACCTATTTGAAGCTCTCCAGTGACCAAGAACTCATTCAATCTCCTACCTGGTTCCAGTCCCTTGTTCTGTTAGACAAGAATTATCGAGGAATTGAGCAAATCCTAAGCTGAGTCATGGTTTGGTATAATGGACCAAAAAAATCAGCCTCAGAGTCAAGAAGGCGTGGATTCAGTTCTGTACATACTTGCTCTAGATACTTAATTTCTCCATGGTCCAGATGGTTCTCTAGGGCCACAGTTGGCCTGTGCATGTAACTGTGTTGAGTAATTGTTGAGTTCATGTTGATCTGGAGGAAGAGAGAATGTCTTTGAAGGAAGTTCCCTAAATCAACACAACCACAAGTCTGCTCCCCTCCCACCATCTCTGCAAAATGTAAAACTAGCACTGCCAGGGTGTGATCCCCTGACTGCTTGTGGATCACACATTTTCAAAACAGCTCATGTAAAAGGTGTCTCTAAATGTACAGGTAGAATGTGAGCTATGACAGTCCGCATCTACTTCTAAGATAAAGTCAAAAGCAAGTATGATGGATAGGTTCAGACAGGAGTATATTACAGAACCATCAAACTTTAGAGGTGAAACCGACCTTAATCTTGTCCAAGTTCTTCATTTGACACATGAAACCAAAGCCCAGAATGAAATGACTTACTTACCCAAGGCCATACAGTCACAAGGGGGAGACCAGAAACTATAACCTCTATTTTAAGGAAGGCCTCAGAGCAGCTATCCCATTCTTCAGATTTAACTGCCAAGCCCCAATGGGCATATCCCCATTCCTCACTTTCCAACTCCCATTAGAATATAAGCTCCTGGAAAGTACGAACTGCTCTTCTTTTTGCTTGTATTTGTATCTCCAAAGCCTAGCACACTGCATGGCACACAGTAAGTGATCAATGAATACTTGTTGACTTGCCTACCACAGTTAAAAACTGACATTATAACATCACATTTATAAAAAGCTTTAAGGTTTGCAAATTATCTTTATGTTCAAAATATCATTTCAGCCTCACAAAAATCCCATGAATTAGATGCTATTATCTCTATTTTATAGATGAGGAAACTGAAGTTCAGAAAGGATGTGACATAGCTGGTGTTTAATGTACAGTTTGCACCCAGATCTTCATTACCCCAAGTCTTTCCCTACTTTCATTAGTCTAGGTCATCACCTTAATGTCACTGCCAAACTATGGCATTTAATTCTAAACAACAATCCGAGGATGACTGTTGAACAAAATTAAATATTGAAAAATAGACCAGGTAGTAAAATGAGTGCTACTAAGTATCCTTCTTGGCTAACATGTAAATAGTCTGCCTAAGGTTGTGACTTTGTCACTGTGAAAGCTTGAATATTATTAGCATCTTCTCCAGGAGACACATTAACATATTCATGAAACGTGGCCCTGTTTGCACTTACCTTGTCAAGGCAAAAAGATTATTTGTTCTAGTTATTAGTTCTCTCCAGTAAATGAAGATGTTTTTGAACTCATACACGAAAATGTTTCCATTTTCCATTTCAAAGATTAATTGACCTTGTAATCAGTCAACTAAATTTTCTTAATCCTTATCCTTAACAGAAATGTAAACACAATCCTGATACATGAATAGTAAAGCTGGGTAGATTAGGTGTCTGTCCCTGGGCGTGTTTCCCTTTGGGTCTATGACTGTCTTTCTCTTTGGGACCATCAGTGTGTTTGTGTCTTAATGTGGGTGTTGCCTTGGAGGATCTTGTGGACCAGACTTAGCTGCCAAGCCAGCTGAGATCTTGGGCACAGAGAACAGCAAAGAAAATTTGTTGTGATGAATCCTTGGCACAAGGTCAGTGAAGCCTGGCTTCTCTGGCAAAACTTTCTAAGGCATTTGTTCTTCTAGGACAAGTTGGGTTAGGGTCTAGAGGCTCCATAAGAAATCCCAGGACTGTGGTGCTATTACAGGCATGAACCAGATAACATTTGTTGCTTGGTTTCAATCAACCAATCGACAAACATTTATTAAGCTCCAGTGATGTTCCTGGCACTGTATTAGGGTGGGAAGGAAGTGATATAGGGACGAAGAAGGGCAAAAATAAAACTTCAGAAGTCTACATTTGATTTAATATTCACAGTATATCAAGACATCTGACTGAGTCAATCAATTTAATCTAATAGCTAGCTGGTTCAGATTAGAATAAATTAACATTCAAATAAGGTGGGGTTTTTTTGGCTGAATTAACAAGTCAATTTAATAAAAATGGTCTCTCTGGTAGCTTTATAGTATAGTATAGTATTTACTCCCCCTACCAAAAAAATAAAGCAGTTATCTCAAAAGTAACCCTCAATTTAGTGAACAAATTAGTTTCTACTATAATGATCCTCAAAAAATCATAGATTGAACACAAAAATAATCCTTTAGCTAAGATGGTTTAGTACATGTTAGAAATAGTGTATTTGCAGAAGAGCAATATGTCCAAATACAAGGATCCCTCAAATTAGAGTTTCAGGGAATGACTTAAACCTTAGCTCTCCTATTTACTTGTGTGACTTTAGGCAAATTGTTCAGTTTCTCTGGGCCTCAATTCTCTGTTCTGTAAAATTAGGGGGTTGGACTGAATCCCTTTCAATTAATCAGCAAGCATTTATGAAATGCTGCTACTTCCCAGGCACATAGCTAGGGTGCTAGGGATACAAAAAGAGTAAATGAAAGTCTCTACTTAAAAGGAGATTACATTCTCATGGAAGAGACAACTGGGACATATATAATAAGCATATACAGAATAAGCATAAAGGAAATAAATACTTTGATCCGGTGTCCATTTGTAGATAGATAAAATTCTCTGAGTATGATAATATTATAAGCCCTGTGCAGCTGTGCAGAACCAATTACAGTCAGTCAGAACCAAGTATTACAAATTTTGAGTTAGATTGGTGATAGAAAATAAGAGGGATCCCATGGGAGATGGGGTGGGTGGGTAGAATACTTATGAAATACTCAAACTTTCACAGGAGGAATGATTTAGAGCTGGTAGGAACCTCCAACCCCTTCATTTTACAAATGAGTGCACTGAGACACAGAGAAGGTAACTTGCCTAGAGTCACAACTTGTGAAAAGATTAAAATTCAAGTTCAGGTTCCCTGACTTCAAATCTAGCACAAGCATAACTTTGCTTTGACAGACTTGAAAGGATGAAAAAGGTAGGACTAATGCCCACACATTCATCCATCCAGAACATCTTGCCACCTGTGCTGCTCTCCAGTGCCGAGGGTGAGTTCCACCTCTGGCTCTGGGAACAATTAACAAATCAACAGGACCTATGTTTCTGGAAAGAGGACTACATTTGTGCACCACTCCTTAACTTCTGAAACCACAAGTCCCCTCCCTAATCACCATCCCTCTTTCTTTGTGTTGTCTCATCCTATTACAATGCAAACTTCTCAAAGGCAGGGACTGTCTTATTTTTGCATCTCTATCCCCAAATTATAACGGCATATGATGGGTGCTTAATATATTTTTCATTCATTTCATTCATGCATTCCCACTTAGGCAGGGCTCTATTCTTCCCATTTCAAATCAGAGCTAATAGTCCTAATAGTTCAAGTGTACTTAACTGGCTCTGTGTATTTGGGCAGATCTACTCTGGCCATTGGCCAACTGCTTGTCGGAAAATCTGCAGGCTTCTGCGTAGACAGTGTAATATTAATGTGCTCTGGAATTCAGTAATAAAATCATTAGGCAATGAATCCCTGGTCCATGGGGTCACAAAGAGTGGAACATAACTGAACAAAAATCAACAATAACAACTGAATATCTCAATTCAGATATTCTAGAACTCATAGAAACCTTCAAAGGTCCTTGCTTTTTGCCTGGATTTTTGCCCCTTGATCAGGATGCCTACAGAGCCCTAGTTTGCTCTGATGAGCAATACATACCAATTCCAATATATAGCCACATCAATAAGGGGTTTCAGAAACAGGGTAGCATTACGGTCACTCTGTCCCAGGAACACTATGATGTGGAGTGCATTCAACCAACTCAAAGTCTGAGACACTTTAAGAACATAATGATCAGATCCTATTCCCTACCTGATTTAACCTGCCTACATGTTTTGCCTATCTGTATACTTTCCTTCTGCCTGTGTTTTCCATCCTGGTCTGATTCTTTGGACACTGACCGAAGTTTACCCACTTAGATCCCAAATTTACATGTTTCCTCCAGTTTGGTCTAATATGATGTGGCCTGAACAGGTCAGGCCTCTGAATTCACAATGCCCTCACATCCAGGGATGTGCTGAGACCAACTGGAGTCATTTTTTAGTGTGATCATTTATACTTCAGAAATCTGCAAGACAATATTAATAATGCAGATTGAACTTAAGAATTTCCTTTTTATTTTTTCTTTTCCAGAGAACTTGTTGTTAAACATTATCAGCACAAACCAGCTTACATCCCATTGTACTCCACTCGTTAATTATGCCATTCAATGCCACATTCAATGCTCTGACCTTCTGTTTACTGCTGGGCCTTCTAGTCAAACCCTGCCCAACTGGAGCACAGTTATACAATCTTCTTTTATATGTGAGGAAAATGAGGGATAAAGAGGAGAGGCAATATTTAATTGGTCCATCAATCAATCAGTTATTAAGTGCCTACAGTATCCCAGGGGCCTCTAGGTGGTAAAGTAGTTAGAAAACTGGTCTTGGAATCAGGAAGATACATCTTCCTGAGCTCAAATATGGCCTCAGACACGTAATAATTGTGTGACCCTGGGCAAGTCACTTACCCTTCTTTATCTCAGTTTGTTTCCTCATCAGGAAAATGATCTAGAGAATGGCAAATCACTCCAATATCTTTGCCAAGAAAACCCCAAATGGGGTCACAACAAGTGAGACGTGACTGAAAAAATGACTAGACACTATATGTCAGGCATTGTACAAAGTGCTAGAGATTAAAAAAAAAAAGGCAAAAGATAATTCCTGCCCTCAAGGAGCTTATAGTCTAATGAGGGAGACAAACAAACAAAGAAGTACAAATAAGCTATATGCAGGATAAATAGAAATAAGAGAGGGAAGGTGCTAGAATCATCAGGGGTTATGATAAGCTTCTTGTAGAATATGGGATTTTAGTTTAGACTTAAAGGAAACCAAGGAAGGCAGAAGATGGAAATGAGGAGGGAGAGCTTTCCAGGCATGGGAGACAGCACAACAAAATGCCTGGATCTGAGAAGTGAATATCTTGCTCGTGGAACAGCTAGGAGGTCAGTATCACTGGATCTAAGAATAGATGTGGAGAATTAAGGTAGCAGAAGACTGGAAAGGTGGGGGGGTGAGGGGTGGATAGATTATGAAAGCCTTTGAACACCAAACAGAAGATTTTGCATTTGATTCTGAAAGTGAGAGGGAGCCACTGGAATCTGCTAATAGGTGAGGGTGAGGAGGGTACAATTAAAAACAGTGATGCATCTGAGTTGTAATCCTGGTTCTAACAACAGCCAGTTGAATTATTTTGTAATGGATCTGGAATCAGGGAATCTGAGTTCAAATCGCAGATCCTACCTGTGTGACCATGGGCAGATTATTTCACCTTGATCTATAAAATGAGAGGGTTAGAATAGACTAGGGGTGGGGAAGCTGTGGCCTCGAGGTCACATGTGGCCCTCTAGGTCCTTAAGTGCAGCCCTTTGACTTCAAAGAATAAATCCCCTTAACAAAAAGACTTGTTGGGGCAGCTAGGTAGAGTAATGAATAAAGCACCAACCCTGAAGTCAAGAGTACTTGAGTTCAAATCCAGCCTCAGATACTTGACACTTACTTGCTGTGTGACTTGGCCAAGTCACTTAACCTCAAATGCTCTGCCTTTTCACTCAGAAAAAATGTTGTGTAAAACTTGGACTTAGTCAAAAGTCTGCAACTAAAGACCTAGAAGGCCACATGTAGCCTCAAAGCTGAAGGTTCCCCATCCCTGGACTAGATCAAGGTCTTTTCAAGTTCCAAAACACTTGTAATCTCTGATTCACACGTGTCATTTAACTTCTTTGAAACTCAGTTTGCTCATCTGAACACTGGGGGATAAGATCACTTCTGGTACTTATCTCACAGCGTTATTTTGTTACCAAACATAATACACAAAATGTCCCAAAAGTCTTTGTAAACTAAGACTTTGGGGACAGTTTGCACATAAAACGAAATGGCTTATGAACTTTAGGGCTCTAGAAATGTTAGCTATTAATATTGTTGTTACTATCTCACAGGGATGCTATGAAAAAGGTAACTCATCAATGTATAAATACAATAGAAATACGAATTACTGTCATGAAGTACCTAATAAATGAATGCTCTGTGACATAACTCCTTCTTCTGATGGGCAGAAAGAGATTTTCTGTGGACATTTTGAAGTTTGGGAAATTGAGCTTAGGCTATTTTGGGAAATGCCATTTTCCCCCCAACTTTTTTAACCTCCAGAGAGTGCCCTTCACAGTCACTCACTTTAGTTATTTTTTAAGACATTGAAAAATAGCTTCTGTTCAGTCTCAGGCTGCTTCCATGTGTAAAAACAAAAATGATCCATCTTAGGTTATTCAGATCATGCCGGGGGCACCTGATGGCCAGTAAAATAAACTGACAGGGTAAAAAAATAGTTAAAATTTAACAAGTATAAAAATGATTGTTCACAAAGATATAAAATATATGGGAAGAGGGGGGAAAACAAAGAGAAATAACAAAATCCAATATTTTATCCTATCTGCTATAATGATAAATCCAACTAAAATCACTGACTTTAGACAATATTGTTGCTTTACTGTGTTCTGGACAATTAACAAACTAAACTAGTAGGGTTCAAGGCATATGTATGTGTGTGTGTATATATATATATATATATATACACGTATATGTGTATGTATATACACACATATAGAGAGCGTTAAATATGCTATAGTCAATATGATAGCTTATGTTTCCCTTTCAAATTACATTCCCTCATTTCATCCTTAAAACAATCCTGGGAGACAGTGCAAATTTTACTATCTCTCCATTTAGCAGACAGGGAAATTGAGGCTCAGTGACTTGCTCAAGGTTAATAAATGGCAGAGCCAGGATTGGAAAAGTCAGGTCTTATGACTTCAAATTCTGGTGCTCTTTCTAGGACACTGAGGTAGCAGATCTAGGGCTGGAAGGGTTGGTAGAGGTCATCTAGTTCAATCCCTTCATTTTAAATATGAGAAAATTGAGATGTAGAGTGCCTGTCATTCGTCCAAGTTTAAGTAAGTGGTTGGAGGTAGAATTGAAGTCCAAATCAAGGGCTCTTTCCAAAGCATGATGGCTCCTGCTACATCAATACAACTTTGGTTTCAACATCAGCAATGCCCCTTGGCAGCACTTTAAAGGAAAATTAGTTCCTTCCAAAATCCTCTTTCTATAGCTTTCTCTTCATAGGTCAAATACCTTCTGGTCATTTAGCTTCTCCAACAAAATCCTTACTGCAGGCCACTACTGAGACTCACTTTCCCTAATCAGCACTCAGTCCTCCAAAATCACCCCTCCCTCCTCCTCCCTCTATACTGTCATTGTCTGAACCTCTTCCACTTATCCAGCCATCTTCCAGAACCTAGGACCACCACCAAATACCCTTGAAAAATATATATAAAAAACGTAACCACACTAAGTTGTCAAAGACTGACAAAAGCTTCGTAGATGGTTCCTCCTCTGAATTTACATGTTAAAAGTGAAGCATGGAGATTTTAAGGTAAGCCAAAGGAATGAATCTCTAAAAGTAGACTGACATAAGAGACAATACAACTACCAGGTGGGATATACATTCAAGGAGCTAGGTCACTCCTACTCAAGAGCATTTCAGCGTTCAGACAAATGCTTTCCCAGTGGCAGATAAAATAGGACTCAGGAGTGCCAAATCCCATGAAATGTGCTTGTTGAAAACAGAGGTGGGGGGGATAGACTAGAGGAGCAGAGAAAAGAGAATAAAAAAATGATAACTTTAAGGAAAGCAAAATAAATGGCCTAAAGAATGAGAACAGATAGATTTGCAATGCATATGCATCTCTTTGCCTGATTAGGCAGGTGTTTTTAAAAGGAGTGGGATGAGTACTTGTAAATGACAGTGCTTCCAAGGCATCGTTTATGTTAGTCAAATTTTACTCACAAGATAAATCAGTAAATTTTCCCATAATCTAAGGCAGGGAATTAAGCTCTGAAAGAACCAATGGAGCAAAAGCTTAGGAAGTCCACCTAGAACAACCCTGTGTGGTACTGGAAATATTTGCATCAAATAGCCCTCCTATACCCAAATAGTGCTTTGCACACAGTGGGTTCCTGGTAAATATATCTTGGTTTTATCTGTTTTCAGTATTAAATTCCTATACAACACAAAACATGGGCTAAAAGGGCCCAATGATTGGCAATGCTTGATATAAAGGCTTTAAGGTAAAGACAGTCAATAAATAGGGTCTGAAATCCTGCCAAGTATCCGCCAGCACTGGAGAGCCATTGTTAATGCGCTTCTCCCTCAAGCATATTTCCTATGAATTTCTCACTTCATAACACCCTCAAACTGGGGCTGTTTAGCAAGTCATCATGAAGTATCTTTTGCCTTTTTTGCTCCATAATTTTAGATTGGATATAAAAGAAGATGAAGTTGCTAGATTATGATATCGCTAACAATATTCTTCTTCTCCTAAATGGTGTTTAACTCTCTGAAAAGTCCTGTCTGCAGATATAGAAGTTTGGACCAGGTGTGTTCCAAAACCTCTTCTATCTATCAGCTGTGGGTCCTTAGGCAAGTCACTAAACCTCTCTGAGCATTAGTTTCCTCATCTGTAAAAACAAATATTTGTGCTGAATGATCTTTAAAGGCCTTTCCAAGTCTAAATCCTATGATCTGTATGAGAATTCCAGTACCACAGGAATGGGATTCGGTTTTTATGCTTAACATTTTAAGTACATATCAGGAGGTTTTTTTTTTCCTTCAGTAAACTGAAATAACAGGAAAGGTTTCTAAAAACCTTGCTAGCAAAATCATAAAAATACATGTTTAACCCCTTCTTTACTGTAACCCCCCCCCTCCCCCATGGCACTGCAGCTGATGCTTAAACTGGCCCAATGAGCCACATGAGAGAAGGTCTAAAGCAGCAGGCTCCATGAACTCTGGCTTTATTCTTTTACGGATGAAAAAAAGAAACTGAATGCCTTAGAAAATGAATCATTAACTCAAAGTCCAACAGAGCTGCCCTGGAAACCAAAGCGATATGAGAAAGTGATGGGATCTCTCCGGCAAGTTGAGATTTTCCTGTTCCCTCCTGTGACTTCTAAAGCGAAGCATCCCCCAATCCTGGGCCAAGCAGACACAGAACAGTCTAGTTCTTTCACTTTACAAACGTGAAGTTATTTTTAGATGACCCAAGCTAGCTAATTCCCCTCAAGGCAAATTCCCAGCTAGCTCAGCCACCAGGCAACAAGTCGCCCCTTCCCCAGCACTCGCATCCTCCTACCCCTGGGCCTGGGGGGGTTCGCTTTCTTCTAAGCGCCCCCCGCCCCAAGCTCCCTTGGCGGGTCCCCAGTTCCGGGGGCATTATTTTCTTTCCTCTACTCCGCTTATCCACCTGCTGCTACTCTTTGACCTCAGCTACTTCACGCGAAACCCATTTTTCCAGAAAGCGGAATTCTTGCGCCTGGGCTCATTCGAACTCTCACCGCCACGGAGATGCAGCCCACCGGGTCCCATCGGAAACGCCTCAGCCGGGGTGACGGAGGAGGGAGGAAAGGAGGGGAACAGCCCCCAGGACCACTGCTGCCCACTGCCCGACTAAACAGAGGGGGTGCTGGTCCCCCCAACCCCATACACAACGAACCCTTCCCCCATTTCCCCCCCTCTCCCCTCTAAAAACTGGGCAGGCTCGCACTCCCAGACCTAACCAGCCCCCAACCTTACGAGACCAGGGCGGACGGAGCGCTCTCCCCCACCTTCCCCGCCGCCGGTCAGGCGCATGTGTTAGGTGGGGTGATCCAGGGACTGGCGCTGTTACGTAACTGACCTGCCGAGTGTCCGAGATGCCCCTGAGCAGGGCAGCGGGTCGGGGTCCGGAGGCTGGCTCGGCTTAGTTGGACTCAGCAAGGCAGGGCAATCTGCACTTGCCCCAGACGCTGCGAAAAGGATGGTGGGTGTCGGACCCCTCAGGACAGTGCTCAGCGTTCCTCACCTGCCCCTGCTGATGTGTGTCCGCGTGTGTGTGCAAATGGGTGTGAGTGCCGGTGGTGCGGAGGTGTGTTTAGAGAGTGTCCACAGCGCCCAACCTGCCTTCTTGGCCCGCAGCAACTGAAAGGCTGCCTAGCTCTCTTCCTCTCTCTCCCTCCTCCCTCCCTCCCTCTCTCTTCTTTCTCCCTCCCTTGTCTCCCCCCCCCCCCCCCCCGCCCCAACCTCCACTGCTGTCACCCGGGACAAAGCTGTTCCAGGGAGGGGCACAGCAGGACACAGAGGAGCCGCGATGGGCTCCAACTCATCAAGCCAGCCTCCAACTATACCGGAGGAAATTCAAAGCTTCAAGGCTCGGCTCTCCTTTCCGTCTCCCCACCTCTACCACCTTTACTTGTTCTCCCCAAGACACGCACAGACCTCGCAACTTCCAATTCACCCCCAGTAGCACACCCCCACATGCCGGTCCATCCAGCATCCCACCCCAAATACCCCCTCAGAGACCTCAATTTTTCTGTTGCCCTGGTTTGCCCTGAAAAAGATTCAGAAAAGAATGACTGACGTTAGCCTGAGTATCACTGTCACAGAGAGGCTAGGAACTATGGCTTGAATGATAACAAATGAGAGTGCGGAGGGAGTGTGATGGTTTTGGTTGGTAACAAAGGTCTGGTTGGAAGACAGGTAGTGATGAGAAGTAGTTGGATGTTAGCTGAGAAAGTAAGCAAAGGCTTAAGAAGGGAAACTGATAAAGACACGTACAGAGCCTGTGACTGTTTATGACAGACTGATAAGATGATTGAGAGTCATGGCGAACTGAAGAATTGTATGTTCCATTAAAAGGTGAAATTGACTGGGGAGGGGTTTCAAGGTATAAAATAAAAGGAAAGAGGGAGGGAGGGGGAGAGAGAGAGAGAGAGAGAGAGAGAGAGAGAGAGAGAGAGAGAGAGAATGAATTAGAGTTTTAATTTGGACCCTTTTGGTAGTTTGGTAAAACCTACAAACTTCTCAAAATAATGATTTGTTTCCTATATTTATAATTTAAGGAACTGCTAAATTTCTGTTAGAAGCTAGTGAAAATAAAAATGTAATTTTTTTCCCAATCCAAGTCCACAGAAGCCCCTTAAATCTACTCATGAATTCCTTAAAACAGGTTAAGGACCTCTGCTTTAGATCGTCTAATCCAATATCCTTCATTCACTTAATGAGCATTCTTAAGCACCTGATGTATACTGGCATTTTGCTGAGATGGGGCAAAGAAGCAGAGGAAAACTGGGACAAAAGCAAAAGATTTCCTGATTCCAGTAGTTTGCACTCTGCTGGGGGAAAAGAAAATGAGTTTATACACAATACGTAAAAAGTAGATAGAGGCTTCTGGGTCATGTGACCAATAAAACTTTCTCTAATCCTCATGGTCTCCCAGACTTCTCCAAAATATGAATTATTCACAACTAGCAGGGCAATTACAGTTCTCTCCTAAGTTTAAAACACCAAGGTTCCTAATGAAGAAACAATCCATTCAACTAACTACAGAAAATACCAATCCCAATTCCTGGACAAACTAACTCAACAGTACTTTGAACACTATCCCTTATAATCTGCCAGGACTGCATAACAAGATCCAAACGGTTGTGCTCTGGGAGCCACTTAGCAATTTCTTGGTTGCTGCTGTCCTCTCCACCAGTACACTTTTAACCTTGTACTCACTTCACCATTCTGAGGCAATAAGCAACAAAACTCAACTTTCCTCTATCACATCTTGTATGGGAGAAGTAGAGGTACAGGAAGAAGGATAGTTCCTCTCTGCTCCAAGTGGCAGCCACATATCATGCTGTGCTATCCAAATGATGAACCAGAGAACTAATGAAGAAAGGAATGGGAAAGGGTACCAGTGCTGGGATGGGGATGAGAGGGTATTCCAGTAGGTCTGAAGGAAAGGGGACTGGCATTCTCCTGAGGTCAGTTTTGTTCCTCTTTCTATCCTCCTAGAAGTCACTAGGGGCAGAGACTGAGGTCAGTGAAAAGCAAATTTCCCAGATTAGGAGGAGGCTAAAACAGTTTTGGGGTCTAGCCCTTAGGGGAAAAATAAGTGAAAGTAGAGTATAAGGAAAAGAGACAGATAGTGCTAAAGATTCAGGAGAAAGAAAACTCAAAGCACAAGCAGGTACATAAGCATGAAATATATTTATAAGAGAAGAGAAGATGCCCTCCAGGACATCTAAATAACTCCAAATATCTCTGAATCTATATTGCAGAAGAAAAGAAAATGAATTAATACTTGATGAGATAAAGGACCCTGTGGATTCTCAAGAGATATTAGAACCACAGCAGGATATTCTTGAATGGTTTAGGAAAGAAGTAAGAATTGTGAAATCAGAATTTATGACCACAGCAGAAATAATCAACAGGATAGAAAAAAAAAAAAAAACAAATCCACAGTGGCAAACCTCACCAAAGAATTCAGAAAGCAAGCAATGGATTATGAATACAAATATACGGAAGTTTTTCTAGGAGATCAATCTGGAAGAAGAGAAGCAAAGGCAATAATGTTTAAAGAAAATATGAGCTCTATACAAGCAAAATATATTGACTTTGAGGACATTATGCATAAGAACAAACCACAGGTTATAGGTCTTCCAGAAGAACATTCCAAGTCAAAAAACTTGAACACCAAAATGTAAGAAATAGTACAAGAGAAACTATTCAGAACTTCTGAATACAGAAAATAAGATGTCAATGAAAATAATCTGCAGATTGTCTTCAGAAAAAAACAAACAAAAAATCATTTATGCATCAAACTTAGACACATAGTGGTTACAGCTAACAATTGCAATGGCAAAAAAAAAACAACACATTCTGCAAGTGAACAAGAGAAAAAAGTACAAATATAAAGGGAAGGAAATTCAAATAATGATAACAAAAGAATATTCTATACCCACCAGAAACTGCTGACGAAAACAGAATAAAATCTTCCAAAGAGCAAAGTAGTTCAAGGTGTAACTTAAGGTTACATGCTCTACAAACCAGAGCCTAAGCATCAATGAAAAGCAATAGACATTTAATAAGAGAAACATCTGAAACATTCCTACAAAGAAAACCAGATGTAAGCAGAATTCACTTTGCAAATACTTCAGACAACAGAAACACAAGAAAGATAAATAAGTACCGCAACTAAGGAACAAATAGTGAAATTAATTAACTCAGAAAAAAAGGAAAAGGGGGAGAACAAGAAAGAGAAAGACACCTATGGAGTAAAAAACAGAAACAAAAACAGAGGGATTATTCAACCATTTCTTTCTAAAAGTGCACAAGGAAACAAGGTTGAAGACATAATGGTGGAGGTTTCAGGCTTGAAACATCATGGATTACATCTCATAATACCCCACCTTTGAGTCAGTGGTTTGGATTCTGCGAGGCAGGAGAGAATAAAACTGAAGAATGAGAGGGAATATAAAAGGACAGAGGGGAATAAGAAGAAAGTGATGTTGAATGTACCCTAATCAAGTCAATGGGAAAAATGAATGGAAAATGACTTCCGTGGTCCCTACTGGAGAATGGGTGAAGTGGCAAAGGGAGGGATTGAAATAGGTGGAAAGAAAAGAGAAAATATTGATTTAGTAGTGGGAAGCAGTCACACTGAAGATCACTCCGATAGGAGGCAAAAGAGTCAATAATGGGATATGGGGACCTTATAATGAGTAAAAATCTGCAGTAATTTGGTATGTAGAGAGATCACAGCCTCTGGGAGTATATTGTGTCTCTATCCACAGCAGCCCTCCTGTGAAGGGGAATCAGTGCTCCTTGGGGCAACAATCATTCAGAAGGGTGGAAGACATGAGATTTCATGGCAAACAGAGGAAAGGACTGCTTGTGTTTTGAGTTGTCTTCTTGAATCTTTAGTAATTTTTATCTTTTTTTCCTTGTATTCTACTTTCACTCACTTTCCTTCCCCTTTGATGGCAGATTTCAACCAAGGACTAGACCTCAAAGCTGTTTCAGCCTCCTCCTAACCTAAGGAAGTCATTTGTCACTGTCCCCAGTCACCAAAAGAGAAGCACAACAATAAAAAAAGAAGGGAGGGGCAATATTTACAAGACAACAAGATAAAGAGTAAAGATTTATATAATTCCTACTATATACCAGAAACTATACTGTTTGTTTTACAATATTATCTGATTGAATTGTTATAATTACCATGAGAAGAAGGTACTGTTACTATCCCCATTTTACAGTTGGAAAAACTGAATCAAAAAAAGGGGAGGGGGAGAAGTGACTTGTCCAGAATCACACAGCTCTTAAGTGTCTGAGCCCTGACTGGAACTCAAGTCTTCTAGACTCCTGGTCTGGTGCACCGAGCCACCTGGTTGACTCATCAACAATAACAGAAACTTTAAAAAAGGGGAAGTCAAAAATAGATTTCTCAGAAGCTTTAATTCCATGAGGAATATGCAGACTAAAAAAGGAATAAATAAGTAGAAGGATCATGAATCAAATAGTAATAAAAGTCTAGAATTGATGAGAAGAGAAGAGAATTAATGAAAATAATGAGGGAAAGAAATCCTTTTTCGAAGAAGGTTCACATAAAAAATTTTAAAGCAAATGAAGTAAATAGAGAGTAATTTTTAGGGCAATAGCAATAAAAATCATGAGGAGGATATAAAGAAATGCCCAGTGTAAGAGAAGGTACTTGCTTCTAATCAGTGGAATTAATTTTGTCTGAGGAAACTGAGGCCAAGAAATTTTAAGTAGCATACAAAAATTGACAAAAGGAATAAGTTGCAAAACTGGACTTGTATCTCTGACCCTCCCAGGATTCTTTCCCAAACATATATACATATATATATATATATATATATATATATATATATATATATATATATATATATATCCCATACATGTATATATATATATTATATATATATCCCAAATGTGTGTGTGTATGTATATATGATGCTGTAAGTTTTTCTGCCTTGGAAGACAGAAAAAACTGTGCCTTAGGGTGACATTGACAAAGACAGGCTATGCATAAAAGGATATTATTGACCCTGATTTAGGAGAATGTTGTAAACACTAAAAGTGAAGGTTGTGTTTTAGGACAAGAACACAGGCCCAGTATAGGCAACTGTATTAGAAGATTAATTTTTTAGACTAATGGTCTCATCTTTCTGAGGGCTCAAAAGGCCCTCTTTTGTCTCTTTTTCACATTCTTATTGCATCGTCTCATGATAATAAAGTTTATATATTGGCATTTGGCTAATGGCACAATAAAACAAATTCGATGCCTTGAAGCAATTCACGGAACGTATTTGCATAATGTATTCCTCATTGTTAACAAAAAATGAGGGGGCTGGATTAGATGATCTCCAAGAGCCCTTCCAGCTATTAATTTCTATGATTCTGTGACAAAAAGACTTCAATGTTATTCCTGTTTTCCTATATAGTAATAGAACTATAGCATTTTTGGAACTGGAAGAGACTTTAGAAAAATAAACTAGTCTAGTCCCTTAACTCTAAAGATGAATAAACTGAGGCCTGTCACATAGGTACTTAGTACCAGAACCAGGATTAGAACTCAAGTTCCCAGACTCTTTCAACTGTATTTCATTTTAATTCAAGTACTTACCTATGCCTTTAAACCCCAAATAGTCTGACTTTCATTGAATGCCCAATAACAGACCACATCCCAAGCCTCTGTTGCTCATAGATTG